>NC_133902.1:42122943-42455734 GCF_964199755.1 Larus michahellis | reverse complement strand
GGCACCGACGGTCAACCCCCCTGTACCCCCACCCCGGTCAGCCAGACCGGTCCCCCTCCCTGTCTCACCCGTGGTCCTGTCGCAGGTGGCCGTCCCCTTCTCATGTGCGAGGTTGAGGCGGTTCTGCTCGGCGGCGATGCCATTGGCCTCAGGGCTGCTGCTGCGGGCAGGGCTGGGGGGGCGCGGGGGGGGCTGGAGGTGGAAGGCCACCTCCAGGTGCTCCTGGGCCAGCCGCAGGTGCTCCCGCAGACGGTCCAGCTCGTGCGCCGGGGGAGCCCCGGCCAGGGCGAAGCGACCCGCCACTGCCGCCTGGGCCAGGCTCTCCCGGTAGTCCAGCTTGCCATCGGGCAGCGGGGCTCGCGGTGGCTCCTTCTTCAGCGAGTGGTAGGTGGGGGGTGCGCCGGGGGCTTTCTTGGGGTACTGCGGCGCGGGGCTGCCGCCGGCCGGGAGCGGGGGGCCGTCGGACTGGCTCAGGGCGTCGCGGATGCGCCCCACGCCGAGGTGCACGAGCTCGCAGAGGTTGAGGAAGAGGCAGAGCCCGCTGACGGCGTACATGATGAGGAGGAAGATGGTCTTCTCGGTGGGGCGGGAGACGAAGCAGTCGACGATGTGCGGGCAGGGGCTGCGGCTGCAGACATAGGAGGCGCTCACCTCGAAGCGGTACAGCAGGTACTGCCCAAAGAGAAACGCCATCTCCAGCAGCGAGCGGCACAGCAGGTGCAGGACGTAGGCGCGCATCAGCCCGTCCTGCTTGATGCGGCGCCGGCCGTCGTGCTTCTCTCCGCCCTCCGGGCTCTTCTCCTTCTCCACCTCGATCTCCTCAAAGATCATGGGGTCTTCTTCATTATCATCCTCTGCCTCCTCGTAGTCCCGCCCGGCTCCCCGGCGCACTACCGGCATGCGTGCCCGCCGGGCTGCTGGTGCCCGTCGCCGTGAGGACTCGGGCATGCGGGCTATGCGGTGCATGGCGAAGCCCAGGTAGAGGACCGACGGCGTCGCCACCATGATGATCTGGAAGATCCAGAAGCGGACGTGGGAGAGCGGAGCGAAGGCGTCGTAGCAGACATTCTCGCAGCCGGGCTGCTGCGTGTTGCAGACGAATTTGCTCTGCTCGTCGTAGTAGATGGACTCGCCCCCCACGGCTGTCAGCACGATGCGGAAGACGATGAGGACGGTCAGCCAGATCTTGCCGACGAAGGTTGAGTGGTTGTTGATCTCCTCCAGGAGCCGCGTCAGGAAACTCCAGCTCATCCTGGCCAGGCAGTTGGCTCAAACCCTGCGGGGAAGGGACACGCAAACAGGCACTGAGTAAAACAGCACAAGCCTCACTGGGACTCCCCAGACCACCAGCTGCCACCCCTGTTCTGCCACTCTACCTCTCCTGGCACTGACGGCCCCTCTCTTACCCACAGATCCACAAATACAGCCCTGTGCGGGGTGGCCATCTCCCCAGAAAGACATCCCCTGCCCAGTGCCTCCTCCCCATGCTCCCATCCGCATCCTGCTCTCACCCCGCCGCCAGCCAGGTGGGTGGAGGGAACCCGGGGAAAGGCTGGGACATCCCCGTTCCCCCAGGACGCATCTGGGGCAAGAGTCAGCACAGCCAGGGTAAACACGGCAGCACGGGGCAGCACCAGCTGGGGACTGTGAGGGGACAGGAAGGGGCCAGAACCGCCCTGTTCTGTCCCCAGTGTTCCCCAATGCAGCACCCATTTGCCACCTGGTCTTGGGCAGGTCCCCAATCAGTGCCGCACCCTGTGTCAGCACCCACACCCTCCCACGGGGGGCCGCAGGCCCTCCATGGCAGCCCCTCTGGCCCGCTGCCGCTGCTAGCCCTGAGCCCTGGCCGAGGGGGCTCCCCTGAGGGGCATCTCCCCCACCACATGCCCACAAGCCAGGTCCTCCGCACCCCACAGAGCTCTTCCTCTAGGGCCAGCAGAGATACAGCATCGCTCTGCCCCAGCAAACCTCCATGCTGCACCCTCCCTCCTGCAGGACCCCCACCCTCCCAGTCCTTACAAGCCCCCAAAGCCCGCGGTGGCCAGCGCTCAGTGCACCCCACAGCAAGAGCTGGCAGGGGGAGAGGAGGAGGAGAGCAATGGCAAGGGGCCGCGTGAGGCGGACAAGGAATTGCACAAAGTCCTGGCGAAGCAGCTGACACCGGAGGTCAGGGAGGAAATTGCGAGGACCACGCCACAGCTCCAGGCCAAAGGAGAAGACACAAGAGGAGACACCCCACCACCACCCCTGGTTTCGGCAGCTTGCACACGAGCTGATGCAAGGTCAGCAGGTGTCAGGGCTGCCCGAGTGAGCAGAGGGGACATCTCCCCACAGAGCCCTCAGCTTCCCCTACACCTCGCCTGCTCTCTGGCCAGCTCTGTCCCATCACCTCTGGCCAGGGCACGTCCCTGCGGACGATGGCTCCGGCTGCACTCACGCCACTATTGTCCAGAATAAGAGGATCTTTTTGGCTCAGCTCAGCCTGCTTCCCGAGCAACCTCGCCTCAACAGAAAAGCCAGCACAAGCACCCTTGCAGGGGACACGCTCTCACTGACAGCCTGGTGCTCGGCAGAGCCTGCTGAGCTGCGGGAGGTGGCACAGGCTGGCACCAAGGACCCAAACCCAGTCCATCAGGGCCACCATCCTCCTGTGGTCGAGCACCTTGCGAGGTCTCACTGCTGCCAGGTCTCCCCAGTGCGAGGTCCTCATCTCCACCACCCCACTGGAAGACGAATGCTTTGTGTCCCCCTTTAGCCCTCACCTGGGGCAGGGGACAAGGTGAGGGCACCAGGCAGGAGGGCAGCCCTGGGAGGTGGCAAGCCCAGGGAAAGCAAAGGCACACACGTGGGCACTGCCATGGTGGCCAAGGACGGGTGACACAGGGACAGACCTCAGCGTGGGTCTGGAGCTGGGGTGGGCACAGTCGGGGCAGCACAGAGCTCCCCACACCCCTTGCCCCGGCCTGGGACAGGGTCCCCCCGGGCAGGCAGCCAGAGCCCAGCTCTCTGCCGAGGGCGACAAGCCGCCCGCCGACTGCCGGCCACGCCGTGAGTCAGGATCAGCACCATGTGCCTCGGCTGGGCCCTACACCTACAGCCCCGGCCCCACCGACCCCCGCAGCCTCGGCCCCCCGGCCCCCTCTGGCCCAGCCCGTCCTGCCCAGGGACCTCAATCTCCCCAGCCCACATCAGGGTCCCCCTGCGCCACAGCCCACCCGCGGCTCGCCAGCCCCTGCCCGCACGGCGACCTCCGTCCCGCTGACCCCGGCCAGCCCCCGCTGGGTCCCTGCCAGCCTGGCGACCCGCCCCCCCCCCAGCCCCGGCCTCCCCGGGGTCCCCAGCCCCGCTCATTCCAGCCCACCGCGGGGAATCCCGGCCCCCGCGATCCCCCTTGCCCGCGGCCCCCGCCTCTCCGACCGCAGCCCACGCCCGGGGCTCCCGCCCCGCCGCCCCCAGTCCTCCCGGCGTACCGGTACCGGCGCCTGCCCCAGCCCCCCGGCCCCGCGCCCTCCCGCAGCACCCCTCTCGCCGGCCCCACTCACGGCAGGCCGGGACGAGCGGCTCCCGCCGGCGGCGGCGGACAAAGCGGTGGGGCGGCGCGCGGCCGCCTCCCGCCGAACAAAGGGGCCCGGGGCCGCCCCGCCCCGCGCACCGCCCGCCCCGCACCGCACCGCCCGCCGGTGCGCGCCCACCGCCCCGCAACGACCCACCGGCCGCGGCGCTTGGCGCGGTGCTGCTGTCCTGTCCTGTCCCGTCCCGTCCGGACTCGTCCCGTCCCGCTCCCTCCCGGCCGGTCCCGGGCCCGCCGGGTGACTCAGCCGCCGGGCGGGGCGGGGCGCTGCCGCCCCCGGTCCCGGTCCCGGTCCCGGTCCCGGTCCCGGTCCCGGCCCGGAAGGCCGCGCAGGGCTGCGGGCGGGGTCCGGCCCCTGCCCAGCCGCAGGGGGAGAGGAGGGAGCCAGCGCCCCGGCCATGAGACTCACCTGGACAACGACCCTGACAACAAATTGTTCCTCTCCCGGTGAGGAGAAAGGGAGAGGATGGAAGAACCGGGTAGCACCGGCAGGCAGGTGGCCACAGGCATGGAGTGAACATGGAGCAAAATTCTCACCTGTGTGGTGGCGATGCGCTTCAAATCTTTTGAAGCTTGTGCCGCATCTCCTGCCCCCGGCCAGGTCCCTGAGCAGGGCTGGGGCTGAGCACCTGGCACCTCCAGGTGTGCCCTTGGAGAGTCACTGCTGCTCTTCCTGGGCAATAGCACCGCTGCCCCAAGGCCAGAGCGATGGAGTGATGGCTTTGAGTCACCACTCCGGAGCCACGGGCCGCGGCCACTCACTTTCTGCACTGCTAAAATTGGCTCTGGGGTTTTTTGTCAGGGCCGAGTCCCCTCACTGGGCCAACCATACCTGTGACATCCTGGGCAGAGCACCTCATCCTTGTGCCCTTGCATGGGGATGGGGAGGGATGCCGGGCTGCCTTGTGCAACCCAAATATCCAAGGGGAAGCTGGTGTCTGCGTAAGCTGGTTCTTCCCACTGAAACACATGCTTCCTCCTCCAGGAGGGTTTCCACCAGCCGGCACGGGTGGGTACGGCCCCTCTGCCCACCCCCTGCGGGTAGTGCCGGGGGCAAGGAGCAGGGTGTGAAGCGTGGCTGCCGCATCCGGTGTGGGTTTTTGGTTATTCTGGGCTCGCTGAGTAATGGCAGCCCTGACATTTTCCCTGACGCTTCCTTAAGTCAGCAAGAGCCACCACGGCGCTGCCCCAGCACCCACACAGCCCGGTGCTCTCATGTGGGAGGGCAACTGGAGCCCCCCAGAGCGGTGTGCTGCACCCCGACATGGGTGTGTGCACGGGGGAAGTGGGAAAGGGCCACACTTCAGGGTCTCTTGCCCAATCCTTCTCCCCTGCCTTTGGATGGGTCCTTCCCAGGTGACGGCTTCAGCCCCACGGAGGGAGAGCTGCAGCAGAAGGAAGGGGATTTGACCTGGCTATGAATAAACACTTTCCGTTGAATCCCGCCCCCACGCACGCAAACTGCGTCGTTAACATTTCTGGAAGGGGAAATGGCTGTTGCAGATCCAGCAACGGATGCTCTGGGAGCAACCCCTGGGCACCCCCTCCATCCCAGGCCAGGAGCAACAGGCGGAGGCAGATTCAGGGAGACAGCAAGCCAAGCACAGAAACTTGGGCTTTTGGAAGGATGCAGGGAAGTGTCCAGGGCAGGGAGGGAGCCTGGGGCTGCAGCCGGGTGACACCCACAGTGTGGCACAGAGAGGTGGGAGCAGAGCAGGAGGCTGTTGGCACAAGGACCTCATCCCGGAGGGCTGGGGAGGGCCAGCAGCACACAGCCAGCTGTTGAACCTCCAGCTCTTGCCAGGCGGTTAAAGCTGCTTGGGGGCTTCTTTCTCCACAGTCACCGCTAGTTTTCAAGTTCTCCCAGGTCTTGCCTCCAGCCTGGTTTCAGCCCCAGGCAGCTGAGCAGTTTGCCAGCGACCTACATGACCCTTTGACTCTGGTACTTGGCCCATTAAGAACAAGCCCCCGCAGCAGCCTCGCGTTAAACCGCAGAGCGTGACCCACTGGGGCGCTGCAAACCGAGGCCATTGCACCCAGAACGAAGCTGCTTGTTGGGCTGGGGCCAGGTACAGCTGCGGCAGCATTTTTGTGCAGCACAAGCCAGCCCACGCCTGGGCTGCAGGGCAGAGCTTGCCTTGGGAGGCCAAACACAGATCCTGGTGTTGGACAACCCCATTGACAGGCATTACTGTGCTTGTCAGCATCTGGCCAGCGGTGTCAGAGCCCCCCCCTGTTTCCCCAAACACAGTGCCCTGCATGTCCCCGGGCTCTACCCTCATTTTGAGCTTGCAACACCCGAGCGCCTGAAGAGGCATCACCCTTTGCGCCTGGGGCAGAGGGCAAACCCACAACAGCCGGGAAAGGAAGGTGGCGGGCGAAGGGTGTTGCCCACCCTCATCCCTTCCCCGCATCAGCTGAGGCTGACGGAGCCCGGGCCCATCGTGGGCAGGAAGGATGTGCAAGACCAGCAGCTTTGCGGGGTCTGCCTCAGAGACGAGCTTCGCAGAGGAAACAGGAGCACCGTCACCAGCCACAAAGCAGGATCAGCCCCAAACCGCTAAGCCTGTGGGACAGAGGGCAGAGCTGGAGCAAGTATGTGGAGCACGGCAGGGTAGCTGCACGGCCTGGCGAGAGAGAGGGGAGACAGTATTCGAGGAGATATGGCTGAGGGGGAGCATTAAGTGCAGGGATAAGGAGAATATCTACTTCTGGGACAAACGCTACAGCCGCAGCGCCACGATGGAGGCAGCCTCAGGGACTCCACCACCAGACCTTGCCTCAGCTGCCAGACACGGGGTGCCAGGGAGGGTGCTGGGGCCAGTCTGGCTCTCGATAGCAGCCTTAGTTCCTGCTCTAATCGATAGGGCAGGACGGGTTGGGCCCTGCCATGACTGTCTCTGCTTCCGGGGACGGTGGCAGCATGGCAGATGGTGGGGCCGGGCGCCCCAGGCGTGTTTGCTGCGGGGCGGCGTGGATCCTGCCCGGCTGGTGCTCGGCAGCAGGATGGGGAAGGGGCGAGGAAGGGGTGAGCTGCTGCCTCCACCCTGCCCGAGGTGGGCCGCAGTGGGGCAGGGCTGCAGGTGGGCAGGGTGAGTCCTCAGCAGCAAACACACTCTTCCCAGATCAAACAACTCATGTGGCACTGGGACAGGGAGCAGACGGCTCCATTAGGGACTGTTTGTCCTGATACAGGACAGCTCCACAATTAGCTTAATAACCGTCTGATAACAGGCAGAGGCACGCTCTGTTACAGGAGCACAAAGGGCAATGACCAGCCCCTGTAACAGAAGGCAAGAGAAGGCTGAGATAGCTCCAAAATGAAGTCCCCTTCCCTTTTCCCCCTGCTCGATCACGCAGCACAATGGGGGGGCACATGGCACCACTGCCCCTGCTCTCCTCCCTCCTGCCAGGGTCTCCTTCCCAGTTCCCAGCTACCGACTTCTGCCGGTCCCACGTGTGGCACTCAAGCCCAGCGTGTGCTCGCTGCTCTTCCCCTGCCAGCCAAGCTGGATGGCAGCCCAAAGGGAAGGGGTTTACACAGCCCTGGGCCATCGCTCTGTAAGTTGGGTAAGGAGCGTTGGCACACGCAGGAGGGGTGAAGCTGGCCAGGCAGGTCCGCCAGCTGCGGGGAATGCATGCCCTTTGCTGCTACATCTCCAGTCCCCTCGAGATGAGGCCAGCAGGGATATTCTGCTCAAAGTAAATGACCAGTCCCTCCAGTCACCCAGTCTGATTAGAAACAAGGCTTCGTTAGGTAGACATAGGGCAAGGGGGCTGACAGCTAAACCCCTGGCTACATATGCTCAACACAATACTGCTTTAGAGGGCAGAGACACAGAGTAGGGAGCACTGAAATAGCCAAACTCATGGCTGAGGCATCATTTTCATCGATGAGTTGAACAAAGTAAGACAGGGCTGGTATGTGCCTGTGGAAAGGCAGTGCTGGCTTCAGGCTTGTGGCAACAGCCAGCCTGAAGCCTGAGGCCACAGCTGCCTGCAGCCTGTCTCCAGGGCCCTGTGGCCATTCCAGGCCTGGGCATCCCTGCAGCTACACACACACATACACCTTGAGAAGAGCCTGCTCCAGGCAGATACAGCAGGGAAATGCTGAGATTCAGACCAGCCTTGCTCTGTGCTAGCAGCTGAGCACTGGAACCAAGCACATCCAGAAAAGGAGAGGGGAAAGACGGGGAAAATCAAGAGTGTCTACGAGCACAGCAGGGGGATTGCATGGTCAGGGTTATGACAGGCAGAAGACATCTGCAGTTAATTCAAAGATACCACACCTTTCCGCAAACCCTGGATTTCCTACGCAAGCCCTGTTCCTGCACAGCCATCAGCCGGGGCTGCCTGCAGTGCGGGAGCAAAGGAGCACGTGGGGGAAGCCCTTGCACACACCCAGCTGATGCAATGCCACCAGTTAATCCTAACACTATGCCTAGCGCGAGCAGCTCCACAGCAAAGCGTTCACGATCACAAATAAACCACAAAGGGGTTAATTTGGTAGCAACCAGGACAAAACCCTAAGGGAAAACAAAGCAAGTGTTTCATGAAGAGGCAAGAGACAGGTTGTGGCAGCCATGTGAGCTTCCCTGTCTGTGGCTGGAGGAATGCAGAAGAGCAGGGAGCTGTTAGCGGGACCAAGAGGCTAGTGCTGAGCTGAGGGCACAGACCCACAGAGACAAGGCAAGGAGCAGAAGCAAATGAGTAGCCACTTGTGCAGTAAAATCCGGGAAGAGCTTGAGAAGAGCTATGGCCAGGCACACCGCTGAAACGTTTGGTTTGGGCAGTTCACACTTTGTCAGGCCCCTCAACACATTCCCAGACACAGGCATGGCAGAGCAAGTGTGCAGCTCGATTAACGTGGAAAAAGCAAGCTCCAGGGATGGGCTTTCTCACAGGATCAGCTTACGCCAAAGAGACATCAATGAGCTGGTCCAATAACTCCAATTTTGCCTCTTGCCCTTTGTGAAAAACACAGCTATAGAAGATGAAGACAGCAGTCACACAAGCTCCGTAAATGGCAAGATGAAGACAGAAAAGCCTTACTGGTCTTTACCAGCTCAGCTTTCTCAGACTCCTTCCCCCGGACAAAGTGCTAGGTGCTGGCAGCGCTTCCACTGAGCTCATTCCCACTTGCGGTCTGAGATCGCTCCAAAGGAACAGAGAGCAGCAGCCATATGCCCGTTTAGGAAGAGGGGAGAAAGTGGAATGCATTGTGACATCTGCCTCAAGACAGTATAGATCTTGTCAATCAAGCCTATAGAAGGCTAGATAAAAATATCAGCCACCGCAGGCCTTCAGCATCTCAACTGCTGGAAATGACAGGAGAAAGTCTAATCCTACAGCAATTCCAAGAAAGCATCCAACAGTGCACTGCGAGGTGGCCTTCAGGCCGCTACAAAGTATGGAAACTGAACTTCCCACACTCCTAAGGCTGTGAGGATGGCACAGCTGGGTTTAAGCAGGGAGAAAAACTTTATCTCACCTGCCCAGGTGAGACTAGAAGAGTGGGATGCTGCGGGACTCAGCCACTGCTGCGTTCTAGATGACAGAAACCGGAGTCACAGACACCAGTTTTGGGTATGTGGAAAGTTTGGATGTCATAGAGACTGCTGCAAAGAGCTGCCACACTCAGCATCCAAAGAAAACAGGCATCAAGTCGCTGAATGACAAATACATGTCTTCAAAGAAATCAAGATCACCTTGACATAAAATAGAGGTTTTGTCACTAAGGATTCAGCAGTTGGAACACTCACCCTGAAACTGTGGGTTGAACACTCATAGCAAGACAGAGACACTGCTCTGGGAAAAGCAACCTTCATTAAAGGTCCCTTGCTTGGGGTTATCAGATCCCACCTGCAGCACCTTAATGTAAAAAGTCCATTTCTGCTCCCCTCCAAGGGGAGCTTCAGCTGCATCAAAACACCACAGGAGGCATCTCCACTTGCTCTTCACTGGGCAGGGTGCAGAGACCCTGTGCCACAGCAAGCCCAGGCCAGGCAGCAGCATTTTTTGAGGTGGCATGTAACTCTGTGCAGGAGAGGTGGAGACAAGGTAAAGCCTGGTACAGGGAAGAACCTAGGGGCAGGCAGTCCCACCTCTACAGCCACAGCAGCAACAGCTCCTGTGAGAGGCATCCTCCGAGAGCCTGTACGGACAGTAAGCAACTTGCTGGGGCTGGAAGCCCACAGGATGCTCACCTGAAGACAACTATCACAGAACACCACAACCAGTACCTTCTGTCAGTCTAATCCTGTTTGGGCCTTCTTCCTTGGCTGCCGCTTGGGAGCCAGGCAGGTGGAGAAGATAAGTCCAGCAGCCCATCAGCACCTGAACAGGAAGGGGAAAATGGCTCGAACCCTGCGAGATGCTGGGAAACCCTTGAGGCTGCTGCAAGGCTAGTATGCAAGACCTTACAAAGACATTACAGCAGTGAAAGAGGACGCAACAAGGAAAGTGTGACAATTCAATAAATATAAGCTTTTATTATAATAGAAAATAGTAAAACTCATGTTAAAATAGACTCTTGCTTTTGGACTGCTCAGAAAAGCCTAAGCCTCACTTTTACCTGCCAGTGCCCACCAGGGTCCTGACCCCTAAGCGATGAGCAACACATTTCTGTGCTAAGAGCCTCACAGCTCCTCCCCGCCCAGTGACAGTGAAAGACTACAGCAGCAGACTGAGCCGTGTCCTGCCAGGCAGGCAGGTAAGGGCTCTCTGTGGGGTTATGAATACAACATGCCTCATCCCCTTGTGCAATCAGGCTCCTGTTTGAAGCAGACAGCTTTAGGGAAGCCATGGACAAGAGGGAGTGGGAGGAAAAAAAAATAACATCAGCAGCAGGTAATGGCAGCTGTTCCGAGACAGCTAAGAAGGCAGCAAGTACACCTGCTAGAAAGACCACAGTGCCCAACTGCCTCTGGCCTGCTGTTTGCCTAGTACCACTGCATGTCCCGCTGAACATGCTCTGGCCTGGCTCCCCTCTTCCTTCAGTGACACTCCATACGACCCTGAAGGAGACTAGCAGACACTGCCAACTTAAAACTCTGTGTAGCTTATGCAGTATTACAGGGAACACCCTCCACCTCCTCCTTCCATGGCCAGCCCAGTGCAAGTGAGTGACTGTGCAGCCTGGACCATTGTGTGCTCCCCTCCTCCTCACCAAAAAGGGCCAGGGGCAAGAGTAGGGTAGAAAACAGAGGCCACAGGACAGAAAAGGTCAGATGGGAGTGGGAGACACTTCTGCACCACTGCCAGCGCAGCAGCACTCTTGACTCCAAGTCCCGCCTGCCTATAGCCAGCAAGCTCACTCCAGTCCCTCGTACACAGCCTTCCGCAGTTCGATTGAGAACATCTCCTCCCAGGGCCCACGGATCCACTCCACCAGCTCTACCAGGAGCTCAGGGCACTCTGTGCGGATGTGCCAAGTGCTCTCCACCTTCAGCACCTGGGAGGGAGGAAAAAGAGGGAGGCAGATGAGCAGGGCCTAGCCTCAAAGGCACTGATCAGCCCTGAACTGCTATTCCCCAGCACAGCTGCCAGCTCCTCCCAGTTCCTAAGAAACATCCCTCTCCCTCTCCTGCTGCCAGCTGTGGAAGTGTCCCTGCCTGACATTTGTACAGCAACAGTTCGCTGTGCTCCCCCACCTCTGTGGTGCAAGGCCCTAGGCTGGGATGGGAGATGGCAGCCCCAAGACCCCCTTGGCAGGAGCAGGATCTGAGCACAGTCCTGCCCCCAGCATCTTGTGTGCCCCATGACCACCTCCTGGTTACCTCATCATAAAGCATCAGCTTGATGTCACAAGGACAGAGGCGATAGGTTATGACATTGCTAATGCTGCTGATCGGCTGCTTCTCCTTCAACTGGATGTTGCTCCTAGGAGGCGTTTCTGCCTCATGGTCTTCATCCAAGGAGGGCTGCACCTGCCACTGGTGATTCTCCTCCAGCAGAAACAGCATGCTTCGGGTGCTCAGCAGGGTCACAGGGAAAGCAGATGCCCCTAAAAGGATACGAGGGAATAGGAGAGGCTTTGCTGAGAGCCTGAGTCACCACAGAACCAGCTTTGCTTTCCATTCCTCCCCTAGGGAAATCCTTTCCAGCAACAGTAACTGGGTGAACAGCCTTATCCAGCTTCCTGCCTGGAGAGCGGGAGCAGGGTAGCTAAATGCGTCTGGGCTTAACCAGCTTACCCAAACTCATTGCAGGAGCATGCAATATGAAAGACCACCACCCAGCAAGCCTTGTCCAGCCTATGGCCTCATGTGAGGCAGGAAAAGACACTCGAGTCCTTTGACCTCTTAAAAAACACTTTGCTACTCCTTAGCTAACAGTCAGCAGCTTCGGCTAAAAGGCCGCCTTTTTTGGCTTGAATTTGTCTGGCTGCAGATATCTGATGGTTAGAACAGAGAGCACACACAAAGTTCAATACCAAGTTGGGATGTGTCTTAAGTATGGCAGGAAGCAAAGTAGTTTTGATAAACCGTAGGGAACATAAGCATCATCCGGCTGATTTCAGTGGATGCCAATGAAAAGCACTAGAATTTGTGAATAAGGCAGATGCACAGAAATAGGGAACCACTAGCAGAGAGGTCTGAGGTCACAGGGGATCACATGCTGCTACAGCAACATGTTGCTTTTCTCATCACATCTCACTCTTGGGAATTAGCAGGAATATCAGAAATAGGATGTTTAATTAGTCCTGTCTACTTGGCAATGAGGCCTCAGCTGGAACCGTGTCCAGTTTTGGGCACCGTACTCTAAAAAAGGAGAAAACTGTAGAGTAAGAAAAACACACTTTAAGTTCTCCCTCCCACAGGCTATTTGTTCAGCTTGAGGAGACCAATAAACATACTTCCCACAGATTCCTTGTGATTCTCATTCTCTTATACCTCCCCAATGACCAATGGCGAATGAGGGTGCAAGAACAGTAACAAACTGGTCAGAATGTGATTAACAGCTATGTTGCTTTTTCCAGCATCCCAAGCTGAGAAGACACTGGAATTGTTCACTGAAGACTCAAATCCCAGGTTTAGCACATTTCACCCTCAGCAAGTCCTGGAACAGAACTTGATGGGCTCCAGCAGGCTGCTCCTGTCCTACTGTCTCGGGTTCTGGACACCTGCTTCGGTTTTCCCAAACCGAGGAGCCTTTCAGCTCCTCATGCAAACCAGCTGTAAGGATGACCCCTCAGCTTTCCCTCAGCTCAGGGCAATGATCCAGCCCTTAGATAATCTCCAGCTTCTCAGAAGCTGAGTTGTCACCAAACCTTGTGTGCAAGACCAACTGCTCCCTAGAGTCTGGACTTCCACGCAGAAACGGACTGGGAGACTCACTGGACATATAGGAAGAAGCATGCTGCTATCCTACATATCTCAACAGCAAAAAAGAGCCCTCACCCACACACCCACCCCGTCTCGCTGCTGGACCAAATGGCCCAGCTCTTTCCTACAGACCGTACACTAAAAACCATGTAAGCGGACAGCACAGGTGTGGGACACCCTGGCACCGAGATCTCCTGTACCTTGGATCAGGTAGGCCAGCAGATAGAAGAAACAAGTGTCATCTGCAGCTGCAGAATCTGTGGTCTTGGAGTCCAGCAGAGGCCTGGGGGAGATACAACAGCAGGGTCACCAAGGAAGCACTCCGTTTCCAGTCTAGGTTTGCTGTGAGCTAGCTACTATGCACTGTCCTCTCAGGGAAGGGAGGGACCCATCTCTTCCAGATGTCGCAAAATTCCTCTCTCCTGTTACTCTGCCCACCACCTTGCCAGTTAGGAACCAAATGCTTCTTGCAAAGGAGGAGGCTGCCCTATGCTTCCCCCTTTTACCCCCTCTCAGGCTCCTCCAGAAGGGCTGGAGTTGCTCTGCCTGGCTCAGTCCATGACACCCCTTTGCCTCCTCACCCTGTGCAGCAGGCACCTGAGCCAGCTGCCTTAAACCTATGACATAGGCCTGGCTGCCACTCCAGTGGTGCCTCCTCCTCTGCCACCCTGTTTTGAGCACTACGCTTCCCAGGCACTGCTGGACAAGCAGACATCCTCTTCTATCCAAAACCCCAACCTCCCAGAGGCTGTTCTTACCATAGCCAATGCTGTGGATTCATTTCCACGGTGGGGATTTCCTTCACCTTACTCCTGTGCTTAGCAGGCAGCTCTTGCATGAGATCTAAAGAGGAAGAGAAGGTAGATATCTTTTATTGCAAGCCCAAGGGCAGTACATAACAGCACAGGATGGTTCTCTAGTCTACAAAGAGGGTCTGGAAGTTATGATGCCAGTGGGGTTCTCCCCCAACTTTTTTCTGAGCTGGCATGAAGTGGATTTCCAACATACATTCAACTACAGCTCTCCTGGTAGCTCTCCAAGAGCAAATCTTCCCAATCCTCTTCCGCGCCCACCCCACCCCCACTACAGCCCTACTCTTACATGTCAGGGTCTGCAGGAACTGGTCACAGCAGCTTTGGTTCCGGATCAGCAGATTGTAGGAGGCTTTTGGGTTCTCAAACTCCATTCGTAAGCTCTGGTGGCGGAGTCCCACTTCCAGATGGGAAATATCAGACAGGTAGTGAGAGTCATTCTTCTTCAGCCAGTCTGCAGGTTGTCCCCTAATCACAGAGCACGGCCCTCAGCTGCAGCAGGCTGCCCATCTCCTCTCCCACATCAGATTGCAGCAGGGGATTTGGCAGAAGAGCCTTTGCATGTCACCACACCTCCAGGGTAAGGCTAGCACAGGCTGGCACTACCCAGCCTCACAGCCTTGCTACAGGGTCTCATTTGCCACCTTTCTCCTCACCTGATAGCCCCAGTGACTTCCAGCACATAAATCTTGAGATCAGAGGCAACCAGGATTGAAAGGAACTCTCCTTGTCGACCAAATTTCACCATGACCACCTAGAGCACAAAGAGCGTGGGCCATAAGACTGGCCTGTCCCTTGCCAGCCCACCCATGGAAAGGGCCAACTCAAACATACCTCAGCTCCTTTCACGCCCCACAGTCTCTGGGATGCCACCCCAGAGCAGAACTTATAGGGTGGCAAGAAGGACAGCCAAGGAGCTGTACAAGTGGTGCTGTGGGAGCTCACCTTGAGGAAGCACTGGAACTCCTCAGTGTTCTCCTCAAAAACCTCCATGTCCAAGTACAGCTTCAAGCGATGATCCACAGAACGGAAGTCTCTTGTGTTCAGGATGCCGTTTACAGCTGAGGAGAGTAAAGGGTAGGATTCACACTCTGCCCACTGACCAGGTGCTGCCCAAGCATGCAGACTGGCATCAGGGCAGCAGTGTCACCTGCCTCTGCATACCTGCATCCAGCAAGTCTCTCCTCAAGACAAAAAGCCAAAGCCAGGGCTTTCCAGGCCACAGATCTCAATGTGGAGACATGAGGGGACTCCAACACTTGCTTTTTCAGATATACAAAGCTTTGGTCTAACCCATCTTCAACCTATGCTCAGCTGTTTAGTCACAGGAGGACACTGCTTTACTGCCAGATTTGGCTGGAGAGCAATTCTTTATCACAACGCCAGAAAGACCTTTCTCATTTCAGCTGGTGTCAGCCCAGGTCAACTTTTTAAACTCTTGACTTCGACTGTGGTAAGGTTAAAGGGGGCTGAGGAAGACACCAATAAAACTGCTTAAGAACATAATTAGGTTTGTCATGCAATTGTATAACCAAATAATTTATACAATAGCCGCAATACTGCCAGAGAGTACACACTTCCCAGCTGAGCTGGTCCTCTACCACAAACACCACACTAATCAACTTTTCCTCAGCAGCAACTTTTTAACGGGCTCAGTTTTAAATTGGGACCTTGCGATTTGACCCCAAATGTAATGCTCCAGCTAGCAGCTCACTGGTGCCACGGGAACCCAGTGTCTGTAACTGACCAGTGCAGCTCCCAGAACAAATCCCCATTACTCACGAGTCTGAGCAATAACTAGGGATTAGGAGCTGACTCAGTTTTCGCTACCTTCAGACATGAGGACAGAGAGGGGAAGGAAAAACTCTGCTCACAAAAACCATGGTCACTGCTGCTTGTGCTTGATGACCCCCCCATCCCCATTGAACAGGAGGCAGTGCTCCCTGAAAGCACCAGTGATAAAGCCCAACACCAAGCTGTGCACACCTCTAAACCCTGCACAGTTCCTATATACTCACAGGGACTGAGATTCCATGTTTCTTCAGACTCGGAGTTCAAAGAGAGCTGGGAAGGAGTGGGCCCACGAGAAACGCTGTAACGGTAGCTCCCCATCAAGCTGCCCCCATTGGTGTCTGTGTGGCTGAGGGACAAGTAGTGGCTCTTCATGCCCATCTCCTTCTTCCCGCAGCCCCCATCTGAATTGCGGGAGCTGGAATGGAGAGTGCCATCATGCTCACCACTCAGGTCTGGTGTCCTGTTGCTGTTGCTGGTATCCATCTCCGAGCTGTCCTCCCCGCCAATGTAGAACTTCCCACTCTCGTTGGCCAGGGTGGGCGCTTCCTCTGGGCCCTCCTGCTGGCTGCCTCCCTCCAGGATAGAGTCTGACAGGTCCTCACTCGTGCTATCAGGGCCAGGTGGCAAAGGCGTGCTAGAGCACACCTCTGAAGGCAGGATGACCACATGGTCACTGGAACAACTGGGACAGACTATGGGCTCACCAGCCGCTGAGGCATCTGTGGAAGATTTCATCGGGGATAAAGAAAAAACAGAACACCTCTACCGCAACAAGATTTTCCTCCCCCCCCACCTCCGCAAACCACAAACCATCCCTTTCAAAGTAGACAATAGTTACAGTCCGACTCGAGCAGCTTGTTGAGCAACTCTGCTCAGAATCATAACCTACACACCTTCCCTCACAAATCACCGAGAAATTCCGGATCAGTGCCAACACCCACCTGAAATAGGTCTGCTCAGATTGAGGGTGACCAGCATGTGCTGTATTTGCAACCGAAACTACATCAGGGCTTTGGCTCATGACTTTCCTCCACTTCATATCCAAAAGTGCTCACGTAGTCTTTGAAGCCCAAGCTCATGACCACTCAATCCAACCTTCCTTAGCCACATCCATCCCCAGCTTGGTTTATCCTCCAGCCAGCCAAACCACAAGCATGCCATGTCTCTTCTCCAGCTCTCCTCATCCGTCCCGACCCCAGTTCCCGATGCTCCCTTCCCCCACACCACAGCAGACTCCCAGCTAGATCTTGGGACTCTCACTACCCTTCCAGGGCGAAAGAAAGCGTCCCATGGTGGAAAAAAGTGCTGCAGCCAGGACAGCACCTCTGCCCTCACTGCAGTACTTAGATCCCAGGATACTTCGTCAAATGAGCAGTATCTTCAGAGCTAAGGCTGGGCACTCCCCACTTCAAATATAAACCGAGTTTTGAAAAAACTCAACAATCAGAAGTTGCCTATTCAGCACTAGCCACGTCTCAGCCAAAATACCGCATCTAGTTTCAGACACCCAAAGAAAAATGTGGACAAATGGGAAAGAGTACAAAGGAGACCAGCAAGAATAACTGCATTGTATGAGATATGACTGACAAGCAAATTATCTAGGGAGTTGAGCTTATTTAGTCTAAAGGACAGAAGACAGGACTAGTCACAGGGGGAGAACAATGGCTCTCAAGTACGAAGGAAGGAATAAATCATTCCCTATAAGGTAAGCAAGAGTGGGCATAAGATCACAGCCAGGGAGACTTAGGTTAGGGTTCTGGTTATTTTTCTGATGTCTAACAGCCAAAGTTTTACCTGAAATACTGCAACAGATTCCCCAAAAGCCTCTGTCAGCAAAAGCCCTTTAGAACAAATTAGTCTCTGTGGCAGAACTGACCATGGTTTCAATAGTATGAGAGACTACATGACCTTTAAGGCCTCTCCCAGACTTCAGATTTCTGTGGACCATCTGCAGTTTCCAGCACCCTTATGTCCTCCCAGACCCCAGGCCACCCACAACAGGGGTGCTTTTTGCTTAACCTTAGAACAGTGACTTATTCCTGCTAGCGAACAAGACAGGTTCTTCCCAGTCCAAGTGGGCCAAGTGTGAGCACATCCCACAACCGGTTTTAATTCCAGTACAGCCAAGACATCGCTCTCTCCTATACATTCCATGCTCTGCACCACAGCTGCCATTCTGGCAGTCAGCCTGGGCATTAGCAAGAATCTTTTTTCTGAGCAACTACATCCTACCTTGATTTGAGGCAACTAGGGTCTCCAGGATTTTGGCGTCTCCAACCTCTGAAGGGTAGGGACCTTGATGCCAGGGAGCCAGGGACTGAGAAAACTCCTGCTTGCATTTCAGGCACTGGAGCTTCGTGGATCCCTTCTCCTGGTCCTGATTTCGCCGATTCTCCTCAACAGCTGGGGACAACACTTCAAGGACACACTAAAAGTAGAAGCACAGGGAAAAGAGTGCTAGCAGGCAGCTATAACCATCCTAATAAAAGCAAGCCTCTGACATCAGCAGATCTCCTCACATGCCTCATTAGAGCATTTCTGAGTGCAAGGGGTGCAGGGCCATTTCCTATCTAACAGTACAACAGCCAGTTTGTGCAAGACTTGCCAAGGGCACGGAGCTTCACTGCAGAATACCAGAAGAACATGGTTTTGCAGGTCTGTGCCTTGTATCTACATATTGACAGGCTCTCCCTGGAACTTTGGTCTCAAAAGTCCCATCTATTTGTGCCTTCTCCGTAACAACTTGCTTAAATGTACTTAAACAACAGTACCTTGAGAAAAATACTTGGATTTGAGACCAGAGCCCCTGTAGCAGCTGTGCAGACCAGAGCTACCATAGCATTGACACTCTCGCTCTGCGGAGGGCTAAGCACAGTGCATCACTCGCTGCCACCCAGGAAACATTATGTTTGCCACCCAGGAAACATGCGTAACAAATAAGGATCACTAACTTGACTACTAACTTTTCTCCCCAAGAGGGAGAAAGCTGCAAGGCTTTTCTCCTTGAGAGCACCCTTTATGCTCCAGGAGCTCCACTGCCCATGGCCATGGTCACAGGGCCCTCCACAGGTTATTTGTGCAGCAGAAGAAATCCTGAGCTTACAAGCCAGACATGGGCTGCCACAGGGCAGCAGATGTACTTGTGCTCCAAGAACAGAGGCCCTGTGCTGGCTAGAAGAATTCAGCACCTTCCAGTAACACTTTCCCCTCTAGCCTCCCCTACCTGTAGACACTGCTCCGGGCAGTCATCAAGCACCACATATTTGCGCTTCTGCCGGTCCTTGCGAATGTAGCTGAAGTACAACGTAAGGACAGGGAAAACTCGCTCCAGGTCCTGCAGGAGACAGAAAACACCAGCTCTAGAAAGAAGGTTCAGCATCCAGACTACATTAGTTTGCAACTGGCCATACAGGCACCTAATTTTAGTGAACCTTGAGTAGCCCTTCATAGCTGATAGCATTTGGGAGCCTGGTAAAATGGGCATAAATAAATAAATAAATAAACAAACCCAAAGCTCATAAGTGCTGAGGAGAGCAGTAAGTTTCAAGGCCCGGAACAAAGCATCTCAAACAAAACACTTTTTCACTAAGGTATTTCAGAAGAATATCAAGCCACAAACATTCAAGAGGTATTAGAAGAGCCTGCAAACATGTCTACGCACACACTGAATGTTAAAATCCTACCACGAGGAAAAAGAGATTTCCAAACTCCCTTTCTGAAGGGCCACAAAAGCAAAATAAAAAATTGTAGTGCTAAAGCATGTACCTAGAGTGGATGGAAAACTGCCCGCTGAGATACCAGCAGCTTTCTAAATGTCACACTAGGCTCGGTGCTGCACTGTCTAAGAAAAAGTGCAATCCACAAACATTCCTCCAAGGCCAGGGTGACATCCCAGTGAGGAATGGATAGGAAGGAGGTCTCCATTTCATTTAGGCTCCTCTTGAGAAGTCTCTCATTCCTGCACACTGGAACAAGTCCAGCCATTTTCTTTTTAACTCCAGCTTTGGAACAGAATTGATGCTGGCTTCCGCTGCACTATCACAGGGACTCTAAGCAATACAGATGCTGTTAGATACCCATGCATTGAGTGGAAGAGACGCTCAAGCAATCAGGCTTTGCAGGAGCTAGGAAAAGACCTGCAGGGTACTCTGACAGAGACCCAAATCCAGAATGCTGTCCCACACAGGGAGTAAGATGACAAAGGCTCACATAGAAGCATAACTTACCATCCTCTTCCAATTCATCTCTGAGGTCTCCACCTTTTGCAGGCATTTCAGCTCCAGCTTGTGGAGAACTCTGGCAGCCTTCAGTTCCACCTCAAGCACATGCCTAGCTGTGACTCGCAGGAAGATCCAGTCTGGCTCTGGGTCCCCTTCACCTTCTATTTGGCTTACCAGCACTGGCTGGCAAAGGTCCACTGCCGAACAAGACACAGTACAGGTCAGGACACAGAGCAGCTTTTCAGGCCTGCTTGGCCCAAGTCCTTAGAACTCCCACAATACTGGGCAGCATGATTAAGCTTCAGGGATACCACATTTAAAACATCTATTCTATCATGACCCAAGCCCTCAAACACAGCAGTGAAAGGACCTGTTTACCTTCTGGCTTCTCCTCTTCTTCCTCCCCCAGCATCAGCTCATCTGCCTCCTCTTCTCCTATCTGTTCTCCTTCCACAGGCTCATCCAGCTGTACTTCAGGCTCTTCCACCTTCTCAGTATCATCCAAAGGAGGAGAATATTCTTTCTGGGATACTTGGGGTTTTCCTTGCTCTGGATCAGAGCTCTCACTCTGCAAGTCTGTTGCAGCAGCTCTGCTTGCAATCTCATCTGCAGAACGGCTACGGCAGAGGACGGGTACTTCATCACGCTCCTCCAGCTGTCTCTTGTACTGAAGCCAGTCAACACCAAAGCGATCTCTGAAGCTGTCCAAGCGCTTCATCTCCTTCTGATGCTGCAGGACCAGGCCTGCAGAGAGAAAACTTGGGAAGTATGAAAACAGTCACCATGCCAGAGCACTTCTCTGACTGTGCACAGTTCAGCGGCTCTGTCACTGAGGAAGAAGACAAGCCTCACCAGCAGAGAGAGATAAAGCCTGGGGCTCGTGTTCTGTGTCACTGGGCTCCGAAATGCTTGCTCTGCGCACTTTGACTTTTCCCTGGAACAAACAGCATAAGAATAGTTGGGAAGCACCAGAACAATAAAACCAGCATCTGATGAGGGGCTCTGCCAAGCTGAAGGGTTCATGGCTGTTACAGTGCAGAAGCACACCATGAAACATTTGTCTCAGTATATCAAGACTGACGTTAAGCCCAGCCCCTTCCTGACACGCAGCAGAGTAGATGCTCAGCACCACGCAGTCAGTAGAAGACCACATCCCACAGCAGGAGGCTTTCACGCCGAGGCAGCCCCTTCACCCAACATGCCAGCTACACGGTTAAGAAGCTATCTCAGTCACAGACCTTGCTTTTCTTCCGAGGATGCCTGACAGCCACGTTCTCCGCTGGGGACGGACTGTCACTGAAGTCTGCAGCACAAGAACTGTCCAGCGCACTGCGGTCCAGTGCTGTCTTCTCTGAGGTAGAAGTGTGGATGGACTGTGATGCACTTTGCACAAGTCTTGGAAGGTGCTAAAGCCAAAAAAAGAGAACACTGCCTGCTGAGTGCGAAGGGGGGACAAGGTAACCAAGCCACAACTCAGGCTGACAACTTCCCTGCCCCTCACCCCAAACTTTAACCGTCTCAGTCAAAGTGGTGACAACAGGTCCTGCCTGGTTGATTGGACTGTTTATCAGGACCACTCCAATTTAACTCAATCTCGGCCTTCCTTAAAAGCACCAGGTGGGAAACTGACAACTGTTTGTTCTGCTGGCACCTAATTCAAGTGCCAAGTCCCAGATAGCACCTGAAAAGGAAACAGGCAAGGCTACACATTCTGCAAGGCTACATAGGACAGAAAAAGTTACACTGGCCAATCCCAACAATTACTAGGAATCATCATGGACTGAGCCAAAATGAACTGTGTCAAAGAGTCAAGGCAGCCCATACAGATTCAACGGGACACATGACAATGCAAAAAACCTGTCAGAGTTCCCACCCCAAAGCCAGTAAGATGAGTTTACAGCAACTGTACTTACCATTAGGTCCGAGGAAGAAAGTGGCTCCCCATCCAAGAGGAACTGTAATTAGAGACCCATTTGCAGTCAGATTCCACTTGGCTGGCACATACTCAGGACAACATCTGCTGACTCCTATTCCCCTTCGGGCCTCCCTAGCCTTGGGATCCCTGGCACAAAACTGCAAAGATTACCAGAAACAACCCTGTTCCTGCCTATCCATCATCACTCCTTTAGTTGCAGCTACCTGACCTAAGAGGATATAAGGCCAGCAGGGACCATTGTGGTTTTCCTGTTTACGGACTTCACAACTCCCAGAAAAGTACCCAAGACAGTTCGCAGAAGAGATACAATAGATTACCCTGCAGCAACGCGTGAATTGTTTTGAAAGGTACTCACTTTCACCTCAAAGCTTGTACCCTACTTTTACCCTGAGTCTCCCTAGCTTCCAGTAACTTGAGTTCAGCAAATCCTTGTTCGAAGACGCAGTTTGAAGACAATAAAACCAGCCATTTGCCACTAATCTGAAGGCCAGACCCGCTCTGGAACACCTATGACCCTTAGCAAGTAAGTTTACTTTGCTAAATTGCCAGAACGCTGTCTTTGCTGGCTTCTTTATTTAAGATAACATCACCAAGAACTGACCTAAGCACTGGAGTGCAAGCGAAACATTGATGACACCTAGCTGAGAGCAGAGAGATGGGGAGAAAGGCGGCCACGGCTTTGGCCACAGCTGCCAAAGGAGTATGTAATTAGGCAAGTTGGGCTAAGACGGTGAGTTCCTTCTTTGGAAAGTCCAGCTACACAGTCGCTATCTAGCAGGAACACAGTAAAGTTTTGGGACCATCAGTGAACAAAGCTGATGAAGTAGACAGTGAAGACGTATTAAGATCTGAGGTCTTGCAAACCTGAGATCAGCATTCAACTCGATCTGCCCTGGACAGCACACCACTTAAAAATTTAAGGAAAAAATACTCTACCTGGAAAAAAACCCACCATGAAACAATGACCACTGTTACAGCACTGGAATAAATTTTCAGGTTTATGAAATTCTTTCCTCTCATTTGCCCCTGAGTATCAGAACACCATGCACCTTCAACAGCAGGAGCAGAAGGCACGTGGCTAATACTCACATTGGAGGAGGCTGCCCTGGGAGACACATGTACAAGGGTTGCAGATCGGTGGTTTTGATGGAACCATAATGGGTTTCCCTCTAAATGCAGCTGGAAAATAGAGAAAGTGTTATTAGAAACAATATTCTATACCCTGACCCAATCTGCCTGCAGGCTTCAAGCTTTCTCTCCGAGAAGTGTTGCAAGAACAGTCCTTTGCAGGCTGTCTTCCTTTACAAGCACTATAGTGACTGCAGTTGTTCTCCTTAAGATTTCTCTTAACACACAAATCCATAACAGGATTAGGGGAGGATCTTTACTGAACTTGAAAGTGTTAAGATTAGAAAGGGGAAGTAAGGAGGTGGGGATGAATATATGGAAAAAGGTTTGCTTAAGCAGGGGTCACCAAAAACGAAGGCTGAAATACAGGTGTCTCTCCAACGCTCCCCCAACAGCTTCCCACATTAGAACTAAACGCTCAAGAGTTGAATTGATCTTTTAAAACTCTCTTCTTACCACACAGTCTCCGCCTTGCACCTCCTGACCATGACATCTCTAATCTACCAACCCATCGGGTTTCATACTTACTTTTTTTACATAGTGCAGAGTGGACAATGGTGCCAACTGGGCATGTTCCAGCAGCAGGTTATAGGCTACATCCAGGTGCTGCAGATTCACTAGCTGTTCAACCCCTGCAAACACAGCAAGAAGCCATCAACACACTAGAAGATATAACTTAGAAACCTCCCACCTACCCCTCTGCCCCAAAATTGAACCCTAGTAAAAATAGCTGCACCCAAGATTTCAAGTTCTGTTCCTCAAGGAAGAGAGAAAGGCCTCAAACTCGGAAATGCTCCTCCCTTGTGGGCTCACCGTTAATGCTGTCAAGTTCATTGTTGCGCAGGATCAGAGTCACCAGCTTGGATCGGCTGAAGATGCCAAGGTTTGGCACCTTGGACAGGAAGTTATAAGCCAGATTGAGGTACTCTAGTTCTGTAAGGGTCTGTTCAGAGAGAAGAGCAGCAGTGGATCAATTGGGACCTTAGCTCAAAGCCTGAGGCTGGACTCAAACCAGGGCATTAGCCCCCACCATTCTCTCCACCACACCAACATCACCTAACAAGTGAGTTTCTCAAGTCTATTTCTGCAGCAAGCCTTCAACATTCATATTTGGAGTGGTTTGTTTAGTGGCACTCAGCACAATCTAACTGCTTTACAAAATTTGCTAGGAGTAGCTTTCTCCTTCCTTATCAACTTCCATGGAGCACAGGAAGGGACTGGACACCCTGGCTCAGCAAAAGGACTGAACTACCAAAAGAAGCCCTTTCTTACCTTTCCAAACATGATGGTGAATGATATATTGTGAACCCCACCAACTCCATGAAAAGCTGGAGTTGCTTCTCTTTCATCGCTTCTCTTAAAAGAAGCAGATCTAGCGTGGATTTCAGTGCCATACCCCAGAGACGCACATGCCACTGTGATGGACTACCACCTTTCTAAGTAACTGACAGGAGATTTCTGAGAGTGAGAAGGAAACGCTACTGGCAGTCTGGACAAACCGAAGCAAGTCTCTACAGCCCCGTGCCTGGCTACATAATTCCCACCTGCTCCACGTATTGCAGCGAAGTCTTGGCCACAATGGAGTGCACACTGCGTGTGCAACTGTACATACAGCGTACACCGTAAGTATCACTGTATTTAGCACTTGGCCCCTGGAGTGCCAAGCGATACATACAGCTAACTTTCCTGTCTCAGAGTGGATGAGGAACACTGCCTTCTCTGCCTTGGTGGCACAGGGGCTGCACATATAGGACAACAGTTTCAAGGCTGCAAGTACTAGCTCTAAATCACATGTCTGCTGGGCCACATCTCCAATTTCTTGTGTTATACTTCACCTAGCAGGCACATGGTCAACCATGACAGCACTTTAGCAGTGTCCTCTCCACATGAGGAAATTCCAGTGCCCAGCCTAAGATACTCACCGTTAAATAGTGCTCACAATCCTGGATCTTGTTGTGACTCAAATCCAAGACTCTCAGAGCATTTAGTAATTGCTGAAGGACAAAAAGATACTAGATCAGATCCTACAAACGTCTCCACTGCAGCATGGAAACCCTGTCCTGCTGAGAGAGGCCAGCAAAATTAACAGTGCCCATTCCCTCCCACCCAGACGTAGCAGCATCAGTAAAGGAGTGCCCAGTTCCTACCTGTGATCATCTCCTGTCTTCCCCTCAGTCACACAGGAAGCATGCCCCACTCACCAGTGAATCATCCAAGGCAGTGATTGAGTTATAGCTGAAGTTCACAGTCTGCAATTCCAACCACGGGAGAGCACAGCTCAGATCTCCACCACATGCTGAAATGATTTCCTAGGAAGAAGTGAGGAGCCATTCCTTGGTGAGTACTAGCTGTTACAGTAACAGCAGATGGACACAGGAGAACAGCTAGTCTAGAACAAGGCTGGCATATTGTGCCTTACAGACCTTGCCTTGTCTAGAATGGCAATGACTTTCATGTCACTAATTCAAGTATTTGGAGGTGGTGGGAACTCAACGGTTAGATATTTAGAAAGAAGGTGAGATGCTTTTGCTTCCTACACTCAAGTGGCGATAGTTAACCTAACACATTACAATTCGTAGGCTTTGGACAGTGAGCACAAAGACTCATGCTAACAAAACCTTTTTCAGACCTCCATCAAAGCAGAATTAAGATACACATACCCTGGCCAAACAACCTGTGCTCTGGCAGACAAAAGAAGCTCTCAAAGCGCTCCCTACCAGCAACTCCTGTTCCCCAGCAGGCAGCTGCTTCTGTGCCACAGACAGAAGCCCAGGGCCCCACAGCTAGCACAGCCCACGCTACTCAGTTCTTCACAACTGGAGCTTGCCTTCACGTCCCAGAAACCTGCTGGGCACAAGTGCAGATAAGACACTGGGGCACAGCATTCCCTCTGACAATCAGCTCTAATTTAAGACTGCTGAAGTACAATGAAATAAACCTCCATCAGCTGCAGGCCTTTGAAAGTGGAAACACTCAGAGACACAGAACAATCAGACGTAGCTGATACAAATATTGGCTGGAGCCAGAAATTCTCAAGCAGCTAAAGAGGAGACTACAGAGCACATGTGTGTCTAACCAGGGAATACTTCAACACTGTTTGAGTCAGGAGTAGGACCCCAGAACGGGAAAAGGAGAAAAAGCCATATACAACATGGATTGATAAGACAGTTAACACCATCTCCTACTTCTTCCATGTATGAAGGGCTGTAGGATCAAGACAGACTTTCTCCTGCAATTTTCCCCATGAGCTGTGTAGAGACACTCACCTCCAGTGTACTGATACATTTGCAACAGGTTAGAGATTCCAGCTGAGAATAGACAAATCGCAGTCCCCGGAGGCAGTGTGGAGGGACAGACCTCAACTGCAGCAGTGATGAGAAAGAATGGACAACATACATCAAAATATTATAGCATAAGAGCAGCTGCCATCCCAGGCACATCTCTGCAAGGGATCTCCCACTTCCCTGCTGGAGCCTCCCTCCCTAACACTCCAACCTTTGCTTGGAGTTTCACCCCACACAAGAGTTGCAGGAGTTTAGACTTAGCCTTCTAGGAAAGCCACAAAAGCCTCCCCAGTTTTTAGGAGTAGAGGCATTCTGCAACCCCAAAACTAAGTCAAGAAAAGCCAAACAGCAAGACTCAAAGCCAGTTCTGCCTCCTATACTTACTTCCAGATGCCGAAGGGACTTGAAAGGGAAGATCTTCACAGCAGATTGTAAAACACAGTTTGGAACATGAACAAGCTAGAGAAATCAGAAAAGAAGTCTCACATCAAGCTCAATTTGTGCTGCAATACCGCCCTCCTGATGCACCAACTGCAGCACCTTCAACAGGCCCCCCTCCAGCTCAAATGTTTGCTAACAAGCTCTCCCCCAATGCTGGTACCAGCACTGTCTCCTGGACCCATATTTCCGTAGAGGTCAAAGAAAAAAGCATGTTAGCTAGCATAAGACCACAGTATGCCAGACCATAGAGCTCCTTTTCTTCTCCTTGCCCACATGGCTTCACCCCTTACAGAACCACAGGAAGGTCTGACAGCTGGATTCCTCATCAGCCACCACTAACAAATCTACTAAATAAAGACAAATCTAATGCTGGAGCTGTGTTTATTGAGCAACTGAGATGAACTCACAGCAACTGGTGGGAGATGTGCACGTGCATTTCACTAGAACAGGCCAAATAAGGCAAATCACAAGCAGATACAATGGAAAACAGAGTTGGTCTCCAAGACGCTGTTAGTATTAGACTGGGGTACCTGCAAACCTCCTCTCTGCATGCTGTAGTTCAGCCACAGGGTAGTTAGGCTGTGTTCATGTACCACAAAGCAGCTTATGAAATCCAGCTTCTTATACTTTCTACAGACAGTGCATAAACAGTATTTCAGATAAAGTGGGTAATGAAGTAGTTAATACTTCCACTGTGGACACCAGAGTACAACAGGAGAGACCCTCTCTGCCAGCTACATCCACGTTCATGCAGAAGTGACTCATAAGGTGCAGAACAGACATCCCAAGGCCTCGTCACCGCTACCGCTCCCACAGTTACAGCCTGGGCGGCAATGAATCACTGCCCAGTGCCTGCCAGCACTAATGCGGCATGTTGAACAGGACCATTTGTAGGGGAAGCTTGCACTGGGAAGCTCTGATGATCAGTTTTAGCAAAGTTTATTTCAGATGCCGTCCTTGCTCTGTGTCCTGACTGTCTCCTCTCCCTCCCCTGTCTTAAGAACCTGATCAGGCTGATATAAATTATTAGTTCCTCCAAGCAAATCAGTTACTGCACCACAATGGGCAGCTTCCCCTTTTTTACCAGCTTGTTACAGAAAAACCAAAAATTTTTTGGTTAACACAAACACTCACCACAACATCCTCCTGACTGCAGCGTCCCTCCTTGCATCCTCCTGCCAGGGAACCCATGTTTCTCCACAGGCTCCAAGCCCCACTCCAATCTCCATCCTCAGCACACTGCCACAAAACCCTCCCAACAACATTCAGATAATCTCTGCAATCCATCTCATTCTGAAAACACTTTTAAAGACATCACGGTGCTCAGTCACACCACCTCCTGAGCACCACTGTGGAACACCTGCTAATTCCCCTTCCCCTTTCAGGCCCATTTCACCTCTACTACCCTCCTAGCTGTGCCCCAGTGCCAAGTATAATCATGTCCAGCCTCGTAACACATGCCACCTTTCAAAAAGCCCTCTGAAGAATCCCTAGCTCTGTACTTTTATCTTTATTACGGCCTTCTTAAAAATTAACGAGAACACATTACTAGTAATGCCCCATGCTGTGAAACAAATCAACCAGAACCACTGCCCAGGCAGGAGCATGTAAGACGTAGAAATAAGCAGCAGAGGTCTCAGAGTAGTGGGTGTATACAACGTCCAAGTGCTCTGCTCAAATACCCTGGCTCTGCTGCTTTGTGCAGGTCAGTCATCACTCAAGGAGCACTCAACTGTGCTCAGCTGCCAGATACTGCCTGAATTGCTCAAGCATTTCAGGAAATAATCGTTTTCCCAACAATGTCAACACCTTACCAAGGTCAGAACATAGTTAACCCCTGCTGCCCATTTTTAACTGTGAAAAACTTTCCGCTGAGTTGTGTGTCTGATCCTAGATGAAGTAGCTACACACGATCCCGCTGAACTAGGACTCCATGTGACAGTCCTGCGAGAGGTACCCAACCCATGCAGCGTGCACAAAAGAAGGGGTCAATGGGCATCAAAGGGGGTCACTCTGAAGCAGGCAACTGTGCCTGCCACCTCCACTGGCCGGCCTTGCAGTACCCCTTAGCCCCTCGCATCCCCAGCCACGGCAGGTACGGACCTTCAGGGAGTGTGTCTTCTGCAGGACGTCGAAGAGGAACTGCGCCTGAAGGATGGCGGCGGTCTCGGCGGGGTGCGAGGGCAGGGCCACGAAGCCCCGGTTCTGGTTGCGGGAGCCCAGGTGCTGCTCGAAGACCTGCGTGAGGTGCTGCAGGGTGGGGGTGAGCAGCGTCAGCGTGCTGGAGCCGTCCAGGACCAGATCCCCTGCAGGGAAGGGGAAGGACAGGACAGGCCGTGAGCGCTGCTGCCCCACAACACCGGCGCCTTCACCCCGGCCCGGCGGGGCCCGCCACTCACCCGCGTCCTGCAGCAGCCGCGCCAGGCCGTGCACCAGCGTCTCCGCCGCCGCCATCTGCAGGGGAAGAGGAGAGACGGAGGCGGCGGAGGCCGAGGTGACCGCGGCCCGACTCGGCTCTGCCCGGCCCGGCTCGTCCCGCTCCGCCGGCCCCTCT
Source organism: Larus michahellis (assembly GCF_964199755.1). Taxonomy (NCBI): domain Eukaryota; kingdom Metazoa; phylum Chordata; class Aves; order Charadriiformes; family Laridae; genus Larus; species Larus michahellis. Next base: position 42,426,668 of record NC_133902.1, on the reverse strand, counting down.
CACTTCCGCGTTACCACAGAGACGCGCCCTTCCGCCGCACCAACGAGGCGGCAGCCGCGGCTAGAGCGCCGCCGCTTACATCCGGTTGCCATGGAGCCCGCCCCAGCGTCCCCCTCCCGCCCGGCGGGGCCCGCGCCCCCCGGCCCCCGCCCCGCCGCCGCCGCCGCCGCCGGGGAAGCGCCCGCCACACCGGTAAGCGGCGGCGGCCCGGGGAGGGGACGGCGGGCCCGCCTTGCGCAGGGCCGGCGGGAGGAGGCCGGGGCGGCAGCGCCGCCCGCCGCCGTCGCGGCGCGGCACGTGTCGGGCGGAGCGCGGTGGCGGGGCCGGGGCGCGGCGCGGCGGCGGCGGGCGGCTCTGCTGCTCCGGCGGTGCGAGGTACGGGCCGGGCGGGGGGCTGAGGGGAGGGGGGAGGCGGGTCCTGGGGCTTGCTCCCCCCTCCGCCGCCACCGGCTGTGGCAGCCCACGGGCCCCGCGGACACGCGTGGCGGGCGCCGCTGCCCCGCAGAGCCCGGGGCAGCCCCGCTTGGCCGCCCCTTCCCCGGCCCTGTGTGCGGGCTGCGTGGCATGGCGTGGGGCATGGCATGATGCATGGCACAGGACGTGGCATGGGATATGGCATGGGGCATGGCGCATGGCACAGCAGGCAGCAGCGCAGTCCCCGTCACGGCGCGGTGCCCGGGGCTGGATGCCTCCCAGCGCGATGTGGTCCCACGCACCGTGCGGTGCGTGGTGCAGTGCATCCCCAGTGCCTGCCTACGTCCCTTCGCTCCCCCGGCTGTACGTGTGTCTGTCAGAGCTGTCTGTCCGTCCGTCCGTCCGGTGGAGGGGTGTCTCCTTGTCCCTGTCTGGTGTTGGTACTCCGGTTCTGGAGTGGGTTTTGTTCCCGTGTGTTCATGTATGTGTCTGTCGGCCGTGTGAGCTCCGTCCCGTCCGGTACCTCTGTGAAGGGCCTGTGAAGGGAGAGCCAGGGAACGGAGCAGGTGCTTCAGAAGTGAAGGGCTGTGGTGGCTTATCCAGGCCAGTTCAGTAGGTTACAGGATTCACTGAAATATTTAAGCCCTATAAAATACTTCTGTATTCTTAGTTTCAGCGTAGCTATGTGTTAGAGAGATCCACAGGTTAAGCCCTTTGTGCCCGAAAACTTTGTGTGTTTACTGTCTTTTGTGTTGCCTTTTCATTCTGGTGTGTGTGTCCCCGTTCCTCTGTCGTGGCAGGGGAGAAGCAGGGGCTGTGCAGCCCACTCCTCTTTTGTTCGGCTTTGAGGCTGTGACTGTCACAGCAGCATCCAAATGCTTCGGCGTATGCAGCAGCACCCCTCCTGCTCCTCTCCTCTGTGGACAGGCTCATCCTGTCTTCCCAGGAAAATCTTTCCAGGCCTCTAATCCTCCTTTTTCTCCTTTTTGAGCTCTTCCCGTCTGTTTCTATCAGACAGACTCTTTCTCCCTCTCTACCCCCAAACCAGCTTTGCCCCTCTGGCTTTATCCCTTTCTTAACATCCACTCCTTGTCTAGACACTCCACGTCAAAATTATTCTCAGCCCGATGGCCAGGGGATTAGGGAAGAGCTGAGGAGATGGAAGGGGGGCCTGATGGCTGTCTCTGTGCAGCCCCTTGCCCACAGAGCTGGGACAGCCTGCTGTAGCCCTCCTGGATCGTCCTTATTGCAGAAGAGCAGTGTGAACTGCTGGCCTCTGCCCCTCGAAGATGTGCCAGATGTGTTTTTCTCAGCCAAACAGGAAATCTCCTGCCCTGGCACTGTGAAGCAGCCTTTGGGGTCGGGGGAAGCCCCGCTGGAGTCCCTGTCAGCAACATGTGGGAGATGCCGTAGCTGCCGGCATCGCAGGGACATGCCTTCTCGCCTGTCTTCAGCGCTCGTGTAGCCTAGATGGTCGATACGAGGCACGGTGATTTAGGTGAGCCAGTTCTGTTTGCTGATGTGTGTGTGGAGAGAGCAGGGAGGTGTGAGTGTGTGCAGGTTGGCAGGCTGTGGATTTTTCTGGCCTGCCTTCGAATCTGCCCTGCTGGCATGACGCTTCTATTACTGAAAATTACTTCTAACGGGAATGCTGAATCACGTACTCCCGACAACCAGGAGATACAGTAGGATGAAGGTATCATTCATTCCATTTTCTTTACTGTTTTTTTTTTCTTTCCCCTTTTGTCTTGTGTTTTTCTTATGGCAGCCCAGGCAGTGATGCCAGCAGGTTGGGTGCTTCAGCATGATGCTCATTAGCAGAATTCTCCTTGATATTCATTTTAAGTTTCTCTTTTAAATTTTAACACGTTTCTAAGTCTCTTTCTGCAGGGCCCCCTGAAAAAAAAAAGTAGTCTTTAGTCGTGTTTTACACCCTTGAGATCTTTCCAGACTGCTGGCTTGTCCCCTCCCCATCTTAGTCATCTCATATTGCGCTAGACAAATTTAGCTCCTAACCTTTCCTTATAAATTAATCCCTCTGGCCTACTATCAATTTTTTGTTGCTCTTCTCTGAACTCCGTCTGTTTTGGATAATAGAAAATCCAGGCCAGATCCGCGTAGGTGTCTGTCCAGCCTTTCTCCCAGAGGTTGCACAGACTAAGGGGCAAGTGGCCTCTAGTGGCCAACCATCAATTAATGCACCGAAAGGGAGCACCGGTGCTCCCAGGCCATGGGCTCTCCCTTCTCGAGGAGGCAGGAGAGACGGTAGGGGTAGGATCTGAGAAAGGAGAATGTGCCTCCCATCCTCACCCTCCTCTCGCCCCCAAAGCAGGAGACCCCTCCGGCAGCTCTGTGCCCAAGCCCTGCCGGCTTTGGGTACCCAGGCATTGCATCCTGACTGCGCAGGATGGTGGGTGGGGGATTGACAAAAACCCCGTGGGCACCTCGCAGTCCCTCTGAAATTTCAAAGCAAGTCCCAGGGGCTCTCTTATTTTACTGCTAGTACAACTGTCTTGCTTTTAGCTGTTCAGCAGCATCATTAGAGTGACACATTTTCAGCATATTTCAGAATATGCTGCTTCAGTGAGTAAAGAAAGAATAAGTGCTGGATTTTCCCTCCCTTTTAACTTTGTTTAGGCAGTCAGGCTGTAGTTTTAAACTCAGTGTAACATCTAGCAAAGCTGGAGCCCGCAGCGTTCGTTGCATCCAACAGTTCTCCTGGCTGTAGGTTTCCTCCTGCCCGGAACGTGAATACCCCTGCAAAGCCTCTGCCTAGCTCCAGACAAACCTGAGCTTGACCTGAAACAAAGCACATTGTTTCACAACATTGCTGATAGTTTACAGTTTCCTTTGGAGGCCCTACAAGGCACATTAGTGGCACAGAGTTGGAGCTGAGCATTAGCAATTTTTTGTTGAATTATCTTTACTGTTTTGCTTGTTTTTAGGGATTCTGCCACTATAGGAGCTGCCATCCAAAGCCCCATCGTCGTTTTATTATGTATTATATATTATTTAGGAAGTAGTTGCGCTTGCCACATGTTTCTGCAGGCAGTCTGTAGCTGTGGATGTTATGTCCCCTACAAATACCCAATTCTCAGTGGTGATGCCGTAGCCCTGCAGGACTGCAGAGCCAGGTTCCCCTGCCAGCAATTCCCGCTGGCATAAAGCGTTGCCTGCCTCTAGTTTCAAATGTGCTGCTGTTTGTTTTCATGGAATGATACCCTCTTCTTGAGTTAAATGTGAAAGGAAATAAAAGCCATGTTATTACCCTTTTCTCTATCATGTCTCCTACTAAAAAGCACATCGGTCTCTGCTTACAGATGATTTCCAGACCTTTCTCCTTTTTTCTGCTTTCTCTCTTGGAACCCTTTTACTCTGTCTTTCTTGGAAAACAGGGTGTGAAGTTGAAGATTACAGCTTAAGATCTACAGAGTGGACTGGGTGTTTTCATTCTTTTCTGTCCTGTTCCTTATGGCCTGGACTCTGCATTTGCTTTTTAGACGTCCGTCTTGGCAGCATATTTCTGTTGAGCTGTTCAGGTCTCGTTGAGGAATTCAGTTACTGAAGAGTTTGATGAGGTGTGTTTGAGGAGATTCTTCCATTAAGCTTTGCCTTGTTCCTGATAATTAGGAGGGTGGACCCAGGGAGCATGCTTCATCAGTGGGCAGATCAGCTCCTCAAAAACTTGTCTGATAGATGGCCCTGGGAGTTTTGGTTTGAATAAGCTTTTTTTTTTTTTTTTAGTTTGAATAAGCTAATTTTTTGGTTTGAATAAGCTCTTCAGATAGGCAGAGTAAGCAAAGACTGTAGCAGTACCTTCTGGAGTTCTTCGAAGATAGAAGGAGGGATGATGAATTGTCCTTACTGATGTCACCTTTAGAGCATCTGTTTTAGTGTTTTAATGGCTTGTCTTGAACAGTGGCCCATACTAGGTACTTCAGATGAGATAGTAAGAAACCCCTCAGCAGATCACCAGGATATAACCTATAATACTTCTTCCAAAGCTTTCATAGCTGGAGAATAGCTTGTTCTGAAAGGTGGGGTTAACTTTTCTTAATTTTCTTTGCCATAAATATGACAGCTTGTTACTCAGAGAGATGGCCAAGCTATCCTCTGACTTTGCAGTTTTTTCCTCTGTGATGACATCACTGAAAAAAGTGTTTTCTTTTGCCAGTTTGTAATTCATTTGTATTCTACCCTTGTAGTTTTAACGAATGTCCCTTTTCTTGTGCTGAGATGAGAACGCTTTGTTTATGCCTGCGTCCAAAGCACTGTGCGTGTGCTTACATTTTCCCAATGCCTTCTCTGTATGAGTTCAGATGAGGTTTTGGAGGTCGCTATCTTCCCAATGCCAGTCTCCGTGCCATCTCCAGTTCTTCCTGGGGTGTAGCCCATGCTGAGCTCAGCCTGTGCTGTTGCTGTAGATGGTATGACTACAGCTGTTTCTGTGTTGGTCTCCATCCCAATCCTTGTCAACCATGGCACCTCATTGCCTTCTTCACTGCTTTTTGAGCAGGGCACTCCCTCGGGCTGCCCGCAGGGTCTTTTGCACCCCTCAGCCGTGCTGGTAAAGACAGGGCACAGATCTCCAGCCTGAAGGTTGTCCTCTTTCCCCGTAACGTGTTGTTTTGTGTTTGGTGTTTCAATGCTGAACCGTTGTTTGTCCTTGTGCCATCTCTCTGGCCTGCACAGATCTCTCTGAGGTTCCTTCTGGCCGTTTTGGGACCTGCCCAATTGAAGCTATGTGGCACAGGACCACTCTGCTCCTGCTCCTGGCATGCCCTCCCAGCTCCCGATCTCTCTGATTTTATCCTTCCCTGGTGGTCAGTCGTGCCCCAGCTTTGCACAGATGTGCTGACGCAGAGGTGGATGACCAGGAACCCTTTCCTTCTCTTGCACAGCCCGTGCAGGAGCCACATGTAGCCACTGTCTTGGTCGGCCCCTGCGCCTCCATGCATCTGGTCCTTTGGAGGAGGTCAGGATCCCACCTGTCCTTGAACTGTTGGAGCCAATGCATGAAGCAGCGTGGGATGGGCCATTCTCGCCCCCTCGCTGCAGTGTGGCAGGGGACAGGCATGTCCCAATGATGCCGGGGAGGTTCCCTGAGGGCCGGTGAGGTGACCTCTCCGGGTTAGGAGCCAGGGGGGTTGAGGGCAGTGGCCAGCAGTCTCCCACGACATTCCCTTGTCCTGCCCTCTCTCCACAGGTTATGCCACTCTCCAGGTTTGCTGGGTGCCTGCCGGTGAAAGAGAAGGGTTGATATTTTGCCCAGGCCCTTAGGTCCTGAACCAAAATGGCAGCTGGAGAGTCCCCTCCCGTAGGAGATGTCTTCATCGACCTGCAGCAGGTGAGGTGGGAATCCAGCAGCAGCGGGGCTCTCTCTTCCCCAGGCACGGTGCTCCTGCCAGGCTGAGCGTGGGACCCATGTCCTGGCAGCCAGTAGGAGACACAGCCTCTGTTCACTGGGGACAGGTCTGCACGAAGGGTGCCCCAAGGCTGCCCATGAGCCCATGCAGAGCCCCTCCCCATGCAGACGGCAAATTGTGGTCCAGAAAAGGCCAGTGGTTGCTCTGTGGGGTCCCTGTGCCTTCACATGCCCTTGGGTGGGGTAGGCAAGCGGCAGGAGGAGCTGGGCAGCTTGCAATTAGATTCTCCCCATTTAGGCTGGGCTTGGGACACCCATGCTGAGGTGAGAGGAGAATCTCACCCACAGATACAAAGCCGCTCCCGACGCACAGCTGGGAACAGCTGGGGGATCTTAGGAGAGGCACAGCTCGGCTAAAGCCGCCTTGCTCCCTCTTTCCGCCCAGCATAGACAGATTTGTCACAGTTGGGCCTCCTCCTGTTTCCATGGAAACACGGGAGTCCACAACAGCTCCGCGCTGGCATTTCGGCTATATTGACGGAAAATTTTACCAGATGCAGCTGCTCGGGAGGCAGAAAGGACACGAGTCACCTGGCGATGCTCTTCTCAAAACGTCTCCACCAGCAAAAGGCAGAGAAGGGCCCATAGCCTGAAACAGGAGTAAAACAAGCAGAAAAGCTTGAAGAAGGCATGCCAAAGAGGAACGGGGGGGCCCTAGGAATGCAGAGGAGGGGTGGGAAGGCACAGGGTGGTCACTGAGACAAGGACAGCTCACCAGAGCAGGGATGCTGTTTCCCAGGGGGAAATACAGAGGAGGTCTAAGAAAGGGAGGGATGGTGGACTGGGCAAAGGAAAGGCCAGAGGACAGCAGTTAGATGTGGAGAGAAATTCCAGCTAAACAAAAGCTACGCATCTCGGCTGGTAGGAAAGACATAGTCCATTGATATCTGCCACTCAAGGGAAGTGTGGAGGACCGCTAAGGTATCTCTGCAGAGTGTGGCTTGGAGGCTTGCTGGTCCATTTTGGTTCTTGGTTTTGAGTGGAGCTGTGGCTCTAAGTGAGAAACTGTGCCCCAGCCCTGTCGTCTGGAGCCTGCTGCTCACCAGCAAGCCCAGCACCATTTGCAGGGCCTGAGGATCCAGAGGGCTCCAGGGGTCTGCAGTGTTTGATTCTTGTCTGGCGATTTCTGTGCAGGGCAGAGATCGCGCAGAGAAAGCCTCTCCTGGTGCCGAGGACGATGAGGACTTGGATAAGACTTTGTCAATCGAGAGATTTGGGGACCTGATAAGCAAGTCAGCATCAAGCAACCTGGAGAAGCAAAGACGCAGCTACAGTGAGAGAGATTTTGAATGTATGTAGGTTTGAACTGTTGTACCCTCTTCCACCCTCGCTGCCAACCCTCGCTCAGCCCCACGTGCTCTGCAGCCTTGTGCCGGGACCCTGCAGATCTTGATAGCCTGCTATTCACTCCCTCCCTTCAGAGCATTCCCAAAGTGCTACGTACACCCAGTTTAGCACCAGTGCCCATGGCCCCTTCTTAGTCTGTTCCCTCTTTTCCCCATCTCCAGTGGCATAGCTAGTAGCTACTGCCCAGGCTGGGGTGTTTGCTCACCTCCTCGCCCAGTGTTGGGGACCTCTGCAGCCACTTCCCTCACGTTGAAATTTCCAGTTTGAAACTATTTTTCTCCCATATGGCTGCAAAGAAACATCCAAATATGGCCAGAAGCCAGGCTGTCCTCCCCAGTCTGAAAGCAGATGGCTCCAGTCAGACATGCCTATGTATTTCTAAATAGCAACCATGAAACCATGAGGCTTATCTGCTCAAAGAAAGGACTGCAAAATAAAAATGGGGTGTGAATTTAAAATGCTGTAGCTATCTCACCTGAACTCCTCTGATCAGCCTATTTATTCCTCTGACTGCCTTTCCATGATGGAGGCAAACAGTCTGCGCAAACCCACTTTGGCTGTAAAATGGGAGTGTGCCCAAAAGATTGGCCATAAGCAATTGCCTGGTATAGGTGGGTCGTGTTGGCTTGTAGCAACAGCAGTGAAGGGCAGGAAGAAGAGTCCCCCAGCCAGCAGCCTCATTGTGTGGCGGACAAGTAGCAATGATTGGGAGAGTTTCCCACTCTCTGGCTCTCCACAGTCGGATACTGATTATTTTCCAGCTTAGATTTGATGGGATACAACGTCGGGAACATTATGTTCCAAGTACATCACCAGGCTGTTTTCTGCTTGGCCATTCATTTCCAATGGCTGTTGTAAAAGTTTGCTGGTAAAAGTCTCTTACTGTAGTGCACCCCAGCTGCTACTTTCTGCTTGTGTCATTTCTCTACGGAGGCTCCATTCAAACAACACTTTCCACCTGAGCACACAGTCACTCGCGCACATGGCTGCAAGGTGCTAATAGCTTTGCTGTGGGTTGAATACCTGTTCTGTGCTGGTAGGACTTCCCTGCTCAGAAGCTCTGCCTGTGCGCACAGGTGCGCGGGTTGGCTGGGAGGACACGGACGATCTGCTTGAGCATGCATGGCAGAAGCTTCTTTGAAAATTTGACTAGAGATTTGTACTGTTTGGGTTTTTTTTTTTTCTTTATAGGAGAGTCCTTTTTTTCTTTGTTAGAATCAAGCTTGTTTTCCTCTGAGCTCCTGGTGTGTCCCTGTTATCTAGGGCTACGTCAACCCTGGTTATAAGTTTTATGCAGTTCATATTCATAAAGCTGGAAGGTCTGGTTAGGTCATTAGACTTTGAAAGATAATATACGAGCCCATGGAGGTGAATGCTCTCTGGGTTTAGAAATGTTTCCTGCCCTATTCAAAGCCAGGAATTCCTAATATGTAGGCTCTTCCTTCTGGGCTCCCTATCCAAATTACTTTTTCATGTCTCTTGTATCAGATTCACTGAGAAATGTAATCAGACATCTAGGACACTGGTTTGGCAATAACTTTCCATTCCGGCAGGCAGTGCAAGGAAAGGAGCAGGGAAGGAGGGCAGGGCTGGGCGTGCAGGAGTTGCAGGGGGACAGGGAGCAAGAAGAGGGAGGCATGAAGCCTTTTGTGTCTGGGAGAGGTATGTTTTTCCCACGGCCACATCTGTGGAGACATGATCAGTTGACACAAGGAGTGCTGAGTGCAGGGGTGAAGAGCAGTGCTACCCTTTTCTGCGCCAGACGAGCCACTTACCCTTCCCTGCAGCCCAAGGATCCTTCTGATCCAAAACGTAAACGTTTCTGTCCTGGGCTGATGTGAACAAGCCAGAAGGGAAAGATGGGCCGTGTCCTCACCAGCAGCTTTGTGCTGTAGAAGGAGCAACAAATGTACAGTTGGGGCCTTCCTTGCTTCTTCTTACGTGAGAAATTCATTCCTGACCTATCGGTGGCACACAGAGCAGTGCTGCGGGAATGCAGCAGCGGGGCAGGAGGGTCTTTCTGCCAAAACCCATGAGTGAAACAGGGTACATCTAGTTAAGTCAAAGAACTAGAGAACACTTTGGAGGAAAAAGTGCTTATAAATCGAGCCCAAACTCTTTCCAATTTGCAGATGTCTGACCATTCCTAATCTCCTCTAATCTTGCCACAAGCCTCTCCTGCTGAACTAGGAGGGTGTGTGAAATATCCCTGCTGTTCCCAAGGGGGGAAACAAGGGAGAAAAGACTTGAGGAACCAAAGGAAAGGAAACATGACAGCAGAACAATGAACCTGCCTGGCTCTCCCAGGGAGAAGGTTACAGCTTCCATTGAAAATGTCCTTTGAAGGTAGTTTTCACTATAAACAGATTTTGCTGCCATGTCACAGGAAAGCTGGGAAGGAACCAAATCAAAACAGACTGGAAACAATTCCTCAGGAAGAGCTGCTGAGCAAAACCCCCTTGCGAAGTGGCTGGTGCCCCCGTCATTTCAGCTGTTCCGGGTGCAGCCCCAGGATCTGTGCATCCTGCAGACTGTCTATGGGAGGCTTTGTGCCTGCAGATCGACCTCGCAGGAATGGCTTTCCTCTCTCTTGCAGGGAGATGCTGAGCTTACCCTGTTCCCTGCATGGTGCCTTATCATTGTTTTTGAGTGAAGGCTCAGAAATGCCATTAATTTCTTCTCACTCTGTAATTCCCACGACACCCAGGTCAAGCCTGTATGAATTTCTCTTTGTAGATTAGTTTAAAGATAAGTCGTTCTGCCCTGTTTCTTACCCTGGTTTTTAAAAGACAGCCTCCTAATTGAACTTGCATTTCAGAGGCTGGTAGGCATAAGCCCCCACAGCACCTGGGATGTGGACGCAGGTTGCATCTGCACTAAAAGGCTTGGTCTGTGGTTCCTGTGGGCATGCAGGAGGGACTTTCTGTCAAAGCCTGGGGGATAAATAAGGCGCATCTATTTAACTCAAAAACCACTAGGCAGGAAACAAAAAGTTTGTAAAGGGCCCAAATCACGCTTGTTTGAGAATGTGAGAAACGTTTCCCCACGTTTAGGAAGGGGATGGTGCCTCTGGCAGGCAACCGCAGCTCTGTGTAGCCATGTGAATGGCTTTCAGTGATGCTGGGAGAGGAGTCCTGCCTTCCCCAGGGCAGTGAAGCTGCCTTGGGTGGTTTGGCACTGCATTGGGGCTGCCTCCCCAGCCACCCCAGATTGCCGCATCACTGAAAGAGCTTTGCTACGTCCCTGCGGGCTGGTGGCTCTCCTTGCCCTTCCTGGCCCTTGATCTCCAAACCATGCTGTTTCCTGGAGGGGCGCCTGGCAGGTTCCTCCCAGCCTCTTCCTGCCCCTGACTCTCTTTTTCTCTCTCAGTCCACCGCCAAACCTCGCACCACATCCATCATCCCCTTTCCACTCACCTCCCTTCTGCCCTCAAGTTCCAAAAGAGGCCTCCCCGTGCCAGCAGGAGGAAAAAAAGGAGGAGGAAAAAGAAGAAAACCTCGTTACCCCCTTCGGAGGTGACTCCCACCATCCAGGAAGAGGACGAGGAGGGGGGAGAAGAGGAGGAAGAAGAGGAAGAAGAAGAAGAGGAAGAAGGAGAGTCTGAGGCAGAGGAAGCCCAGGTGAAAGAGATCTCTGCAGAGTCTGAGGGCGAAGCTCGTGGGAAGGACACGTCCCCTAAGCTGGAGCCCTCAAGCAAACCAAAGGCAAGGCTAGGACATCCCTACCTGGACGGGGCTTGGAGGCTGGGGGAAGGTGGAGGGAGGGTTGATGCTGAGAGGGTGCCAGGCTGTATGGTCATGGGAGTGTGCTGCTCAGGGGGAAAAGGTTGTGTCTGTGCAATATTGTGTGAAGAGTGGTTTTGTCCCTCACTAGCAGAGGTGGGCACTGGAGGACAGTGATATGTAAGCCATTGCTTGAGGTGGGTGCTGAGGAGAGTGTGCATGATCATTTTGGGGGTGTAAGACCCATGAGCGAAGATCAGAGGGGCTGTTCTTAGGGTGTATAGGATATGGGGGGGCTTAGTATGGGCAGTCCCAGGGTATGGGGCACATGAGGAAAGTCGGTGTGTCCCTTTCTAGGCTGTGGGGAAGTGGGGAGGATCTGCATGTCAGGGACTGGGGCGAAGGCTGCCTGGCTCTTGCTGTCAGGACTGTCGTCTCTGCAGTTCACCATCGGCAGCGATGAGGAGGAGTCTGGCAACGCTCTGGCCCCCGCACAGTTCCACGTGGAGGAGGAGTGTGGCATCCTGTCCCCCGTGCCACGCTTCACCGACCTGTTGCAGGAGAAGGGCCCTCCCTCCCTTCGCAGGTAGGCAAATGTGTGCCGAGCTGCCTGCCACTGTGCTTGGCTCGGGGTCTCTGCACAGACCCTGTCCCCGGGGGCAGCAGCTGTGCCCAGCCTGAAGTCACCTGCTGAGCCAGAGGGGCCATGGGTCCCGGAGGGACAATGGCTGTGAGCAGCACAGCTGCTTCCTGGTGGGACGGTCACTCCCCGGGACTCTTGTGACCTCCTCGGGTCTGTGGAATCCCTACAGTGCGGGTTTGGAGGCACTGGGCTGCACACGTGGAGTACTCCTCCTCCCAGTTAACTTGTGCTGTCGTGCTGACCTGCAGGCTGGGAAGCCCCTGGAGGTTTGGCTGAGTTAGGGGACCGTGAGGCCATTGACTCAGAGGTGGGTCCCCAACACGGACCACAAGCTGATCCCGTTCTGTGGTGGGAAGGGGCAATCCTTAGGTGTTGGGCCAGGTGACTGCTGGCTCTGCTCCTTCTCAGGGACTTGTTGGTCAGGGCTGGGCTGAGGGACCTCAACCCTGAGAGGGACTAGTGCCCATCCTCACTCACCCCATTTGCAACCATCAGTCTCTTTGGTTCCTACAGCCTCCCTGGGCCTCGGGAACGTCTGTCTCGCGGGTGGGAGAAGCGCAAGCCCTGGGGCCAGGTGGCGAGCGGACAGCGGGTTACCTATGACTTGAAGGAGAGGATGTGTATCGGCAGCATGACCACGCTGGAGAGTGCAGCATACCAGCGCGTCCCCACGGATGAGGCTGAGGCCCAGATGCTGGCATCTGCTGACTTGGATGGCATGAAAAGTGAGGCTTTGCTACACTACCTATGCTACTAGTGCATGTGTCCCTCGCTTCTCCCTGCTTTGCTCTCTTCCCTAGCAGCTCCAGGCATGGTCTTTAGTGTGCCACAGGACCTGGTCTTCACCTCCCTGTCCCCCAGCCCCTGCTTTTCCAGCCCTGGCTCCTCTCTGTCAGCTTTGCAATGTCCACAGCACCGGTCCCCATGTTTCCAGCACCTCTACTTACATCCACCCCATGGCTGCTTGGTCCTCCACCCACCCCACTACCCCCTCCACTTCAGGGCTCCCTGTGTTTCCCTGAGACCCAGCTCTCTCCTCTCCTGACACACTTTCCCGGCGATCAGCCCTCTGTGCGACACGCCAGCTCTGGCATCACAGAAAACCTGAGGTGAGGAGCCTCCCCTCTCCTCCGCTCTCCTGGTGGAGGGGGAGGCAGCTGCCCCCTCTGGAGCGCCTCAGAGGGGGACTGCCCCTGTGCGCGGTGCGAGGGCAGACAGAAGAGACGTCATGGAAATGCACGCTCCGGGCCTGAGGACATGGAGAATTCAATAGGTTGCTCTGCAGGCTGGAGAGGGAGGGAGACACCAGAGGGGAGCGAGGGAGAGAAGCGGTGCTGCACGCACAGCCTGGCCGTCCCCGGGCCACAGGCACCGTGTCCCTGGGCAGCCGGCACGAGACCCTGCGGCAGAGCAAGGATCCTGCTCCTGAGGAGTTGGTGGGGCAGCCCCCCACGGAAGCATCCCCCGGTGGAGCCAGCCTTCCTGGGACCTCATCAGTCCCCAGGGGCTGCAGCAGCCGGCATCTTCATGCCCCGTGAGGAGGGGAGCGAGGCACCAGGGCTGGCCCCGGGGCTGCAGTGAAGCCCCCCCAGGGGCAGCTTGATTTCTACCCGTCAGCCTGGCTACCCCGGCCCCTCCTCTGAAGGTGAGTGGCTCATGGCACCTGACCCCTGAACTTCGCAAGGACAAAATGACAACCCTTCGAGAGAGAGAAGAGGCAGCGAAGGAATCGGAAGGGGGCAGCAGCCCGGAGATAGCGATAAGCACCTGCATTCGCAACTCGCTCGGCTATGAAGACTTTGATGAATTTGCCTTCAATTTTGAAGACTATGATTTATGGGAGGCCATCAGAAACCATCTGGGCTACCCAGGCGGGGAGCCCACCTGTAAGTACCGGAGCAGTGACCCCACGGTTGCAGCTGTAGATCAGAGCCCCCAGCTAAAGTGCGTATCCCCCACCCTGTGTTTGCTGTCTGTACCCCCTCTGTGTCAGAGTGGTCTCCTGTGTTAGAGGAGGTAACTGGAGACACTGGAGGAGCTGCCTGCTGTCTGTATGTCTGTCCAAGGTCCTTGTACAGATCTGTGTTGTAGTGCTGAGGTGCTTCCCTGTGTGTGTCTCGCTCGAGCGGCTCCGGAGGCAGCTGCATCTTGCTGTTTGTGCTTATCAGGATGGGGCCCATGCTGTGGCCAGAGAAAAAGCAGCTCTCCGAGGTGTGTATAAGGACAGAGACATTTTCCCTTCCATCTGTGGCACAAGGTGACAGTGTGCCGCTGCTCTCTGTTTGCTGGAATTCGAGCTGAGCTGTGGATCCGACAGCAGCGGTGGGTATCAGGTTCTTGGCTCTGCACCGTAGCCTAATGCCCCAAGGAAAAAAATAACCTAGTCCTATGTCTGCAGGCTTGAGCGTGGCTGTGAAACTAACTGATGGTAGACTGTCTGGGGTGCCAGGAATGGGGAAAAGAGGAAGGAAGCAAGAGTGGGAAAAGCAGGGAAGGAAAGAATAGGAATTGTGAGAGCGAAGAGTGTCTTTCTGTTCTCCACATCTGTTTCCGTACCCACACACCCCTTGCGGAGAGCTGGATGTCTGAGCCCTCCCAGGGACTGCGCAGAAACCAAAGCCATGCTCTCACCTCGCGCAGGCGGTCCTTCCTCGGCAGATGGTGGTAACTCACAGATAAAGGCAGCTTTGTATGTCACCTTGGGAGTGACACTGTTCATAGCCATACCTCCGTGGCAGATGCCCAGATGTCCTCATCCAGGTCGTGTGTTAATTTTTCAAGGGATTTTAGGAGAGTGATGTGGTCCCAGAACTCGCCCATTTACCGACTTTGCACACAGGGATGGGGAAGCAAAGCGTTTGCAACAGGGACTCAGGATGCCTTGCTTCAGGTTCTGGCTCTGCCACAGCCTCTCTGTGGGATCTCAACACTTAACTTCCCCTGGCTCCCAGTCCCAGCATCATGATCTCTGTCTCAGCTGGCCCATCTTTACAAGCCTTTGGGGAAGAAATGTCTGCCTGTGTTCTTCTGCAGGGACCAGCAAGTGGGGATTTGCTTCTGGCTGCGTCTCTACTTGTTACTGTAAATTGATAGACAGCGAAGTTCAAAATAGAAACCTGGAGCAAATTGGCTCCATCAGCTGTCCTGAGCTGAGCAAGCTGTACATTAAAAGTGTGAGAAGTTGCCCCAGGTTCACCCGGGAAAGGGTGGCTATTCTTGGGAAGGTAGAAGGGGCAGATTGCTTCTGCAAGGTGTGATATGCGTCACTTATAAAGCGGGGAAATTTGGCTTGCTAGCAGTTAACACGTTCATTGATTGCTACAGCTAATACTGCAGGTGCTTGAAATAGGATGTGCTGCACAGTCAACGCTTAATTATTTCTGCACAATGAACCCACACTGTGGATTAATCCTGCAGAGGGATATGGTGGAGACAGAGATGGCAGAGGCACCAGAGTCAGTTCTGTGCAGAGCCAGCTAGTGTCCAGCCAGTGCCGTTTGCTCAGCTACTTACTCCATGGCAGTACCTCTTCCCGCACCACCTGAGATCCAGGAGGAATTAAAGGAATCCAGGGACACCTGGATGGCAGCAGGGATGAGCTGGGGTCCAGCTATCCCTATCACATTGAAATCGGCAGCAGCCAGGAGAGACGTGGGCTCTGCGCAGGGCAGGGCAGGAGCTTTTTCCAGAAGCCAGCATAGGGTTGTGACTTACTGTTTGTTGATTAGCATTTTGTTTAGTCCAATTTGGAATATTCCAAGAGAGGGCGTTTCAATCCCTTTTTCCTTGCTATAACTTAACCACTGGGGTGCACGGGAAGTGTGCACCATCCCTGTGGTGCTGGGCTAGCAAGTTGCTCTCTAGTACTGGTACAACCACCTTGATGCCTCTTTCTGGGCTTCCTGCTTGTGGATAGAGGGTAGTGAAAGGAGGGATGCAGGAGCTAACACACAGATTGAAGCCAGTCACCCTTTGAGTTGGACTGACTTGCACAGGCACTCTGGGGGAAGATTTTTACCAGTGCAAAGTCGTATTTGTTGCCTTCAGATTTAAGCTGGCAGAAAAAGAACTTGGTCATCCCAAGAAATGTGACTGACAGAGGCCCATGTAGCAAGAAGATCTTCTGAAGGAGACTGTAGGAGATGCTGTGTGGGAGGGTGCCATACCAGTTTGTTGTAGTGGAGCCACCACGGGAGTCACGTTCTTTCCTCAGACATTGTTGCCGTGCCATGCTCTGCTCCTGGGGAGCGCTGGAGAGGAGGTACAGCAAGAGCTGTCCTTGGCTGCTTCATCTCACCCTGGGGAGTTTGGCTTCAAGCAAGGAGGGCAGAGCTATGCCCCGGGCACTTCAGCCTTTGGTCTCAGTCCAGGATCCTGTCCTGAGTAAGGACCCTGGACTTCAGGTGCTCACTTGAGCCTGACTTTCATTTGGGGGAAGCACCAACCTGATGGGACACAGAAAAGCTCTCTGCAGAGCAGTCTGGAGCACCTGAGCTGGGCTCTGCATGGGACTCCCAAAGCCAGTGGCTTCTTCCAAAATTAAGCCCACATGTCTACCGTGCTCCTATGAGTTGCCTTCCCAACCAGCATCTCAGTGGCCACAAGCACTGCCAAGGGAGGGCAGCAAGTGGATCACTCCCTCCTTCTGTAAGGCTCCGGAGGTGTGCCTTCACCAGCTTGCTCTGAGCCTGCAGCACTCCAGCTCTTGTCCCAGTCAGCAAGTGTGGGAGTCACTGGAGATGCCGGCAGGAAACTTGGCTCCTGTCATTTTATCTGTCCTCCAGCCGTTTGGTGTCTGAGGCTGAACGCCTGTGTGTGCTTTCTAGGGCTGTTGCTGAAGAGCGCTGCATGGCGGGTTGGTATCGCCATGGGGGAGGTTTGCTGTGCTCTGGGTGAGCACTCTGTCTTGCTGGGCAGAGTGTCCTCTGGCCGTGTTCTTCTAGGGACACGATGAGAATGAGCCCCAGGGCGCATGGGGGAATCAGAAGCTACAAGGATTGGAACAAACGTGCCAGATACCAAGATCATCTGGCTGGTGACCTGTTTGTTTATGAATGAATCCACACCAAGTGCAACGAAGTGGCTGCTGACCATGCAGGAATTGAGAAATCCATGCAAAAGTCTGAGGAAGCCCCACACGTGCACAGCTCCCAGAAACATTCGTAGTGGTGGGCAGTTTTTGGCTCCTATCGACATTGCAGTGCAGTAAATGGAGCAGGGAGGAGTCCAGCCGTCCGCGGGACGTGCATCAGCAGGGCAGCCAATGGGGGAAAATGCCCTGAGGCTCATTATTGATTCATTTTATATTTAATCTAGCGACCCAGATTTCCAAGGAGCAAGGCCATGGTATGCCTGGCCTGATGCTGGGCTGGGTCTTTCCATGCCAGAGATGCACGGATATTTTCCTGCAACATCAAAGAGACCACCTGGCCTTCAAGCCCAGTGCTTTTTGCTATCTCTCATGCCCTGAGAGCTGCAGGTCTTGAAACCCAAGTGCAGAAAGGTACATGAAGCCTGAACATTCATCCCAGCTAACAGAGAGCTGCCCCTGGTCCTCCAGGGAGAAGATCTTGGCTTTGCCTTACCAGTAGAGCCAGCAAGCCTTGATGGACCAAAGCTGAGCAAAACCCCTGACTCCGTGATCTACGTGGGGGAGCCTGCCCATCCTGGAACCAGGCTGAGGCTTTTCCCAGCCTCACGGGCTGTCTGTGCTGAGGAAGCTACACTTGCTGTCTTTGGGTGGTGTCCAGGGAAACTACTCTCCGTGGCAGGCAGTTGCCCAGGTGTTGTTTCTCTGGCATTGCAAAAGGGGCTGGCAAGGTTGTGGCCAGGTTTTGGTGGGTGCTGGCTAGCCAACAACACTGTTAGCTTGGTGGTGGCTCTGTAATGCAGCCTCAGCAGCCTCTCTGGAGGCTTCAGTTGGCTTTGATTTGGCCAGCCGAACTCTGTAATGCAGACCTTTCAGAGGGCATTACAGCGACACTGCAGATCATCTAGAAACAGCAATACCTGGACTTAACTGCCCAGCCTCCATGCCAGCCCCGGTCTGCGCTGTTATCCTACAGTTTCATCACACAATTAAATAAAACAGTCATTGATATTTCCATGTCTCTCCCAGACCAGCAGCTAAATATCCTTCCCCTTCACTGCCCTTTACGCTTGCTGAGCACCAGGCCTTCCTCCAGTGGGAGGAATGAGCCCCAGCCAGATGCTTGCCTGTGCTGTCTGGGTGCAGAGCTGGGCCGCCAAGGTTTCAGGTTGCTTTTCGTTGAGGGAGTATAGGGGGGGTTCAGGCACCGCTTATTTGGGTTCCATGGATAAAAGGTTTTGCAATGATGCTCATGTGTACGCATAGCCTGGGAGGAAGCTGCCTTCTTGAAGGAATTAGCTCACAGGTGTCTGGAAGAGCTGAAAGTGGGCAGATGAGGCAGGAAGGTTCTTCAGAGGTCTGGAGGATGGTGGTGAGTGTGCTCCAGCTGCCAGGGCTTTGCTAGCGTAAGCTAATGAGCGAAGGGTGGCCTTGGATGTGTTTCTCTGCCAGACAGTGTGTTTCCACAAGACAAACTGGTGGTCTTTCTTCCTTTCCCATGTTTTCAGGCCACCGTTTTGAAGATAATCCTGGTGTGAGGAGGCATCTGATGAAAAAACCATCTCGTAGTCAGATCACCAGGACAAGCAAAAAATTAGCGTCAACTCCATCTGTCAAGAAAAAGAAGAAGAAGAAGAAGTTGGATAGAAAGCCCCATGAGGTATCCATGTGCTGTCTTCCTACACTTGTTCAGAAGCCATAAATCAGGACTAGAAACAGGCACTTTATAAAGTGATAAATGTGGTTTCAGTAGAATTAACTCTTTACATGACCTTAGAGGTGACGTTTCAAGCTCTTATCCATTATCATGGGGCTGAAAATACATATTTTTTTTTTATAAAAGCAGAGATTTATCTGAAATCACGAAGTTTCAACCTTAGGAAAGATGGTAAAAAGTCACAAAAATGGTAGTGCTGTTGTGGAAGTTGGCAGCACGGTCACATCACCATCTCTGGTAAGCGTGGGAAATGGGGGAAACCACAAAGCAGGCAGAGGACAAAATTGTGACAGTTTGGTAGAGCTGTGCAGCATTGCATCATTCTCTTTCCTCTGCCCACGCCATCTGACCTGGAGCTTTCTGGTGCTCCATGTGCTGATGGAAGCTCCTGCCGTGCTGCCAGTGATATTTCTCCTGGCTGCTTCTGTTCACCAAACCTCTGGTTAACTAAGACGGGTTTGCTCAGGCAGTGCTCTAGATCAAGTGGTACCTTAAGAACAAACACAAGGCTTTCCATGTATTGTTGATAGAGCTGTATGCATCAGGGGAAGTCTAATGTCCTCGCTGTAATTCACACTAGGTGTTTGTGGAGCTGAATGAGCTGGTGGTGGATAAGAACCAGGAGATGCACTGGAGGGAGACGGCCCGCTGGATCAAGTTTGAGGAGGATGTGGAGGAGGACACAGCAAGGTGGGGGAAACCCCACGTGGCTTCACTGTCCTTCCGCAGCCTGTTGGAGCTCAGGAAGACGATTGCCCACGGTGAGTCAGAAACTGTGGGCCAGGGTTTGCGTCTCGCTCTGGGACAGGTTTTGCTGAACAGCTTCTGTTGCTGCTTGGCCCCTCACTGGAGACATTGAAACAGTGTTTGTGTCCAGGCTCCATGTAGGATCTGTAGAGACAGACCGTCCTGCAGCCCATTTGCCAGGGTTTGCATTAGCCCGAGGACACTTGTGTTGGTTCCTTGCTCTGCTTTGCTGCTCTCAGGCATGTGGCAGCTGCGACACCCAGCTGTGCCTGGGCCAGCAGGTCTTTGACCCAACTTTGGTGTGAAAGGGCAAGTTCGGTCAGGGTTCGAGACCAAGATGAGAGGAAGATACCAAAGCTACTAGTGCATCTTGGAGCTTTTGGGTTCTGCTGGGACAAGGGTTTATGCAGAGGACATGAGACATGGACTTGGTGCATTTTTCAACTGATAGAATCTGTACCCCAACCAAAGCCCTGCTCCTGGTGGGATGGCTCTGTGTCCCCAGAGCGTGCATGCAGCGGGGAGCGCTGCACACTAGGAGCAGGGCTCTTCCCCTCCTGCTGTCAGGTGCTGTCCTCCTTGACCTGGAGCAGACCACGCTGCCCGGCATCGCTCACCTGATGGTGGAGACCATGATCATCTCTGACCAGATCAGAGCAGAAGACCGAGCCAACGTGCTGCGTGCCCTGCTGCTGAAGCACAGGTGGGTGGCATGTGACTGAGGGCTGCCAAGGCTCGGGGGTTGTCTGCGAGCCCCAGGCAGGAAGAGGGACGGTTCCTCTCATGGCCACCACTCTCCCCCTCAGCCACCCCAACGATGAGAAAGAGGGCTTCTTCCCAAGGAACCACTCCAGCTCCAGCATGAACTCCATCGTGGGGAACCACCACCACAACCACACCACCGACACCTGCGTGCCCCTCATGGGGGAAGAGCGTATTGAGATGGCTGACCCCAAGGCCAATGAGACTGAGTGCAAGGAGGTGAGGGTGACAGGAGGGGGTTACTGCTTCTTTTTCCATACCCTGGGGACAACTGTTGGCCAGCAGCAGCCCTTGGCGCCCACCTCTGGGCCCCTTCATGGGGAGGCCTTGTACTTGCAAAGGCTGAGCTCCCCTGGATCACTGGGAGCACTGGAAATCAGGTCACTGCATTATGATTTTGGGACCTAGTTTTAGCCTCGTGTTGTATGCAGATGTCTGCGTGAGCACGCAATGGCAGCAACAGCCCTGGCGCTTGCAGGGTGACCGTTTGCTGTGCGGGTGCCTTGCCTGTGAAGGAGGGTGTCAGGCATGCAGCCGAGGAAAGCCCAGCTGCGGATGTGCTGTCATGGTTTAACCCCAGCCAGCAACTCGGACCACTCAGCCGCTTGCTCACTCCCCCCACCCCAGTAGGATAGGGAGAAAAGGGATAAAAGCAGGAGAAAGGAAAAAAATCTTATGGGATGAGATAAAGATAATTTAATAGAACAGTAATGGAAGAGGAAAATAACAATAAGAATGGAAAAAGAATATACAAAATAAAGTGGTACAACACAAGTCACTCTCATCACCCAATGATCAGTTGCCCAGCCCATCCTGAGCAGTGATCGCAGATCTCTGCCCCCCCCAGCCAACCCCCACTTATATACTGAGCATGACATGTATGGTATGGAATATTCCTTTGGCCAGCTTGTCCTCTCTGTGCTCCCTCTCAGCTTCTGTGGGAAGCTGAAAAAGTCTTTGACTAATACAAACATTACTTAGCAACAACTAAACCAGTATGTGTTATCAACATTCTTCTCATACTAAATCCAAACACAGCAGCTACTAGAAAGAAAATTAACTCTATCCCAGCTGAAACCATGACATATGCCAGTGCGCTGCAAGGCCGTGTAGGGAGCCCAAGGCATGGGGACTCTGTCCTTACTTGTTTGTATTCTTCCTCGGCAGAAAAACCTGCATCTCCATAACTCTGAGGGCCACCGTAAATACCTAAAGCTGATGGAGAAGATCCCTGAAGATGCAGAAGCCACAGTGGTCCTCGTGGGTAAGAGGTGGCATGTAGAGACCCCCAGGGCCAAACGAGACCAGTTCAGATCCTGGTCCAACCCCGCTGTCTGTGCCCTCCCTCCTGAGGGACATTTGGACATCTTGTACATGTTCCCAAAGTTCAACTGGGGAGGGAGCCTTGTACACTCTCTCCTTTGGTGACGGCACACGTTTTCTCTGTCTATAGTAAATATAAGGGATGCCAGGGTAGTTATTTTCTTAATTTAAGAAGTACTGAATGTGAAGTGGTTAACAGACACTGCTGCTGGGAGCTGGGACCCAGCTTAGAGGAGAAAGTCCCAACAGGCTCACCAGAACATCCCATTTTGCAGCTCAGAAGTGAGTAAGTGGTGCCCAAGGGACTGATAGCCAGGCACTGACTGGTGTCGGGCTTCATGCTGTCCTCTGACCTTCGCTGTCCTCTGTCTAGCCTCTTAACACCTTGCCAGCCACTGGGCCCTGCCCTGGCCAGTGTTGGTTGCCAGCTGTGTGTGGCAAGGAGCTCTGAGTTTATGGGAGCAGGGCCTGGCTGGTGGCAAGGTCTTGGGTATCAGCCGTGGCGCTGCCAGGAGATATTTCTCTGTACAAGAGGGCTGTGGGCAGGCAGGCTTGAGCATCAGTGGGCTTGGTGCCTTCTGACCACCAGAGTAGTCCTCTCAGCACTTGGCTGGCATTAACATCTCATCAAATGTAGCTACGCTACCAGCAAAGTAAATGTCATTGCCTATCCAGTAGGTGAAAAGCTTGGGCAAAGAGGCTTGACAGCTCAACCAAGCTGATGCTTTACTATGATGAGGCCAAATCAGCTTCATAAACACATTTTGAATACTCAGACAACTAAACACTGGCCATTGCTGAGGTAAGGCTGTATCTTGGAATTTGTTTGTCCTCTAGGATGGCCCAGATTTGCCAGCCTAACACAGAATGCAGCTCTTTACTGGATGCAGATGGCAGAAAGATCAGTACTAATCCCAGAGAAATACAAGTATTCAATAAGCATTTGTGTTCGGTATGGGAAGGAAGTGGCTGGTGTGCTGGAGGATGCAGGAGTACTTCCCAATCTGTTAGGAATTGAGGAGGCTGCCAAACATTGATGAGATGCGGACATTGTAAAACAAACTGTGCAGTTTGCACCTATGGATCTTTAGAGAACTGGCTCATTTTCATCTGAAAAAAAAAAGTCTAGGAATGCAGGGAACACACAAGAAAAACAGAAGAAAGCTCATAGCATCAGTGCTCAAGAAGGAAAGGACAACCTATAGGTTGTTTAACCTGACATCCTTCCTAGCCAAAATAATGGCAGGGCTAATACGGGATTCAATTAATAAAGAGCTAAAGGATAAGAATGTAATTATTGCCAAGCAGTGAGGTTTAGGGGAAATAGGTCATGTCAAGCAAACCTGATTTCATTCTTTGATGAGATTAGAGGTTTGTTTGATAAAAGTAACTTTCCTTCCATAAGGCAGTGGCTTAGTGGAAAACAACCTTCTGATTTAAAATTGGCCCCTCATAGTGTAAGTAGAGCCCATCTGTAAGGGATTAAGAATGAGCTAACTGGGACAGCTAAAGAAAATAGCACTGCTTGGGAATGATCAGTGAACAGGGGACTTGGAGCAGTCCTCAGCATGAAGCTCAACGCTGTGTCACTGCTCTGGAGACAAGTATGGGACAGGAGGGCCCACGGAAACCCCCAAAATCCCTGTTTCCACTGTCAAAGGCAGCCCAGTACAACCCACCCCAGCGATTAACTCTGCTCAAAACATTGCCTCCTGGTAGGTTGTGTGCAGTTCCTGGAGCAGCCAACTATGGCCTTTGTCCGACTAAATGAGGCCGTCTTCCTGGAATCTGTCTTGGAGGTCCCGATTCCTGTCAGATTCATCTTTGTGCTGCTGGGACCGAGCCAGGCCAACATGGACTACCATGAAATTGGCCGCTCAATCTCCACCCTCATGTCTGACAAGGTGAGGAGCTGACGGGTGGTGATGGTGGCCCAGGCGAGGGAGCTTTAGTAGCTCCTCAGAAGTCAGTCCTCGGACAAGAGGGCTGAGAGATGCTAAGGCTCAGGTGGGGCAGGCAGGTGTGAGCACCTGGGATTTTTAAGAGCAGCCTGACTTGACCAAGGTAAGATGCTCCAGTACAGAGGGAAGAGTAGGACAGACACTTGGTTGGGACAAAGTGGCTAGGCTGGGTGAAGAAGAGGGCTGTACGTAAAAGCAGGAGCAGAGGACTGCCCAAGGCTAGAGGAGTTGTGCTCGGTTCACGTTTCACAGAGAGGAGGGGAGGCTGAGCGGTGCCTGTAACCATGATGACTGACCCAGGCCACACTGACGAGAAGACCCAGCAATGCCTGGGGACTGTCAGCAGTTTGGATGAAGCTTTCAGACGAGTCCCATAGCTGGGGCATCCATGCAGAGGAGCACATCCATGCAGGAGGAGAAATGAGGAGGCAGAAAGGTTTTTCTGCCAAGCATGTGCACTGCTAGAAGTCCACCATCTGGATAGATGGCAGGAAAGTGAAATTCATTATCCTGGTACGGAATTAAAGGCAAAGAAAAGCCAATCTGAACATCTACTGCTTACATCCAGGACAGGAGAATCAGAGGCTCACAGGCTCCTCCTGGCTGGTGCCACATAGTTATAATGGAGTAACGAACCTGCCTGTCCTGCCACCAGTGCACAACTCTCCCTCAACTGGGGACTAAAAAGTCCACTCAGAGCAGGTGGGTTGTGGGCAGCAAGGGCTCCCAGCTGAAAGGTCCCTTCCCAGGAGTTGCACAGGGCTCAGCTGACACCATGTTTTGAGCCAGCAGAGTTGAAGTGCCATATTCCAGCTTCAGTGCTGTGTTTATGGGCTGGTCTCGCTCATCTGAGCCTCTGCTTTTCTGTTGCTGGAAGAAGGGAGCCAGCTGCCGCAGACGGGGCTGGCCATAGCAAGGTGACACAGTGGCTGGCGCCGTGAAGGGAGTACGGTATCATTTACAGTTTCAAGCTGTGGCTCCAGAGAGTCTGTGTGCTGCAGGAACCTTAGCTGTCCCCTACCTGCTTTACAGGCTGTTCACTTGTTCATCTTCCTCCAGCCTTTTCTCTGCAGGAACATTCCAGAGGCAACGCACCACTTCTACCCGTTTGCCAGCACCTCCCCTCCTATCTGCAGTAGTGCTGTCTCCTCATGGTCTCCTTGGAGTCCTTCCTTGTCATCTTGCCCTTGCTGGCAGGAGTATCTATCTCCCCTTTTCTGCCTGGTTTCCCTTGCATGACTTCCCTCATACTGTAGACTCGTATTTTCCTTCGCTCTCCCGTGTTTTACATTTTTATGTCCAAGACTCTCAAGGGTCTTATACTCCCTGCTCACGTGTCTGGTTTTTGTGCTTTATCTGCAGTGCTTTAGGGCTCCACTAGATTCTCTGTCAAACTCAACCCAAGATCAGACCAGGAGGACATCAGTCTGTTGAGGAGTCCTAATTTTAAGCTGCAGGGACAGGGAAAGTCTTTAATCTCTCTAGTCTCTGGCTTCTGGTACCTCTCTGAGCTGAACTCTGAACGAGAGCCCTTGCAAGACCAAGCGATGACATGCAGAGCTTGTGAGGACAAGGATCTTGGCCCGATGCAGCCACAGTGGTCTGGTGTGAGCAGTGGCACAGGCGAAGAGAGGCACCAGGCTAGCTGGGAAGCACAGATCTGATTTAGTTTGGTGGAGAGGTCTACAAGGTGCAGCCTGCGGTCTGGTGGAGCGTAAAGCTGGCAGATGTTGCAGGAGCACGATCTTGGGCAAGAGCAGTGGGGCTTGGGGGAGAAAAGCAGGAGCAAGGAGGTCACTGAAAAGGATGGGTAAGAGTAGGGAGGACAAACATGGGATTAGGTGGGACATTGGATAGTTGGACAAGAGGGATTCAGCAGTTAGGGTCACAGAGTGGCAGTAGTGAGACAAGTAGTGGGTTGAGGGAGTGGGACATTACTGTATGGTCACAGCAAGCATTGTGTTTCCAGGCTGTAGACAGGTGGGTGCAGTCTCCGTCTGAGCCTTCTTCCTCTCTCTTTTTCCCTGCCCCTCCTAGCACTTCCATGAGGCTGCATACATGGCAGATGACCGTCAAGACCTCCTCAATGCAATCAACGAGTTCTTGGACTGCAGCATTGTCATCCCCCCATCGGAGGTGGAGGGAAAAGACTTGCTCAAATCCATTGCCACCTTCCAGAAGTTGCTGCTGAGGAAGAGGAAGGAGAGGGAGCAGAAGTCCATGAAGGAGGGGACTGTCCAGGAAGCCAAAGGTCTCTCCACTCACATTTGGGCAAAAGAGTTTGTGCCTAGTGCCCCGCGTGCCCCTGTGGGCCCTCCCCTCAGAGAGCCTGGCAGAGGGATGAGGGTGGCCTGGCTCCTGCAGTGGGCAGCGGGGAGGGGGGCAAGGGGAGGCAGGACAGTGGCTGTGGGCAGCTCTGGCAGCTGGGGGCAGCTGGAGGCAGTGGGATGTGCAGTCTCAGGGGACCCATCAGGATAGTGCTGCTGGAGGAAGGTCTCCACGGCGTATGGGGGAGAGGGACAGCCCAAGGGCAGACCTGCGTTCCCCTGCTTAAGCCCTGCCCTCCGTGCACCTCCAGAGCTGTGTGAAGTGAAAGCTGAGGAAGAAGAGGAGGAAGCTGAGGACGACCCTTTGAAGCGGACCGGGATATTTTTTGGAGGTCTGGTTCGGGACATAAAGCGCAGGTACCCCAAATACCTCAGTGACATCAGAGACGCCTTGCACAGCCAGTGTCTCGCGGCCGTTCTCTTCATCTACTTTGCTGCTCTCTCTCCTGCCATCACCTTCGGGGGACTCCTAGGTAATGGGCCTGCTTTCTGGTCTGCTCTTTGCACGCTGGGACACTGGCTGTGTCTGTGTGATGCTGTGCTGGGGTGGGCTTTGGCGCTGCTCGCTCGGGGAGAGCGGCGGCGCTGCGCCTCGGCTGCTGCCTTGTCCCCTCCCTGCCCCTCGGCATCTCCAGCCTCGGCTCCCCGGGCTCCCTCTGCGCTCCCTGCCCGACGCAGGGAACCTCTGACTGATGGGACGGGGACCTGCCTCCTCCGTCTGGAGCTGTGTCTGCAGCCTGCCTGCCTGTGGCGACGGTGCCTGTGTCCGGGTGATAACACTCACACGTTGTTCTCTTTCCCAGGAGAGAAAACTGAGGGTCTCATGGGGGTCTCCGAGCTGATAATCTCCACCTCGGTTTTAGGGATCCTCTTCTCCCTGCTCGGAGCCCAGCCGCTTCTGGTCATTGGCTTCTCAGGGCCTCTGCTGGTGTTTGAAGAAGCTTTTTACAAGGTACACGTGAGGCAGTGTCCGTGCTTGGCACCCGCTCGCTCTGCCCTTGTGCTGGAGAGGGCAGCTGGCGTTCCTCAGCTCTCCAAAGGGTTTGTGGTGGTGTGGGGTCCCTGGGTCCTGCCAGGCTGCCTTCAGCTCGGCTGGGGCCGGCCCGTGCTGTGCTGACCCTTTGGAGGTCACATCGTAGGGACTTCTGCCTCCTGTTGCTGTATCCCATGGGCTGCCCCCGTTGAGGTGTGACAGTGGTATCAGCACTGCTCTACCTGCTGACTGGGAGGGGAGCATCGTCCCCAAGCCCTGTGCTGCAGCCCATCCTGGCACAATGAGCACTTGTAGCTGCATCTTAAAATACTGGTCCATAATACTTTCTTCTTCCTGGGGCATCCTTTGAAGACAATTTCACACCTGTTACCTGTCTACGGGTTTGCTTGTATGGGAACCCAACAACATTCAGTGTTCCACCCCCATTAGGGATGTCCCACGTACATTACTCCCACCTCTCAGGAGGAGCCCAAGGGTGTGTGCAGAGGTATCCTGGGCAGCCAGGATGGACGTGTTTCTTTCTTAAGTAGCACGATCTCTTCACTGTTAAAAACATCCCTGTGTCACCATACCTCCAAGCAGTGGGTCTAATCCTTCTCCTTTTTTCTGACTGCTAGCATGTCTGGGCTTTTAAAGCATGGTTTTTCCTACACCTACGTTTTCACCGTGGTGTGTCAAGAGTTTGGAGCTGGTGATGCCATTGCACAGTGGGAATTTCTCTGCTCTCCTGTGTCTGCACTTCTCACTGACAGCTTTGGCTTTGCCCAGTCATGGTGTACAAAGGTGTACCTCTGCCCTGTGTGGGGACACTGTCTGCTGTGGTACCGAGGAAGGCTGCAAAGGGAGGGATGTGGTTTGTGCTGGAAGTAGTTGGTGCTGGTGTGTGTGGATGAGCAGAGGCAGTGGAGTTGGTCTGTTCTCTGGTGACGGTCTGGGGGCTTTTCTACACACACATACAACTGTGTGTGTAGGCAGGGCACTGTCTGGGATCATGCCCCAGCTAGTGTATCTTTTATGCAACAGCACATAGCAGGCTGCTCAGGCTCTCCTTTGCGGGAAACAGGCTTGTGTTCTTGAGTGCGTGGAGCAATGGAGAGCTGTGTTTGAGTAATGGCCCCTCAACATGGGTGGAATGGGGAGCGTCATGCGTGGGATGGCTTCAGCAGAGAGAGAAGGAGGTACTGTTACAAAGACTGGAGCGGTAAAGACCTGGGTGGTGTGAGCTGGCTGGTGTTAATGCAAAGTCTGCAAATTTACCTGTGACTCCAGCCTTGAATTCACTGTCTGTGCTGGATGCCCAAGCAGACAAGGATGCTTTTTTACAGGGGAGTCTGTGATCTTAATGGGGAGGAGATGTGGGAGGCAGCCTGAGGAGCCATGAGTAACTCCTTCCCCTTTCCATTTCAGTTCTGCCAGACACAAGGCATTGAGTATCTGACAGGCAGAGTGTGGATTGGTTTGTGGCTCATCGTCTTCATCTTCATTATCGTGGCAGCTGAGGGAAGCTTCTTGGTGCGTTACATCTCGCCCTTCACCCAGGAGATCTTTGCTTTCCTCATCTCCCTCATCTTTATCTACGAGACCTTCTACAAACTGTACAAGGTGAACCTTCCCCAGGGAGATGGGCTGCCACGTCTCTCGGTCCCCAGGGAACCTGCTGCTTTAGCGTACAGGAGGCAAGGGAACAGGGCCAGCACAGCCACAGCTTTCCTAGGTGCTCTGTAGAGCAGTTCTTTGCTGGCCTCTCACGCCCCAGCCCAGCTGGCCCCTGTGCCACCACTTGTCCTGCTGGCAGGACAAGCCCTAATGTCTGTCTCCCCTTCTCTTCCTGCAGGAGGCATTAAAGAGGGGCCACTTTTCTCTCCCCAGCCCTCTCCAGCTGGGTAGGTTGTGAGGCGAGGTGATGGATGCTGGGACTGTCTGCGCCCACCATCTACTGCCCTCACCTCTCCACAGAGCAGGACACGTCCGCATCCCCCTGCCCCCAGTAGTGACAGTGCCCCCTGCCCCTCCTTGTGGTGACAGTGCCCACTGCTTCTCTCACCTGCCCAGGTGTTTGCAGAACATCCTCTGCTGAAGTTCTACCCACCGAATGTGCAGAGCGGCCTGAATGCCAGCATGCTCTCTGCGGATGCAGTGTCACTGGGAATCAGGATGCAGCCCAACACTGCTCTCCTCTCCCTCATCCTCATGCTAGGCACCTTCTTCATTGCCTTCTTTATGCGCAAGTTCAAGAACAGCCGTTTCTTGGGAGGAAAGGTGAGAAATTTGTGGGACCCAGGTGTTAAGGACAAGAGACGTAACAGACAAATAATGCTTCTTGCTACAGCGCTTTGTTCTCCAGAGCATCTGGGCTGTCCCCTAAAGAAACACCAGCAGTCCCTTAAATACCATGTGGAAGGGATGGCAGGCTGACCTAGGCTGCAGACCAGAACTGGCTGTTGACGGTGGTATCTGCAGGGTCCTGCTCCAGTCAGCTATGCTGAGAAGTCCCCTGGGCCTTGGGAAAGCTCCTTTGGCTGGATAGAAGTCTGTTAAACTAGAATATAGGAGGGAGAGCTTACAACTTTCTCCCTTTGGACATCTCTGTACATGCAGGGCATGTGGGTAACACCTGGAGCACCAGCTGAATAGGCCATGAGGAGCAATTAGCCAGTCGCTTAAGAGTGGCTGGGGGAGTGTGGCTATGTGGGCAGTGGGATGTGCAGCCCCATGGGTCAAGGCTGTGTTCCCTTGCCCTGCTCATCAGCAGTGCTCAGGTTTGCAGTGGTGCCTGGCCCCACCTGGGGCTTCGCTTTGTCCCAGGTTCCCTGTAGCACGGTGCCTGCGCGGAGCCAGTCCATTCCCTTTGCCAGCGAGGGTCTTTGTTCTGCAGGCTCGGCGGATCATCGGAGACTTCGGGATCCCCATCTCCATCCTGGTCATGGTGCTGGTGGATTACACCATCACTGACACATACACGCAGGTAGGCGCCAGCGCTGCCCTCAGAGCCCCTCCTGCAGCCCAGCAGCGATCCCTGTGGCACTGTGGCCTGCTCTCGTGCAACGCGGGATTTGTATTTCCTGCCTCTTTAGTCATAACAGCGCAAAGCAAACCGAGATGCTCCCCTCGTCCTCACTCCCATGCTGAAGGCAAGCACCAAGGGTCTTGCTGAGGCTGAGACCAGAACTACAGGGACTGGAGTGCTCTGGTATTCCAGCTGTTAGTAGGGGAGGCTCTAGAGGACCAGAGGGATTCAGTGCAGTTAATTCCCTGTTTGTAACTCTGAAGACTTGCAGTCAATCAACAAGACATACACCGGTTATGCACGCTGAAGGGGGTGGCATATAGAGTGGTTTCAGTGGGATACTTGTTTGGGGTTTAATACCATATTTATATTTTAATAACATATTTATACTCTCCTTGATTATAGGCTACTGAATATTTTGATCACTTTATCTAAAACACAATGATGTCTTTCCCAATTTATGCACAAACTTGACTGTTCTCAAACAAACCCGTCTCACAGGTTTCCTTTTTTCCCGCCTTTTTTAGTAGGTGTGTAGTTATATCTCTTTGTTTTGGTATTTTTTTCAACTGACATCGGGGAGAGGGTGAAAGGTAGTTCCTGTTCAGCATGCAAGCTTTTTATCAAGACAGCCTAAGGCTTAATGGAATCCAAATGCATTTTTATTCATTTAAATTTCAATGAAAAATCAGGTTTTATCAGACGTTAGTAAAATTATGCACTTTGTTACATCCTTTTCATACCCTTCTACACTTGTACAATTAATATCAAAAGCATTATCGTTGCAGTATTAACTCAGCATATGTACAGAGCTTTCTGAGAAAATGGTACTTAGTTACACAGCTTAGCTCAAGCACAAGCATTCCAGGAATATTATTCATACTTATGCTGATTAACATAAATGCAAATCATAAACTCTTCCTGCAGTGCTCACACAGGCAGATAGCAAGAACTGCTGTAGAGCAGAGTTCAAAGGCTGATGAACGCAAGGTCGGGACAATGTACAGCTAGGCGTCTCTGTGTGGTCTCTGGTGGGAGCACAAACATGATATTCCCTCTGAACAGAATCAGTGAGGTCATTTCCAGAGAATGTGGCCAGTTCTGGAGTCCACACTGCAAAAACAATATTGGAAACACGTCTCAGAAAAGTCTTGGAAAGTCTGGAAAGCTGTCTCAGAGAAGAGCCAGCAGTTCAGGACACTTGATTTGTCCAGGCAGAGGTCAAGGAGCATTTTAGCCATGCAAGCACTGACATGGGGGTGAGGTTCCTGAGGGAACATATTTCTTTGGTCTCTTGGACAAAAACAAAGGGAATTCCAGTAGCTGAAAGGAAATGAGACAGGCCCATGTTAGGGGATATGGGATTTTTTGCACTGAAGGGGATTATCTGTGAGAAAGTCCCGCTTGGGCCAGGGTGGCTGTCCCATCATCTGAGGCGTTCAGACCAGGGAGACCAGGAGGATCAAGGTTAGTCCTGTGTGAGGCCGTGTCACATGTGTATTGATGAGTAACGGCTGGGTTTTGTGGCTACACCACCAGAAGCTGAATGTCCCCTCTGGCCTGTCGGTCACATCTCCTCACAAGCGTGGCTGGTTCATTCATCCCATGGGCAGCAGTGGGACCTTTCCGATGTGGATGATGTTTGCCTCTGCCATCCCAGCCCTCCTGGTCTTCATTCTTATCTTCATGGAGACACAGATCACTACGTGAGTACCTCCCTCATCAACGCCAACCATGATGAATCCCTGGGCAGGCAAGGCTGGGATGGGTGCTGGTGGCATTGGTGCAGAGATGTGCCTGGCGTCCCAGCGGGACAGCAAGGACAGGATCTTGGCCATTTCAGACTCTGCTTTCTTGGGTTTTCCCATTGTCTCTTTGTTCCCCTCCTGGCATACAGTGTGGTGGAGACCTGCCTCAACCAAGCACAGGAGGAAACCTCTAACCTGAGGGTGACAGCCACCATCCCTCTCCTCAGCCACCTCCTTGTTGTCCCCAAGTCTGCCCTTTCCAAGGAGTGAACGTTGTCCCCAGCCACAGTGCTGTCCCTGGGCGCTGGGCTGGGCTTGGCGCTGACCTGGGCTCTTTTTCCTCCCAGGCTGATTGTGAGCAAGAAGGAGAGGAAGCTGCTGAAAGGCTCTGGCTTCCACCTGGACCTGCTGCTCATAGGCACTATGGGGGGCCTTTGTGCGCTCTTCGGGCTGCCCTGGCTGACCGCAGCGACAGTGCGCTCCGTCACCCACGTCAATGCCCTCACGGTCATGAGCAAGGCCATTGCGCCAGGAGAGAAGCCCAAAATCGAGGAGGTGAAGGAACAGCGTGTGACCGGAGTGCTCATTGCTGCCCTCGTCGGTGAGCCTCTGCTCGGGTGAAGGAGTGAGGGGGGAGGTCAGGGCCAACCACTTGAATCTCCTGGCAGCGCCCCTGCCCCAGGGGCCAGCCTGCGCTCTGCCCGCTCGCTGCAGGTCTGCCCCCGCCTACACTCAGCTCTCCTCTGGCAGCCTTCCTACCCGCCATGGTCAGTCCATCTCTGCAACCTTTCCAGCTAGACCCCTCCTGAGCTTCCTTTCCCTGGCAGCCTGGGACAGACAGAGAGGAGGCAGGAGAGGGACGGAGGCAGGAGAGGGACGGAGGCCAAGGTGCCCTGCGGAGGGGCTGACGTGGGACACGCCGTGCCCTGAGCTCTGTCTGTGCAGGTCTGTCCATTGTGATGGGGAACATGCTGCGGCAGATCCCTCTGGCTGTGCTCTTTGGCATCTTCCTCTACATGGGAGTTACGTCGCTCACCGGCATCCAGCTCTACGAGCGGCTGCTCCTGATCTTCATGCCGTCCAAACACCACCCTGACCACATCTATGTTGTCAAGGTGAGCGAAGGCGGGTTGCGGGGAACCAGGTAATGAGGAGCAGAGGAAGAAGAGGCAGGTGAGGGGAGGATGGTGCTTTGCTAGAGTGATGCTTGGCTTGGTGACCCGTCCCCCTTGGCTGCAAGTTTGTGCCGAGAAGTAAGCGCAAGCCATGCAGAGAGGTGGTACAACACTAGGATAGCCTGCTGGTAGGCTGCACGCAGGAGGGTATTGCCAGGATGCTGTATGGATGGACTGTTTATAGGAGCGATGCATTGCTTGAGTGGCTGTAGGGACACCGCACTGCCAGGTGGGTATGCTGCTGGGTTGCACAGAGGCTGATGTGTTATGAAGTTCTGCCTTGCTGTAGAGTACAGGCAGGTAGAGCGTGCAGCAGTATTGCGTTACCGTACTATGCTATGCAGAAGGGTTATGTTTGGCCAGTTGGGTCTTCGTTAATCTGTGTGGAAGGATAATGCGTTCTTAGACTGGATTTACCTCCCTAGGTGAAGACCTGGAGAATGAATCTCTTCACCTGCATTCAACTGGCCTGCATTGTGCTGCTCTGGGTGGTGAAATCTACGGTGGCCTCCCTGGCCTTCCCCTTCGTCCTGATCATGACAGTGCCATTGCGACGCTTCGTGCTGCCCCGCTTCTTCCATGACAGGGAGCTCAAAGCGGTAAGCAGATAACCGTCCTCACAGTTCAGCTTGCAACAGGGGAGTGAGGTTGAGGAGATTTGGGAGACTGAAAGGCTGGGAGATCCTGGGCTGGCAAAGCCTTGGCTTTCCCTGCTGTTGTCGGGGGGCTCTTTGTTCAACAGCAATAGGTGGGTGGATGGCTTCCTCAGCCCTGGGAGTGCAGTGTCAGATGGGTGGGCACCCTAGGGCAAGGAAACAGAGGATCCTACCATGCAGAGGCCTGGAATAAGAGCTTCCTCTTCCATCCTCCTCCCTATTTCTGGCTCATTCATTAAGAGACACGCCATTTCCCCTCTGAGACAGCAGCAAGGACAGCCCAGCGGCACACCAGAGCCTGCGGCTGCTTGGCACAGGAGCACATAACCGCGGTGCCAGGTTGATGGCAGCTCCTCAAATGCTGCCAACATCCTGAGCTCCTGTTAGAAAGCAGCCTGGAGCAGCACCCACAAGTGGGTGCTGCCAGCAGGGGAGGAGGGAGGACCTGCTGTGCTGGACCAAAGCTCCAGTGATGGGGCACTGTCAAACAAGTACACTTCTAGGAACGGGCATCAGGCTGGGGATGCACAGACAGGCATGAGGGGCAAAAAAAGGAGCCTGTTGGGAGGGGAAGGAGCAAGAGCTTTGCTCTTCCCAGTGCAGCCCAGCTGCTTGGCTCGCTGCATGCTGATCCCTCCGTGCCAGGCTTGACCCTGCGCTGGGGTTGGCTGTGGCCTTCAGAGCCCCGTCTCTGCCTCTCCCCAGTTGGACTCGGAGGATGCAGAACCGAACTTTGATGAGGACGGCCGGGATGAGTACAATGAGCTGCACATGCCCGTGTGAGCTGGGAGCTGCCCTCCCCACTTATGGGACAGGCTGCTTGTGCCTGCTCATCCCTCCCAAGGACTAACTGGAGACTTGCCGTGAGTCATGCAATCTCTTGCCCGGACCAACGAATGGCTGTTCCATAGCCCTGCAGGAGGCAGCCCCGGCTCCTGCTGCCCCGTCGCTCGCTCAGCAGAGGCTGTGAGTCTCTCTCCTCTTGGACCTGGTGGGCTGAGAGGTGCCTCTCACATCCCGAAGCTGCATGGGGTCCCGAGTGCCCATGGGTCAGGGGTCTGCCCCCTCCCCGCTGGAGGCAGCCTGTGCCTGGTTTCCAGGTGGTGAAGGGGGGCCGTGCCAGCTGGTGCCACTGTGTCCCCCTCCACTACCAGGAAGCTTGGGTGTCTCAGCACCCAGTGCCACCGAGCAGTCACAGGGATGGGCTGGAAGCTGCCTGCGGATGAGCACTGGGCTTCTCCCAAGCCAGCAGCCTCCTTGCTCGGCTGGCAGATGCCTTGCTCCCACTCCTCTGACCCCTTCCAGGAGTGCTCATGCTGGGCCTGTGCCACAGCCCCTGGCCCACGGGGCTGCAGCAGCCTGGTAGATGGGCAAGGAGGGACCAGCACCCTGGCCCTGTCCTCCAGACCATCATCTGTCCAGTCACCCTCCCACAGGACTGTTTTCAACTCTTGTTCAGCGTTGGGGAGGCCATTTGCTTCTTCACAATTTTCCCAACCCTCTTCCCAAAGAAAAACCACACAGGGAGGCTAGGGAACAAGCAGGTATCCTGAAGCCTCAAGTGCTTGCCCTCTTGCAGGGACTAGGAGGAGTCCTGTGCCATTCTGCACCTACACAAAGGTTGCAGGGGTGAAAACTCATCACAGGGCTACATCCCAGTTCCTGATCCCCATGTTCCTGTTCCTGAGAACAAACTATATTTAAGAAGCTATAAAAGAGGCACAGTGCTGGAGCACAAAACAGTCCTTTGGGTGCCCTCCCTTTCCCTGTGCTACTGGGTCTAGCTCCCTGCAGCCCTACAAGGAAGTCACTGAAACCCCCATCCCCAATTCTGCCGCCATACCAGGATGACCTTTCACGTCCAGGGGTGCCCTCCAAGTGGGAAGGGGCAGCATTCAGTGTGCCCAGCACTCAGTCCCTGTCGCCTCTGGGCAGCTCTGAGCACCTTTGCACTTGGCAGGGCTGTCTCCTGGCATTTCCCCGGGCTGGCAGCCCCTGTTCAGAGCTGCCTCGGAAACCGCTGACAGTGCCCTTGCTGCCCGTGGCAGCTCTGAGGGCAGTGCCAGAGGAGACGGGCACCCCAGCCTCTCCCTGATGGTTGGAGCCAGAGTGGCCTTGTGGAGGAGGCTGGGATGCTCGCTTCACCATTGGATGTGGGACAAGCTGCTGCCCCAGTTCCCCCTTCTCAGCCTGGCTCCTGCGAGAGATGGTGGGTGCTTCATTACCTGGAGGGTCCAGCACCTTCCCTGGGAGGCTGCAGAAATATCCCACCAGAGAGAGAAACCTCCCCCCGCGACAGGTTCCTGCCCCACAGCCTGGCCCCCCTGCAGGGCCTGGGGCGGAGAGACGAGTGTCTCTGTGTGTCTGTGGCCGTGTGTGTCCTGTCCTCCCCGTGTAGTGTAGGAGGCCTGTTGTCGCTGTGCATTGTGACTCCTCTGACTGTAGTGGAAACAGCTACACCAATAAACTCTTCACAGGAACCGTGTCTGCCTCTCTGCTTTTGTTTGTTAATTGGCAATACATTAAACTGATGGAAATTCCCTGACACAAAACTTCCTTGCCCACAACAGCAGCCAGTGAGGGAGCGACCCCCAGCCAGTTGTGCTCTCCTGGGTGCTGTTGCTGAGATTTGGCAGTGGTCCCACCTCCCACGGTCAAGGTCGCTGGCTGCTCCTGGGGCTGGTC
Source organism: Larus michahellis (assembly GCF_964199755.1). NCBI lineage: Eukaryota > Metazoa > Chordata > Aves > Charadriiformes > Laridae > Larus > Larus michahellis. The sequence continues at coordinate 42,390,926 of NC_133902.1, read as the reverse complement.
ACTGCCGTGGGACACATGGCAGAGGGCTGAGCCCGCCCGGCTGCAGGGATGGTGGCTGTCCCGCTTCTGAGCCGGCCCGCTGTGGGGTGGGCAGTGCCTGGCCTTGCAGCATCCTCTCCAGATCCCGGCAGTGCTGCTGAACCTGCGGGAGAGAAGGCAGCGCAGGTGCCCGGATCCTCAGCATCCAGGTGGGCTGGATGGGAGTATCCACAAATTCTTCCCATAAGCTGCTCCACCACGTTAGGAAAAGGTCCCTCTCCCATTCCCCACTTCACGGCTCTCCTTCCTCACACCTCAGTGCCCAGTGGGGCCATCGGTTTGGATTGGTGAGGATGTGGCTCTACCCAGTCCCACAAAATCCATGTCTCCGCCTGGATGTTCAGCTCGTTCCATGCAGCTCCCCTACCCATGGCAGTGCCCCCGCTCCTGCCCTGGGACAAGGGCGGGGAGCGCAAGGAGAGCCAGCACGTGCCCCTTACCGCATCGATCCTCCGGATGAGGATGGGCCTGACCTCCAGCTCCAGCAGCCAGTCGGCCTCCAGGATGCTGTGGTGGTACTCCTCCAGCTCCAGGCTCTTCTGCAGCTCCTCGGTCAGGGCAGCCTTGTGCCGATGACTCCCCGTGCCCGGGGTCTGCTGGGGCCGGGTCAGCTCTGTCCCCTCACCCTGCTGCTGCAGGCGCAGGACCTGGATGCGCTGGGCGACATGACAGACCTGGGTGCGCAGGGCGGCTGCCCGCTCCCTGCGGTGCAGCAGGGCCAGCAGCTCCTCCCGGCTCTCCCGCAGCTGGGCTCGCAGCACCCCAGCACTGCCACCTGCACTGGGGGGCTGCAGAGGGACCAAGAGGTCGGGCAAGCCCAGAGGAGAGCCGGGCTGCGGGGGGGTCCTGCTGTGCAGCGAGGGCTGCATGGTGCCGGGATCCAGCCCTGCTCTGCCCCACGCTAGTGGCTGTTGTGGCGGTGATGGCGATGGTGATGGCGATGGCGATGGTGATGGCGATGGTGATGGTGATGGTGGCAGGGGGAGGCTGTACCTGCTGCGGTGGAGATGGATCCACCGTCGGGCGAGCTCCGCCATGGCCAAGCTCTGGTGAAAGACATCAGGGACCAGCCGCAAGACCTTCACAAAGGGCTCCACACCAGCAAAGCCACGCAGGTCACACAGGCTCCGGGGGCTGAAGACCCCCTCGCTGAGGGACCCCCCTTGCAGCAGCAGCCCCCAATTACGCCGGTGGGCGAAGAGCTGTGCGGCCAGGTGTGGGATGGATGCCGGGGAGGACTGCCGGGTGGGGTCAGCAGCCGGTTCCTCGTGCATATACAAGTACTCGCAGAGTGGGACCACCACCCTGGAGTCAAACCTCTCCTTCAGCGCGCTCAGGTGCTGCAGGTAAGAGGCCAGCCAGCCCACATAGCTGGCCACGTTGGGGCTGGCCGAGTCAGGCCAGCACTGGGCAAGCTTCTGCAGGTGCTGCCAGCTCTCCACCTGCCCCGAGGGGCTTCGTGGCAGCACCAGCAGCAGCACCTGGTACAGGCTGCACAGGTCAAAGCCCTGCTGGCACTGCTGCATGTGCCCGACAAAGGCGCTGAGCTCCCCTTCAAGGGCAGAGTAGAGGCCCTCCATGGGCAGCCACGGTGATGGAGAGGAGACAGCTGGGATCACAGCTCACCAACACGGTCCTGGGCCCTGGATGCGCTGGAAAACACACTGCACCAGGATGCAATTCATGGGGTGGTACAGGCAGGGTTGCCACAGGGCTCTGGCTTGGGTCATGCACGTGCTCTCAGCCAGCAGACAGTGCTACCAAAGGCTGGTGTCCTCCTTCGAAGGATGGGTCATCTGGCCAGCTCAGATGAGTCGGTCCTGGTTGCTCTGTTGGACAGGAGAAGACACAAGGGTGGGGAGGAGGGCAACAGGGATGGGGTGGGCCAGGAGGAGTGAGGGAGCTGCAAGGGGTGAGCTCAGAGGGATACCCCCACTTCTGCGGGACCAGAGAAGGGAAAGGCTGCTGGGTGATGCTGCACCAGGAGGACGCTGGACCACAAAATGCCATCGTAGTGCAGGGAAAGGAGTGGAGAGGCTGCCTGCAGCCCCAGGGGATGCTGCAGGTGGGGGGAGAACAGCCTGGGTGCCCACAGCCCCCCAGCTACCCAGGGGATGCTCTGGGATGGGCCAAGTGTCCTCCTGCTCCCTGGAAGGGGACTCGGTCGTGCCAGACGAGGACTGCCCTCTGACCAGCACTTTCTCCCACCTCTTTGCTGTTTGAGAAGTTGTTTGTCTTTACAAAAGTAAGCAGCCACCCTCGCCTGTCTGGAGAACTGACAACAGGAGGCCTGCTCCCAAAACTACCAACATATTATTTTAAGCCATTGTGTGTTTAGGCAAACTATTCGGGTTTCTGTTTCTGCCACCCGGGTTCAAGTACACTCAAGCTATCTTCTCCAGCTATTTTTATTCTCTGCAGCCAGGAGGGGCTGGCACATCTCTGTTGTGAGATACCACTGGCACCGGTTCACACGGCTGTGTGGCTGGGAAGTTGAGGAAATTGCTGGCGAAGACCCATGACAAAACTGGGAACCAGTGCCACTGGCAAAGTTTCCCCTTTCCCCTGTATACCTGTAAGTCCTTGCCTGGGCTTTGGTGGCTGCTTTTCAGGTGCTTAAACCTCATTAAAATAAATTAAGAAATCCTTTTTCCTCTTCTTGTTGAGGAGGGGATTTGCAAGCCCTGCACCCGGGGGTGGGAGGGCAGGTAAAAATGGCAGGAGGTGGCAGCACGGTGCGGTCCTCGCAGTGCAGGCTGGTGGGGGCAAGAGCGGTTTCAGTTGCATTCACCTTCCCCAACAAATGTCTGCAAGTGGGTTTGTTTAAACGTGAGTTGCACCAGTCTGGGGGCAGCAGAGCTGATGCTGAGGGGGACGATGCCTGCGCGTCAAGTCCCAGAGACCACCTAAAGATCGGCCCCAGCTGATGGGCGCCAGGGTCCGGGTCGCTCTTGCAGATGCTGAGGACCGCCAGCAAGTGCTGCCGAGCACCCGTGACCCGGCACATCCCTGCCGTGGCACCAGCCCCACGCTCTCTGCCCCCTTCTGGCCCCCTTCCACCTCCCCTCCGCCTCGCAAGAAGGGACTCACCAGCCCCAGGAGAAGCACTGGGGAGAGGAGAAAGGGCTGAGCTGGGCCCTGCTGCCTGCCAGGAGAGGAACATGCCATCCTCAGGCATGGACACAAACCTTCCTCCCCATGGGAACGGCAGGTTCGGACACGTCCCTCGCGCTGGAGCCAGCCTTTTCCGGAGCCGGTTGCCAGCCCCATAGGCATTGCCTTGGAGCTACAGGGGAGAGATGCAGCTTCCTCCAGTCCCTCTGCCTCACACAGGGCTTTGCAAAGGACGCTTCTCTCGCAGGGACGCCCGAATCCTGGGCACGGGCTTGGATAGCACTTTTCTTCGATACAAGTGAGTACAAGTATGCACGGCCCTGAATTTGTCCCAGAGGCTTGTCTGGCCTTGGCAAGAGGGGGACATCTTAGCCTTGGGCAGTTCGCTGCCTGCCTGCTGCCTTGTGCCCCTGCCCTGTCCCTCCCAGTGAATTGTCCTTCCAAGGCTCTTCAGCCCTCCCAATTTCTGAGGTGCCTGTGCTGGGACTGCTCCCCAAAGGGAGTCTTAGAAGTAAATGATCTCTCAAGGGAGTGAGAATGGGGAATGGGAGCAAACCCTCTGTTAGAAACCTCTGATGGGGACAGCATCCCTGGAAAACCTGACTGTTTCCCTTCCACTTCCACCTGGCTGCCCATGGGAGTGGGAGCCTTGCCCACCATGTTTCAGCGGGCTCAGCGAGCCAGTCCTGCCTGCTCAGAGAGCTGGCCGTGCCCAGCCCTCCTGCCTGGCATCGGGACCCCGGGGAGGGTCCCAGGGGCCCGGGGCTGGGAGCTCTTCACTGGGGACAACGCTGGGACACTTGTCCTTTGCCTGTACAAGCTTCCCCCATCCAGGTGCACGTTTTTGGCTGGGCTGCACCTACTGACGAGCCGCTGTGTCTCGCTGTGCAGAGGTGGCTCACATGAGCTCCCCAGAAGAGAGGGGCCATGCTGGCGTAAGGCGGGGATGGGAAGGCTCAGCCCGAGCTCTGAAATGTGGCTGCCAAAGCTTTTCCCTGCAGGGAGCAGCAGAGAGGTGGGCTGGCACCCATGGGTGTCCTGTCTCCCTCAGGGGGGGCCACGCAGGAGGTGGAGCAAGGCGAAGCGCTGAGCACCGGTGCTGCACAGCATCCCCCATCTCTCCTGCCACATTGCTCTGCGACCTCCCAGGCCACGGGCTGCCAGAGGTGACCTTGCCGCTGAGCAGGACGGAGAAGTAGTTTCCCTCTGTAGATTTCTGCAGAGAGGGAGGACCTTGTGGTCCCTGCTGCAGGAGCCCAGCTGGATGATTGCCTTCATCTATCAGCCCAGTGTCCCCAGAGGACGTGCCCCGCTCCAGCATGCAGGGTGCAGCAACGTCACCGGGGGTGGGAGAGGTTGGGCAGTGGCTGGCTCCTGCTGTGACAGGCTCTCGTCCCCAGCAAGGACAGACGGCCAGCTGCTGGGGCCAGTTCCTGGTGCTCTGAACTGGAGCTGCACTCACTTTTCAGCTCTGAAACGGACCTCGAAACCGGGGGCTCCAGCAGACAGGAGGTGTTAGCGCAGCCTCCCCTGCTCCCTGGGTTTGCTAACTTAGTAGCCCAGCGTTGCGGGCTGCCTCCTGGGGACTTACAAGGGACACGTCCACCAAAACAGGGCAGAGATCTGCAGGTGCACAGTGAGGAGAAGAGCTCTCTGTTTTAGCATAGAAATGATTTTTTTCATAGAAATGAACCGTGGCCAGCAGATTGAGAGAGGTGATTCTCCCCCTCTACTCCACTCTCGTGAGACCCCACCTGGAGTACTGCGTCCAGCCCTGGAACCCTCAGCACAAGAAGGACATGGACTTGTTGGAGAGGGTCCAGAGGAGGGCCACAAAGATGATCAAAGGGCTGGAGCACCTCTGCTGTGAGGACAGGCTGAGAGAGTTGGGGTTGTTCAGCCTGGAGAAGAGAAGGCTCCAGGGAGACCTTATAGCCCCTTCCAGTACCTGAAGGGGGCCTACAGGAAAGCTGGGGAGGAGCTGTTTGCAAGGGCATGTAGCGATAGGACGAGGGGCAATGGTTTTAAACTAGAGCAGGGTAGGTTTAGATTAGACATTAGGAAGAAATTCTTTACTGTGAGGGTGGTGAGACACTGGAACAGGTTGCCCAGAGAGATGGTGGAGGCCCCATCCCTGGAGACATTCAAGGCCAGGCTTGATGAGGCTCTGAGCAACCTGATCTAGTTGAAGATGTCCCTGCTTACTGCAAGGGGTTGGACTAGATGACCTTTAAAGGTCCCTTCCAACCCAACACATTCTGTGATTCTATGATCCTATGATTTTGCAGGCAGAAGCTGCACAGGCGAGATCAGGAAGAGGAAATGTACCGAGCTCCGGCTCCCAGCACCCATCAGCAGACCTTGGCCACGGCCAGGGGTAGTGATATGACACGATTTAACCTCCTTGCTTGTTTGCCTGGCTTTATCGTGCAGCCAGAGACAAAGACAGAGAGCTCCCCGTGTCTGGTAAAACAGCCCGAGTCTGGGAAGCGAGTGCACCGCAGCTGGCTGACACACTTTCTACAGCATGAATCCCGCAGTCACGGTATCTGGGAGCAAAGCCCTGCTTATACACTCCGTTAAGCAGAATCCGTAAGGCTGTTTGTAACAGAGCCCCATCTGTGACCTCCACAGCATCATGCCATTAATAGCAAGGCTTGGTCTGGGTCAAACAAAAGCAGGGCAGGCTTAATAGGAGAGGAAATTAGGTGGATATGCTTGGCTGGCCTCATCCCTGCATGTTCCTGCTGTAATTATAGCCTTGTGCGGCTCAGCTCTCTTATTCAGCGATCTCGCCGCCAGGACTGCATTTCTTGTGACCGAGGTGTAAAAGCCGCAAATGGATACGTTTTGGCCCCAAGAAAACCTGCAGCAGCACGAAAGGAGCCATGTCAGGGAACCTCGGCTCGTCACTGCCGGGAGACGGACGTGTGGCCCGGGATGTGGCAGGGAACAGAGGGACGGGTTGGGCTGGGGAAACAAGACCGGGACCCCTATCTGCAGAGAAAGCTGGAGATACCTGACTATGGGTTTGGTCCGTCCAGCACGGTCAAGTGCAGGTGGGGCTGGTAGAAAGTCACAGCTGGTGCTGGCCCCAGTGGCACAGCTCGGGAAGAGGCTGCAGAGGACACAGGGTGGCACGCAGTGACAGTGGGGTGGACCTTCCCAGCATCCGCCCTCTGGGCCCATCTGCTCTGGCTCTCTGCTCTTGCGCTCAGGCTGAAAATGAAGAAGACATCCTGTTTTCCTGACCTGTGGAGAAAGGGCAGCCCTGGAGGGCATTCCTCCGCCTGGACGGGATAAAAAGCTTTTCCCGCTGTGGTCAGTCTAAGCAGGGGTGCAGCCGCCCTGGGCCTGGGCTCTGTAGCTTGCAAAGGCAGCACTCAGCACTGTGGTGAGACAAGCTTGCTGCTCATGGTGTCTGAAGTGAAATGGGAACCAGGGGGGTGCCCAGGACAGATAAACACCCCCCACCCCACGCTGTCCCCCCTTGCCAGGAGGGCTCGCCCTCACGCTGCCACTCTCTGGGGGAGCAGGTGCCGCAGTGCTTGGTGTAACGCTGTGAAAGCCTCTCCAGGCGGCCTTAATCACATTCCTCCAGAGCAGGGACACATCTGGTACAAACATGATCCTGTCCCCAAGGAGCCTGGGCTAATTCCTGCCGCGGAGCCCCAGAGCAGCTCCGGGCAGGGGGAGCTTCGGCACAGCTTTGATCGCCACCATCCTCACCTTGCGGGGACGGGGCTGGCTTGCGAGCAGCGGGGCAGGAGGGAAGGTCCACAGCTTCCTGATGAGTTGGGGCAATCCAAGCCTGAGCTGGACTGGCCGGACCCTGCCCTGGTCTGAGTTGTGGATGGGCTCCCCACAGTCTGGGAGCTGGAGGAGAGAGGAACTGCCCTTTTTTTAAGCTGATTTCAAGCAATTGTGAAACTGGAGTGGGGAGGGGGCCAAGGCTGTGGGGACAGCATGTGCCCTGCTGTGTGTCCCCTTCCCCTCGCATACGTGCGGTCTGTGGCAGGAGAGCACCTCGGTGTCTCGTGCTTTGCCAGGGTCAGGCCACTCCTGCAAAGGGACACGCTTGATTTTCGGTCGCTGCTTCTCAACAGTTCTCCCCCTTTTTGAGAACCCTCTCCTGGCTGCCCTGTGCTTTGGGCAAAAGGGGATTTGGTGGCCCTGGCAAAGCAGCAGGGCCTGCCGGCGGGGGCTGCGATGGTGGCGACACACGGCAGAGCCTGGGTGCCCTCGTCCTGCATGCGTTGCTCCCTGTGCCCCGGTCTGGGTCCAAGGTCTCCTGCCTCTGCTGTCAGCGCTCCCGAGTGAGATCATCGGCAGATGAGATCAGTTCCCCACCCCACAAGCGCAGCTCCGATAAGCCACTGGGGAGGTGGCCAAGGTGTCACAGCTCGTTCCCTCGCAGGTGATGGAGAGCAAGCCTGGCAGATGCTCACCACCCGTGGCGGGGGCATGTTGGCCTGCCTGCCTCCCAGCCATGTGCCAGACCCGTGGCAGAGGAGGAAATCAGGATATTGTCTGGTGTCCAGAAGGAATTCCTGCCTCGGCTTGTTCCTGCCAGTCCTCCGCCGACCTTCCCTTGGTGTGGAAAGCCCAGCAGGAAGCTGACTCACTGTCTGCTGCCGCCACGGCTGGGTGCGGGGCTCTGCTGCCTGCAGCACTGGAGGGCTGCTCCTTTCACGGATGCAGGAATAGCTCATTGCCCAGGCCCCCCCGGCACTCGCCTGGCCTGGCTCTCCTCTGCCAGAGCCTGGCTCTCTGCCGACAAGCAGAGGAGAACAGCCATGGCGCCCTGGTTTCTATGCCATCTGCAGCTGGGCTGGTTGGAGAGCTGGGAGCTCGCCGGGTTGCCGGCATCGCTGCCGAACACGCGAGCGGCGCCGCTGCACCGGGCTTGAGGCAGGAGGCAGCCCCAAGGCAGGGAGGGGGACTGATGGGCTGGAGAGGGGTCCCAGGCTTGCCCTGGGCGGTGGGGTCCATGCCTGCCCTTGTTGTCTGCTTCATGTTCATTGCATCGCTGATGTGGCAGCCATCCCTGGAGCTGCTAGGGTGCAGAGGTGCGGTGCCAGACACGTGGTGGTGGCAGCATCCAGGTGGCCAGCAGTTGCCTCCTTATCAAAGTTCTGCAAAGAAGCAGATCATGGTAGCCACCCCTTCCCGGCAAGCAGCACCTAAAGAGATTTATGAGACAGTTCAGAAATCCTTGGTTCCAGCTGGGCTGCATAAATGTAGGACTAACAATTTAATCCTGTAACTGAAAGGAGCAGATATCAGGCATAAGTTTCTTATCAAGATTCTTGCCACTTTTCCTCTCAGGCAGATGGAGCACAGGGCTGACAGCATCAGTCACTGCTGGTACATTTCAGGAATCCAACGTTTAGTGCCTGGACAGTTTGTAAAGCTACTTTGTTCTGAGGACCGGGTCAAGCCACCTTCTTCTTCCTTCCAAGAAGGTGTCATTTGATGGTTTTGTTAATACCAAAAACCTTGTCTTTTGAAAGGTTGGTTCCTTGCCTCGCCCTGGGCTTTCCAAGCCCCGTTAGCCCCCTGGCTCAGAGCTGCAGGGAGACCTACCAGGCTGGAACAGCGACTGCTCCCTTACAGCCCAGCAGTACATGGGCTGCACTGGCTGTCACCGTGCTGAAAAGTGCCGCGGTTATCGGCATAGAAGTTTTTTCCACAGTGTGTGTGGAAACACAACCTTGCAGCACTCTCTGGGAGCTGATGAATAGGAAAGGGAAAGGAAGCTCGCAAGGACCCTGGCCTGGGAGACAAGGGTAAGGCCCTGAGCTTCTGATGAGTGCATTTGGGTTGCTTGGTGTGTTTGCTGGGAATAGGTTTGCTGCTGGCTTGCCACTTCTTTGTCAGATCTCCCTTGACACGCAGATGTGAGAGTCATGCCTTGATGGGCAACCCAGCCCTGGATGGCATGAATCATGGCCAAAGTTCTCCACTGGAGAAGTCTGGGAGCGGACATCTGGTGCTGGAGATGCCTGCTGGTGGAGAACCTTGGCAGGCAGGCAGAAGAGGTAGAGGAGATGTGTGCTCCTCCTCGACTTTCCCATGGCTGTGAGGAGCTCCACCGCCAAAAGGTTGAAGCTGGACAGCCAAAATGGTCTGCCGAAGCAGCAATAGCAGAGGAGGAACTGTCCTCCCGCAGGGAGAAAGCTGGCTGTGGCGGAAAAAGCCCGATGACAAACGCGTGGCTGCAGAGGGGACTTTCAAGGACACATCGCTGTTGAGTTGATCTAATCCTCTTCACTAACAGGGTAATTGGCCTTGTGGATAGAAGTATTAGATGGGAGATAAGGACTGTAGTTAGGCTTCTGGCGCCGTCTTGCACGATGTTTTCATAAGACGGGGAAAGTGGTGTAGATTAAGCTAATACAGCACGAGTAGCTCTCAGTGACTTGATATCAAAATGGAAGGACGCGTGACAGTGACACATATTAGGAAACCTTACCAAAAGGTCCAGATAGTGAAGGTGGAAGAGGCTGGTGGCGGTGGTCATCATAGGCATCTGTTGCAGTGGCCTAGGTGTGACTCTGTCTTGTGTCAGAGGTCGGAGAAGACACTGGCACCTCCCTCAGAACCCTGTGTCTTTTAAGTAGTTCAAGAAGCACCTTATTCACCAGAAAAAATCCCAATCCTCAAAACTCCCCCGCCGCCCCCCCTGGTTGTTTGGTCTCCTTTCTTTCAGAATAAAGAAATGATTTCTTCCTACTGCAGGAAACACCCCCCACAGTGTAGGTACTCATGGACTGTGATCTGGCCACACTTTTTTGACAAACTTCACCCAGCCTGTTGCTCTACGCAAACTGCTCCAGATCTGCGAGATACAACTTTGAAGCGCTGTCAGGATTCCTGTTAACGCTCTCTCTCACGGTATCACGCTCCGCCGACCCGCTGAAGGGACCCCGACCCCAAAACGTTTGCTGTTCCAGAAGAGGTCAGCTGTCCTTCCAGACCCCGCGCTTGGCTGCTGCGGCTGTACACGCAGGCCGTCCCCCCTCCCCGCTGCGTGTCCGTGGGTGGCAGTGGCCGCCCGGGCTCAGCCGGCGCCTTCCGCACCCCGAACCCTTTCCAGCATCCCCCTTTCGACACGCTGCCTCCTCCCCACCCACCGTGACCACCTCCCCGGCTCCTCAATGCCCAAGCCCCGGCCGCCGCGGCCGCGCTCCCCGCGCCCCGGGGCGGTGCGGGGCGGAGCGGGGCGGTGCGGGGCGGAGCGGGGCGGCCCGGCCGCTCCCCGCTGCCCGTGGCCGGCGAGGCGGAGCCAGCGCAGCGAGGGGGGCCGGCGAGTCGTGCTCGCCCGGCCCCGGCGATGCGGCGTTGAGAGCCGGCCGGCAGCGCTCCGTGCGGGGCCAGACCGCCGATGGACGCCGCTCTCCGCCAGGTGGGCAGCGGCGGGGACGGGGAGGGGGGCGGCGGCTGGCCCTCGTCCGGGGGAGGTGGGGGGAGGCCGACCGGCAGGGTGAGGTCCCGGGGTGGGACGAGCATCGAGGGGGTGCCGTGGCCAAGCTCGGGGCCGCCGAGCGCTGCCCCGGGAGCGGCGGGATGCTCCGCGCCCCGGGAGCGGCGGGATGCTGCGCTCCCTGCGGGGCCCGCCGCGCCCCCGCTGCCCCCTCCCCAGGGCAGCGTCCCGGTTGCACTTTTCCTGAGAAGGCGGCGGGGTTTGTCCCCGAGCGCTGCCCAGGCCCAGCGCGGCACCGGGCAGCCCTTGTGAGGAGCTGAACGGGTTACGGGAGCCCGAGCGATGCGCGGTTCCAGCGACTCAGGCTGCTTGCAGGAGGAGAGGATTTGTCGCATGATAGTCATGGCTGCCCAGAGACGGCTCGCATGCTGCTTTAATCCCCTGGAGCGACTTAAGGGTCCGGAGCCTGCTCCTGCCTGTGTGTGCATGTCACAGCTCGGCTCGCCGCACGGGGCACCGGGCCAGAGCCCTGCCGGTAAGGAACCGGGAAGCGTTGGAAAGGGAGGGAGCGTTCGCCTCAGTCCGCTGCCTCCACCGTGCCTCTGCCCAGTCACCTTCACGCTGGTGGGCAGAACGGGCTCCTCTGGAGCCAGGTTCGTACCTGCTAGACGTGGGCTCTGGATCCCATGTGTGCCTGCTGTGCCCATTCCTTGGGGGTTTACAGCAGCATCACGCTGCCCCGGGAGGGGGAAAGTGATGTGCAGCCTTAACGCACGTGGTCCGATGCCGTGCACATCCCAGTCCTCCCAAAATTCATTCTGCCTCTTTCCTTGCCTGATCACACACAGGTTTCCAACCCAGCCTGATGCTGCCTTTGGTCATGAGGGGCAGGTGAGTGCAAGGCTGGGGCAGTCCTTGCTGACCCTATGGGTGGCAGTGGGTGCCCGTGGCACTGGCAGCGGGCACGGCAGGCACTGTCAGGTGACAGGGCCACCCTGAGGTCTGCATCTGAGCCCTGAAAGCCTCCTGTCTGGGGACAGGGGCATCAGACCTCCCCCCTCCCTCCAACCGCTGGTTGGTTTTCAGGCATTTGAACGCAGTGTCTGGCCCTTGCCGTGTCCTGGGTGCGGTGGGGGAACTGGCAGACCCCAGGGAGCAGCCCGTTGTCCATGGGCTGGAGCAGCTGGTGGGCTCGGGCCTGCCCCCTCCCCGGTGAAGCACTTTCTTTATCAGAACAGATGTTTTCCCAGATCCGGCCCCAGCGAGGAAGGAGTGGCTGCCCTGGGGGCTGTGCGGCTGGGGCTGCCCCGCGGCATGCACAGCACATCGCCCAGGCTCCTTTCAGCCATTAACTGATTAACCTGCTGCTCCTGGAAGCCTGGGCCGCCTGTATCTAATCAGATAGAGGCCAGGGTTTCCCAAAGGGCCATTTCACCAGAGCCTTTATGCCCACCCCTCTGTCACGAGGAAACTCAAGCCTCTTGCAAGAGCAGTAGCCACCGAGGAGCCTGAAGCGCCTGATGGGAATGGGAGGCTGGAGAGGGGATGCCCAGAGGTGCGTGTCTCAGCAAGTAGCACCCAGCAGAGAACTGCCTGCTTTGTCCAGCTTCACTTGTCCAGGCATGATTCTGCTGTCATCTGGAGAAACAAGGATTTCCAGGGAAGGGTTGAGGGGCAGCCCTGGAGCCAACGACTCTCTAGGGGTCTTACATCTCTTGTAAATCACAGGCTTAAAACCTAGTGAAGCGAGGTGGCCAAGGCTGGAGAGCCAGAGCAAGCGTGCGTGGGAAAGCATCAAGCTTTGCTTTGCAGGAAAGGCAGTAGGGGTGGGAGGGGGGGATGTGGCTTCCCTGGAGCGGGAATGTTTGGCATTTGCTGCACCCCAGCCACTCTTCCTCCTTCTCCATGGGGGGTATTTGGTGGGAGGGCAACGCCTGAGCAGAAGGGAGTTGCTCCACCTCTTTCTGCTGCAGCAGAAGCCAAGCTTGTCCCAGGGGATGCATGTCTTCCCTTACAATGAATAGCTTAAACCCCTGCATGTTCTTGGTCTTGCCTTAGCAGGCTCCCATGCTGTGCTTTCAGCATTTAGTTACTACGCTCAGCAATGTGATCAGTGTCTGGGGCTAGGTGGGGATGCCATGGGTCTTCCCAGCTTCCCTGTTTCCTCCTTTGGCATGCTGGAGACCAAAGGAGTTCCTATTCTTTGAAGTTTATCTATGATAAGTGGCTTAGTGATGGTTTCAACCTACTTATCGTCCTGGCTCTGCCAAGGGGGGAATGGTTTTGGCCAGTTGTGTCAGCTTGACACTGCTGAGGGGCTTCCCATGTGCGGTGCCCTCTTGACTGCTGACTCGGGGGACAGCGGGCTGGCAGGGTGCGTGCTGCCACCGCTCCTACCCTACAGAGTCCCAAGCGGGGCAGATTAGAAAGCCTTCATCCCCAGCAAGCGGTACAGCACAAGGATGTGTGCCTCTGTCATCTGAGGTCTGGCTCAGAGATGTGATGGATGATGCCTTTGCTCCAGCCGGGCATGAGCAGAGGAGCCGAGACGGTATGTGCGCTCCGCCGTCTCCTTTCTTGGCTGCTGCAGCAAGTCCTGTGCCCAGACAGGGAGGAGGGGCCCTGGAGGCCAGGGCTGTGGCACGGTGACGGATGATAGTTTCCCTGCACGTCTGGAGTGTGGGCAGGATGTGGGGGTGACACAGAGGATGTGACTCGCTCTCCAATTCTCCCCTAGGAGCAGGAATGTCGTGACCAGGGTTAAAGGAGACACTTCTCCCATCCCATCCCTTTCTGCTCTCCAGTTGAAGTGACCAGCCGGCACGGCCCCATGGTCAGCCTGAACTGAGCAGCAGCATCCAGTGGAGTCATAGATGCTGTTCTCCTGCTCATGTGCCACTGGCCTAGAAATGCTGGCATTTTAAGTGTTAAACAGTTTTTCCTCATTGCTCTTTTGGTGAAGTGCAATGCTTTTCATCTGTGCTGTAAAATAAATCCCCCAAAGACATTAAGCTTTCTGACATTGAGAGAGAAAGGCAGGGGGGATCCTGTGCTCATGTCCCGCGTGGCTATGGTTGTCTGAGCTGTCCTCCCTACAGTAATCTGGTCTTCACTGTTTCCCCATCCTCCCCTGGCTACAGCTCGTCTCTTCTTTGTGGCCTGGGACATCGGCCATGGAAGCAGGCAGAGGAGCCACCTCCCCCAGGGACACATGCAGACCAGCATAGAGCCTCAGGGTCAAGCCCATGGAGGAGTACAAGGGCTGCCTGAGTTGCCACTGTGTATGCATCTGAGCTGCTTTCTCAGCCCCAGACTGAGGCATCATGTTGTGGAGCAAGGAAACAGCTCTGCTGGGTCTCATTTGCTGTGGCAGCTTTGCCCTGGCTGCTGCGCAGGCGTGCTGACTGCTTGATGCAACTGGAAGGTGTCTGACTACTCCACAAAGCCATCAGCTAGTCTGCAGAGTGTGGCCCTTTGGTGGCCACGTGATACTCAGCTGTACACACTGTCCTCCAGGTGTCTGTAGTGCTGGTGTAAACTCATGCGTGTAAGCATTCGCAGGCAGAGTACACAGGTAAGGAGAAGAGCTGAAGGGACTTGTCTGTGAATGCATCTTTGCAGCGTGGAGCCTGCCTCCTGCAGCAGGTACAGGACTGCTCTGATTTTTGGTTGCACACGAGATTCTCACCAGCTTTAAGCTCTCAGTTGAAGCTGTCTGGCTGCATCATTCAGAGATCAGTGTCTCCGGGAAGCCCAGGTTGTGCTGGGTGGGAGGTCTCATACATGGCATCCTGGATTAGGTTTCTCAACAGCTTGCCCTCCCCACTCCCTGCAGCTGGGAGAAGATGGGAGTTCCTGTGAGAGAAGAACGTGGCTGGATGTCCCAGAGAATCCTTCCAGAGACTCCTGTCTGAGCCGAGGGAAATGGTTCAGCTGACTTGGGTGACGCTGACCATGAGCGATGTGCTGTCTTTCCAGATAACAGGGAGCTGAGTGCCTGTGTGTTAACAACCCTTGACTTAGGAAAATGCCGTCTCCGAAAGAAACGGTAGACAGAGCATTGTCTTTTTCAGCAGTGGGGCTGCTCCATGAAGGAGTATTCCCACCAAGTCTCTCTCCTCCCCTGAGCTCCACGTGCTTCGCCTACTTTCCCTGACGACATCCTCTCAGTTTACCAAGAATATGGTGACCTCTTAGAAAAGAGGACCTGGAGAGATTGGGAAGAGACAGAGAAATGCTGAGTATTACATCCATGCTGTGAATGTAATGCTTTCTGAGTCAATACCAAAGAGAGCAAACCCTCTCTGTTTAATTAGTCTGTGTAGCTCAGCTAAAGATGGGGCTAGATGCAGAATCGTCCATCCCAGCTGCATCTCCCCAAAACCATTCAGAGTGATAAAGGGGCAGATGTAGGGCGAAAGGGCCCGGCTGCCCTGTTGTGGAGCAGCAGTTGTGGGGAAGAAAGCTCTTGTGCCAAAGGTGACATGAAGAAGTGTCTGGTGGAAGAGAGGGAGTCCTGTTAGCTCCCTCCTTAGGGCATTCTTCTGGAGCCGGGCTGCGTGAGCTGTGACCTTGTCAGATCCTATCAGCGGTGGGAGGCTGGGCTGGCACAGGCGCTGGGTGGGAGCCCCCACGTGAAGGCAAGCCGGGTCTCCCCTGGGCCAGCCTGCAGCAGCCCCATCACTGCCTCCAAAACCATCTCGCACCACTCCGGTTTCACTTCTTGCCTCCCTTTTTTTTTTTTAACATAATAATCGCAAATGTTTCGCAATTTCTTATTTCCCATTTTGCTTTGAGGAGAATGTGCGAGCTATTTAAATGTGATCATTAAGACTGAAACTTCTGCGAGTCTGGGTTTCCTGGTTACCCTCCAGTTACCCCAAGCTCTGTGGTTCTGTCTCCTCATTTCCATCTGAGATGGCACACAGTTCAGCAGTGCCGTAGAGCCGAGTCCCAGGAAAAACACCTACGGAGAGCCTGTCTGCCATGTACCGCTTGGCATAGCATCTGGGGTCTCTTGGGTCCTGTCATTATAAACGCAATAATTATCGTAACAACTGAACCAGTGGCGGGGCCTCTCGTAGATACAGTGATCAGCGTATTTGATGAGAAGGGGAGAAATTCAGGTTAGGACCAGGGCTGTTGATTAGTCCTGTTGATTCCTGCTACCTGCATCTTGAGCCAATGATTAAGATTTGGCTGAATCACACTTTCTGGGAAGGCTTCTTATTTCTGGAGGATCCCCCACCTTTTGCAGTTTCTTCAAGTGGTTACACAACCTTGTTTTAAAATAAATCCTGCTTCATTTCTAAAGTGTCTGGCAGCTCCATCCGTTTTTGGGTCCTACTTTTCTTCTGCTTCGCGAGAGTTGTTTCGTCCCAGATAACTTTTCTGTCTGCGAGAAATGATCCTCCGGCACCGGGCTGCTGACAAAGGTGAGGCAGCAGGTAGCAGGGCAGGGGGCTCGGTACTGCTGGCAGCGGCATCTTCGCACCAGGGTTTAATTAGTTGAGTACGCAGGGACCGAGGTGAGGTTTGCAGCCCACGCTGGGCCACATGCTGCTGCCATGCCCCTGCTATCAGTGTCTGGCCTAGATAGGGCAGCCCTTGCTCTGGCGAATCTACATAATGACATTAACATTTTCACAAGTACTTTTGCATTACAAGGGATCTTTCTGAAGAGCAGAATTGACTAAGTTTTTTAGATTTTCTCTGGAAGGCTTCTCTCACACCTCAAAGCACAAGTAAGCAGTAAACTTCCTTACTCCTGTTTATACACCCCAGACACGCATCAGCTTTTGTTGCAACCAAACGTTCTGGGAGTTTCTGTTCAGCAATTTGCAATCCTCTTCGGGCCTGTGACTTTCCAGAAGACATTCCTCCGTTTGAAGTGCTCTTTGCATTCCTCCTACCCTGAAGCTGACCTTTCAGTTTGGCTGTATTTTAATCCCATTTTGTTCAAACAAGCGGACTGTGGAATCCACACTGCTCTGATGGTCTCATCCTGGTGGGTACTTGCTGATCTACCAGATGTTGGCATCTGCTTGTACTGTCAGCACTACTTTTGACTTTAGGTTCTTGATGAGAGTACAAAATACCACTGCCTCTGCCTCTGCAGAGTTTTGTTAGAAACTCCCTCAATTACTCCTGGTTTTCCCCATTCATAACAACTGTTTTGAGATCCCTTTGCTGCTCAAGGTCTGACTTTTATCAGAATACTGTGTTCTATATGATCAATGCCATGAGAATCTATTACTGTCCTATTTATCTCTTATGCTTGGATGCAAAGAACGAAGACGTCTTTTTGACTAGAGCTTCTTTCTACATGTTGACTGGCACTGGACAATGATTAAAGCTAGGGTCTCTTTAAGTTGGAAAAGCTGAAGGGAAAAACTCTGCATTTTCCTTGAGGTCGTCAGAATAAGCAACCCATGGTTACTTGGATAATCCTGCCATCGCCCTTGTTTAGTCTCTTTAGTTCCAGCCTCCTGGAATTTCCTCATAATGTCCAGGCTTATCAAAAATGAAAATCAGCTGGTGAGAAACTTTATTGGCCAGATGTCTGGGAACTCTTGGGCCTGCTGATTTTTAAAATGTTTTACGTCCTTTCCATTTATGAATATACAGGAAAGCACGTCAGCATCTCAGTGTGATGCACGAGGGGTGCTTTCCAGGGATGTTTATTAAAAACTTCTGCATGTCTCCGTCGTTATTCACAATGCTGCCATCCCCATCTAGTAGTTGGATGCTGCTACTAGCACGTCTTTGTCCCCAATGATTTTAGAAGAGAAAATAGTGAAACATGGACTCTACTGTCTTTACTGTTCCCCAGCTTCTTACTTGCATGAGTTGTTTTCCCCTTTTTCCCCACGTTCTTTCTTATTTCAGATTGGCTGACAGCGCATCCCAGCTCAGAGGGACTCCACTTGCTCTCTGCGTGTGTTTGGGGGAAGGACACTGAGGACGATCAAACATCAGGAAAATGTCTCGTGAAGAGCTTAAAAACCCTGAGAATACTTTATTAGTGAGATGACAAATAGGGGGAGACGTGGCAAAAGAGCAGAAAATAATGGATGAGACATAGAAGGTGGATTGGATTCCTCTGTTCCTCCACCTCTGACGGCGAGAAAAAGGGATTTTGTGCTTCCCAGCAATAAGACTGATGATTGATTAAAAAGTGTACATTTCCATATAATGTGTGAGTAGATGGTAGAACTCCACATGGCAGGGAATTACTGAAGTCAAGGATGTGGCAAGATGCAAAAAGGTATTGGACATAATCCCAAATGATGCATAATAAACACTGCAGAACAAACACTGTTTCGGGGCTCTCACCTGAGATTTTCACAAAACGCGTTGCATTGTGGCAGCTCGGAGGCAGGATGCTGGAGCTGCCGTCTCTGTGACAGACTGCTGTATCCTCGTGGCTTCCTGAGGCCCTGAGCTCTCCTCTGTGGACCCGGAATGCCACTCAGCTGTCCATCAGCCCAGCTTCAGTCTTGAAGCCATTGGCCAAATTTGAGAGAGAATGGGAGCTGCAAGGACGCTTCCTCACTATATACTTGGTGGCAAGAAGGAGAGGAGACCCAAAGCAATGTCCAAGTTGAGGGCAGGGCAGGGATAGCTCTTCGCTTGCTCTGTTTGGAGCTGGTAGCAGGTCAGTGAAGGCTTTGTTAGGGCCAGGCTGGGCTTTTGCATGTGCCACATTGCTTCCTTCCTTTCAGGGCTACAGAGAAGATGTGGGAAAGCCAGAGTTGTTGTGATGCGTCAGGGATATTCAGAGACAGGAAATACGCATCTGTAGGTATCTATGTGAGTATTGTGCCCTAGGGAATTACTTGTTTTAATTCAGGTTTTAGGTGGGGAAGAGCTCGTAGAGAAGGCATGGAAGTAGTGCTGGTTTTTATGAACTGAGCTTTAGTATGCATTTTCGAGGCTGGAGAGAACTGATGGTTTGCAACCTTGTGGTTGCAAACTCTGTAGGACTGCTGCTTCACCCAAGGCGGGCAGTGAC
This sequence comes from Larus michahellis, assembly GCF_964199755.1. Taxonomy (NCBI): domain Eukaryota; kingdom Metazoa; phylum Chordata; class Aves; order Charadriiformes; family Laridae; genus Larus; species Larus michahellis. The sequence continues at coordinate 42,372,333 of NC_133902.1, read as the reverse complement.
TGCACTGCTCGTGGTGGAATTGAAGGGGCAGGTCACCTTAAACTGAGCCTGGAGAGAGCTTGCAGTGAAGTCTGGAAGGATGCACACCTGCCTCCTTTCTGTGCACCTTGTGCTCGGGGCAAAGGGCAGCCCTGCAGCATGGGGAAACAGCTGGGGGTTCGCTCCCTCCACTCTAACGGGGAAGAGCTGGGGTGGTTGCTGTTGTGGGGAGTTGCTCCTTTGAGAAGAGCAAGAATTACCTTCAAGGACCAGGCATTTCCTGTGGGATATCTGAAGCTGGGAGGTGTGCAGGAGAGAGGGGCGAAGAGAAGCTGTATAGCAGCCAAACTGGGGGAGGAGAGAGGAACAGAACAGATGGGAGGGGGAGGCGAAAGAGGGGTGGGAAGCAGTGCACGTACATCAGTGACCAGAAGTGACAAACTGCTCTTAGATTAGACAATTTAAAATGCACAAACCTTTTCCTGATACTGCTATTCTGCAAAGCTGCTGGCAGAGTGAGGGCTTTGCTCCTTAATTAGCAAGGAATGGGGCTGCTAATTGGCAGAACTAGTCTGAGTCATGGGCTCAGCCTGGGCTGCAGCTCCGGAGCAGCAGGACCCATGGCTGCAGCTTTGTGCTCAGCTTGGAGCTGTGCTGGCCCGCAGAGGGCTGCCTGGGCTCAGTGGGCTTCTGTGTGGGAGCCATGGGTGAAATCCAGTCCCTTCTTGCTCTGCAGCGTGTCGTTCTGGTGCCTTGCAAGAGGTAGACTTCTGTTTCTGTTGTCCCTGCTGCTGTTGCAGGTATCATCCCTTGTGCCAGCTGCTCCATGTTGGCTGCTGCCAGCTCAGCTATTCCTGCTTCTGTCTCTCTCCTTACCTGTGGCCTCCTGGGCTGCCACCTCCCTTCCAGCAGCTGATCCGGGTTTTGCTGATCAGATATAACCCAGGGACTGGCTGTATGACTTCATTTCAGACTGACAACAGAAAAACAGCAAGGTTGCATTCCTTCCCATAAGGGTCTAGGGTGTCAGGGACTCCCCCTCCCCACCAATCTTGTATCCATTAGCTAAGTCTCTTTGTATCTGTCCTATCACTTATTCATGATCATCTAGATCAATCTGTTGAAAAGTGCATTTATTGAAACCTGATCCTGGCTTTGTCTGGACTGCAAGGGCCTTTCTAACCCAATCTCTGCTGCGTGGTTTCCAACCACAAAGCCCATTGAGGCTGGGAAGAAAGCTGGCTTAGCGCAATGCTGCTTCCAAGCCTGGGAGCATATGGATCCATCGCCAGGAAAAACACAAGGCTTGGATGCCTAATACCCACTGAACAGCCTCAGTGTGCTAGGAGGACAAAGGTATCTATACACACAATACTTTAGAGCTGAAAAACTTAGAGCACCAACAGCAATTTTTGACTTGGACTCACAGTGTGGAGGGGTCCGTTCTTGAGATATCCTGCCCTTTGCAGAACATGATGGGGGTTAGTTACCCAAACCAAGGCACTGCAAGAGCCTCTTTAGTATCGTATTTGCAGGTTGTTCTGGATCCTGAGGACTCAGTCACAAAGAAAACATCACACAACCCTCCCCTAATGGTAACCGAGTGGACAACTGTGTGCATGTTTTATACCCTGTAGGGTGTCTTCCAACCAAAAGCACTATTCTACTGTGAATAACTCCTGGAAAATTGATGCATCTGTCACGGTTGTAGCCCCTGCCAAGCACGTTACTCGTGAGAGTTGTGCAGGTTTGTGCACAAGGAGGAATGGGGTATGTGAATGCTGTCAGAGGGAGGCAGCACTGCTAACTCTCCTCAAATCCTGTGCAGCTGGGGCAGCTCATTCTTGCACCTGGGAAGAAGCCATTTCTAGAAAAGTGGAAGTCCTGGGGAAACAACCAAGGGTAGTCCAGAGTACGTAAATAAGAGGAGAGCAGGATATGATGACTTGTTTCTGAAGCATGGTACGGTGGCAGAGCAGTGGCTTGCTCATGTCAGTCCATGAATGTGTCCCCTGCTGGGCTGGGAGGCTGTGGAGAGGCAAAGGCAGGTACTCTGTGTCTGTGGCCTCTCTCTGCCTTCAGTAGCTGGGTAGCTGGTGAGGAGGGTGCACCCGCTGGTAGCTACACACGCTGCTTTAACACCTGGGTGCTTTACTTCTGCAGTCAGGGTTGTGCCCTGCTTGTCTGCCTCTGCGCCCTTTCCCTGGGGTCCAGCATACGAGATCTCCTTCATCCTTTCCCTGCCGACACAGCGTGCTGCCTCTCCTGAGACGCAGGTACAGGCACGTGAATCCAAGAGATAACGCCTGGTATCAGTCACTCTAAAAAAGGCACAGAAGGCCAAAGAAATCTGTGGCTTCGATTGATTTTTCGCTATCATGAATACCAGGAAATGTTATTTATTTTTAAGTCTAGGGTCCCAAAGTGCCAAGTGTTATGTGAACAGAGAAAAATGATATTTTATAGTTTACTGTCAAAAGTGGAAGACAGCATGGCGTGAGAGTGAGGCAGTACTGATGAAACGGTACTCTTGGTATGCAAGCAACTTGATTTTCTAAAGTATAACCCCCTGTTATGGGATCAGTTTTCAGGATTGTGCTTTGCTATGCACTTTGTGGTGAGGCCAGTTCATGGACAGATTGTCACCGAGACCATAGGAATGAGGATGCTGGTCTCTGAGAGTTCACTTAACATCTGAGTGACCTACCCTTGATACAGGAACCCTGGTACATTACTACTTTATTCTTTCTTTCAGTACCTGCTGTTGTTGCCCCACTTAAAAACAAAACAACACCCCTAATAAACACCTAGTTAAAAGAAGAATTGGGAGGGGATGAGCTATTCTCATTATACAAGGGGCTCAAGTTAACTGTATGGTCAGTATTGGCCAGCTTTATTCAATGGAAAGCAGTTACACAAAATCATCACCCTGCTGTTCCTTAGCTGTGTTTTAAGGTGTTCTCTTCAAATTCACGATTGCTTGTTGCTTCATTTTGTTTTGCCTCTGGACGTGGGTGAGACCTTCTATATCCCAGTTTGAAAACTGAAGGGTTTTCACTCTAGCGCTAGGAAAGCAGGCGTTTTCCCATCATCTGTGATCTCCCAGCAGGAGCTGGGACCCACCAGAGCCGGCAGGTCGACGCTCTGCAGTGCTGGGCTGTGCTCTGCTTTGCTGCCCTTGCTTCTCCCATGGAAGTTCAGCCTTGCTGCCTGGCGGTTCCTGGGAGTTTTCTGCTCAATTTAATCCTTTCAACTGATCAATGAAATGTGTGGTATTGAGGGAGAGGAGAGTGATGTGAGGGCAGTTTCTTTGGTGTCACCATCTGTTTCTGTATTTAGTCAAGGCTCCTTGGGGAAATTCATGTTTAGAAAAAAGGGCTGATGGAAGGAGATGCACTAAAACAAACTCGGCCTTTCAGGAAACGGGGGCTATGCTGGGCAGAAGTTACAATAATTATTTGCTCTGTGGTTCCTACTTCTGGCTGTCTCAGCATGATGTTCCTTTTGGAAACAACATAAATGGGTGCAGTTATTCTACTGGGCAGAGGCAATTGCTGTTGTAAAAACAGCTACAACATCAAAGTAAACTGAAGTAAGTAGTTCTGGGCAGCTGAAATGCCAAGCGCCTGGGAGTTTCATCTGTTGCCTTCTCCTCCTTAGCAGCACACAGCAGGATCTGCCGTAAGTCCGTAGGAAATTGCCTAGAGAATAAATCTTATGAGAAGCGATTGAAGGAGCTGGGACTGTTCAGTTTGAGGAAGAGGAGGCTGAGGGGAGACCTCATCGCTCTCTACAACTACTTGAAAGGCCATTGTAGAGAGGTTGGTGCTGGTCTCTTCTCACAGGTAATTAGTGATAGAACAAGAGGGAATGGCTTCAAGCTGCAGCAGGGTAGGTTTAGGCTGGACATTAGGAAAAAATTCTTCACAGAAAGAGTGGTCAGACACTGGAATAGGCTGCCCAGGGAGGTGGTGGAGTCACCATCCCTGGATGTGTTTAAGACTCGTTTGGATGTGGTGTTAAGGGATATGGTGTAAGGGAGAACTTTGTAGAGTGGAGTTGATGGTTGGACTCGATGATCCCAAGGGTCTTTTCCAACCTAAATGATTCTGTGATTCTATGAAATGGTGCAATATTGTACAAAAGAATTAGGTCTCCTTTTAGGAGTATTTGTTACTAGTTTTGCACATGGACTTCTGCTGGGAAAGGGGTCTGGGTCAGTCTGGACTTTCTGATAATTTCTGGGTGTTGAAGATACCGGAGGGATCTCATTGTCCATCTCCCTTCTTTTTCCCTCTAAATGGTGGGATGTGGAAACCTAATAAATAACAGCGTTTGTGCCCATGGAGTGTCTCTTGAGTATCAGATTATCAACTGCCTCTGTCGCCAAACTAATTTCTGAGCTCAGGGAGTGGAAAGTGTGTGCAACCCAGATCTAGCTGGTCTGCAGGGTTCTGCAGACCATGTAGGGTTCTGTGAGCACGGCACACTCCTCATGCTGGTGTGTGTGTTCTTGTGTGTGTGTGTGCCATGGCATCGGGGTGCAGTGTGTGTGGGAGGGTGCAGGCCTGGCTCCTGATTAAACTGCACTTGCCTGCAGGCTCCCATCTGTGTGCTCCTGGGTTACTGGTGGCTGAAGGCATTGAAATGCACTGTTGGGAATGAGTGTTTACGATAAGTATATTAGAAAAGGGTTTCTTTCATCCCACCGTTAGAGAACTCCAGACACGACTTCGCTGTTTTCTGACTCTTTGCTCTTGACGCCATGATGGTGATAGGAGCCTTTGGTGAAAACAGCTTACAGATCTTGTACTAATGCATGTTGCTGTTCATACGTTCATGCGGAACAGTCAGAGTGTGATTTGGGAAATGGATGATTTCTCAACAGCAATGTCTTGCCCAGATGCCTCAGGACACTTTGTCTCAAGCATCGAGATTATCAGAAAATGTAAGAGGATGTCATGAAGACCTCTGTATAGTTCCTCAAAATCTGTATTCAGTGCATTGCTTACCACCTCTCTGGGATCTTGAAACTTGAATCTGCAACGTAAGAAAACATTTCTTTCTATTGCTTGCTGGCCATGAAGGTGATCTTTGCACACCATCCTTGGGTTTAGGTACTAATCAGATGCACTTGTGCTTTTCATTCACTTAATGAGGGGAAATTAATCTGCCTGCTGTGGAAACTCTAGAGCAGAACACAGCAGCAAAGCTAGGATTATGTAGGCCTTTTTTTTATGTCATTAGAACTAGTTTCTTTATTCTGAGGACCGGAGGTTGGCCAATAGATGTATCTTCTACAAGAAAGAAAATCTAGGGTACCAAAGTGTTTAAAGGGACTAAAGTAGTTTAAAACCCCCCACCTAAACTACAATAAATCATTAAAAATAGAATTAGTGTTCCACATTCTGTATAATGTAATATAGAAATACTATTGCGCCTCTTCAAGCACAATAAGCCTATAAGCAAGGAGCTAATGGTGCTGACGGGTTTAAGAGGATAGGAAGGGCTTTTATGATCAATAACTTAGGGGCAGAAGACAAATTAGGAAGAAAATAGGTCTATGAATCGATGAAAAGCAGGATGGCCTTAACGTTACTCAACAGTTCAGCACTTTGGCTTTTTCTCAATACTTACCTAAGCAGAGTTTATGTGATTTCTCTGGGAAGACATGGAACAGATTAGTTTGCAATAACTGAAATGCGGTGTGACGTTATGCCTAATTCTGCGTAATTGTGGGTCACGCTCTCCCTGATCTGCCTTCGTGCTCCTGCTCTTTCTCTTGTACCGGGTCCCAAAGTCGGGCAGGGCAGAAGAGGCCAATCCAGCAAACTGATTTCCCCAGCACTGTTTTTGGTAGGTGAGATACAAGATCTGCTTGCCCTGCAGATCCTTGCATACGTGTTAGCAGCAGTCTGCCTTTGTGCGCAGGCTTGTCTTGAGAGACAATGAGCAATTTAAGATGTTGTGGGGTGTGTGAAACTATATATACATCAGGGCCATCATATAAACATCAGAGTGTATATACATCAGTGTATATACACATCAGAAAAACACTCAAGTCATGTCATTTACCCAGGGAAACTTTTGCAAGAGAGGGAAACAAAGCTCTGTGAAGTCTACTTAGCTGTTGCTGATGACTTCTGGAAGCATTTTGATTTACAATGATGTGTGGGTGTATGAAACTCTAAACATGCTTTATTTACATTTCTATTATTATTATAGCATGACTCTTGATGACCAGCTATTCCAAGTTTGAAAATATTTAGACAGTCGAACCCACTATTCTGCATGTTTGTATCTTTCCATGACTCTCCCTATAAAAACCACTGTTTCCTTACATTGGTTTCTGCATGAAGCTGATTAAAACTGCTTTTTCTTCTTCTCATGGTACGTTAAAAAAGTCAAAACCACTTTCCTTGAAAATGTAAGTAGGACTTGCTTAAAAATTTTAAGCAGCTGTAGCTTGGAAGTAGCCTCTGAATACTGCTGTTTCCCCCATCTTTCCATGGGTGTTTGCACCTTGGGTATGGGTCTTGCAAGTTCCAGTTCTTTCTAACAGGAGGTCTTCTGGTTTTTGCAGGGTGCCAGGGTATGGCTGCGGGAGCACGACCAGCTGCAGCCATGCACTGTTGGCTCATGTGCCGACGGAAACGTGCTCTTCACCTCAGATTATGGCACGGTAAGTGAAGTTTGCATGAGGCTGCCGCCTGAGCCAAGTTGCAAGATGGACTTCTTGGTCTTGTGTGACCTTAATGTTAAAAGGAAATTTATCAATTGAAATGCCACAATTGTGTCTGAAAATTGACCCTGCTTTCTTTTACAGACCATGCCAAAGGTCTAACGAAGGTTAAAAAGATAAGATTGTTCTCTTTCTTCTGTTCCTTTGCCTGCCCACCTCACTCTGGTTGGTTTTTCTTGTGCCATCTTTGAAGGACTTGCATTAACAACCTAGCAAAACCATTATATTGGCGAAATGCTCCTAGGAAGGAGGCAGCTCCACCAGCTAAGCAGCCATTTCTGCCAGGATGTGTTTCTTGCAAGCCATGCTGCTGCAAGGGCTGTTGCTCTCACCACCCTCTGCTTCAGTGACTTTTGCCATCAGCTCTTTAGGTCGGGGGCACGTGAAAGTGAGCTCCCCGTGTAAGTGCAGCTGCTATGCCTAGGGCAGTTCAGCAAGGCAGCTGAGCTCCTCTGAGAGCAGACCTCGCTGCTGGCAATAGGAATCGGGTCTTTTCCCTGCCTTACTTCCAGCCCTGTGTTCCTTGTGGTTCCCTGGCATGCCTGCTGCAATGCTCGTGGAGTAATATTGGTAGGAAGGGACCTCTGGGGATCATCCAAGTCCTCAGTGAGTCAGCTCGGCTCCCTGACCCTGGGAAATCTATTCGTTGCCTTCACTGAGGTTCTTATTGAGTCAAACTGGTGCCTGGGCTGGGAGGAGGATGGGGAAATGGGCAGGACTGTGCCTTCCAGCAGTGAGCAATTAGATCTGCTCAGCTATTTTGATGAACAAAAGCTACAGGCAGCTTCTTTGTTACAGAAAATTGGACAGGTTTTTTTCAGCCTCTTACCTGGCAAAGGAGGGAGCAGAGAAAAAGGAGATTTAGGACTCCAGCTTGTGGAGAGTCAATGGTAGGACTGTCATATTTTTCACTCGTGCTTTGAAATGGCTAGATTTCAAATCGTCATTCCTTTTTAAAGAGCCTGATTTGTTTCTCAGAGACAGAAGCTCACCTAGCAGGCACATAGGTTTTCCATCTCGTTCCTCAAGCCTCTCAAATCCTTTCTGGAGGAGCTGCCTTGTGTTGGGAGTGCTGGATAGTCACTAACGCATTTTAAGAGATCACAGAGGCATTCATCACAGGTAACGCAGCAGCCTGCAGAGCACCAACAAATGGTGAGTACTTCTGTGACTCTCTCAGGCTTGCTCCTGACTCTTCTGATATGCTGCTGTGGCCTTGGAGAATCCTCCAAACCCACCTGGCACCTCTGAAAGGACACCAGAAATCCCGCCATAGAGCCAGCTGAGTGGCTGCACCCACCGCCAGCCTGTGTCCATGCTAGAAAAAGTGCACAGGATAATGCCGGGTAGAGTCACAGGTCTGAAAAAGCTGGATTTGTTTTTTTCCTCCATGAAAGAAGAAACCACTAGGCTGAAGGAGCGTGTGCTTTATGGCTTATGCAGAAAAAGCACATGGTGATCATTAAAGGGCTTGCTTTATTCAGTGCTCTCTTCAATAGCCGTCCTATGTGCTTCCCTTGCCTAGTGCCTTTGTTGCTTGATAACTGTAGGAAGGACTGGCTGTCTTACCCCAGGTGAAAACTCAGATGAAAACATCTTCACTTTACTTTATGATCCCTAAATCTAGTGTCCTCATGTTTGCTGTGGCCCAGCATCCCTGCAGCTCCTGCAGCTCTGAGGTAAGAAGGCCAGTCATTCTTCAGAGCTTTTGCCATTTTTTCCACTTCCTTAAAAACACTTCAAGCAACAAATCCATCAGAAATGTGACTTCCTGGGAGGAAAGGAGGAGCCGACACTTATGAAACACAAGATTGGAAACCGCAGTCCAGACAGACCAGCTGAATGCTTTATGGATAAACATAACTTAGATGCTGGGTGGGAGCTTTGCTCACGTGCTCAGGGTTGCACTAATGGATGGATCTGAGCTCGAGAAGGAATCATTTCTCCCCTGCTCAGCCCGGTGCGCTTGGCAATCCCTGTATTGGCTTGTCTGCCAGCCAGGTTTTGCTTTATTTCTGACCATCGCAGGAGCTTGGAGAGAGTCCTGGTCGTTTTGTTCTGACTGTGGGCTAAATCTGAAACAATCAGCTCATCACTTTGGAAAAAGTAGAAATCTTTGGCTGTGTTGTGAGCTGCCTGTGTGGTATTTGCTGTCTTGTTTGTAGTTACACTGAAAACTGATGGGTTTTCTTCCCAAGTAATGAAGATCTGCTTATTAATATCTATAACTTTCTGTTTAAGTATTAACTTGTTGGGAAAGGGATATTCCAGAGGCAGCTCTGCTGAGAAATGAGTTTGTCTGTGTTCTCACTTGCTTCGGACAAAATCAGCCAGGATATTCAGCTCAGTAGTGCAAGCTGTTGAAGCCAGACTGGCTCACCTTACCTGCAGCAGGATGGAGGGGAGGATGTTCCTCCAAACTGCTCTCCCAGCACATTGCCATAGCAGTCCAAAAGTGAGCAGTGGGGTAACAAGAACATCTTTACTGGGGTGGCTGGAGATTGGAAAGGGCCTGGCTGGCCTGGATCAGCGCAGCACTTTGCAAGCTCTAAGGGTTGAAGGGTCACCATGTCTGGGTCATGTTTGGGAACCACCTCAGAGCTCCTCAGGAAAAGCCCCTTTGACACAATCTTGAGAACAAAAAAACACCACATGTTTATCTCCAGGACCCTGGATGATCCCTGCAGCCTGGTGGTGATACAGAGACTGGAAACTTCTCTCTACCCTGAAGGGCAGAGGACAGATTAAAAGCCAACTCTCTCTCAGTGCCAGCAAAGGCCTGAAACCTCTCCTGCGTTCCACAAGTACCTTCCAGAGGCACAGAGACCTCCCCCCCCAAAATCTCAGTAGGGCTGGAGTTCCCAGCCTCTGCCTGAGGAAGGGTTAGCTGCTAGGGGTGCAGTGATGGGCAAGAGTATTTGGTGAACCTCCCCACCCTCAGGGACAAGTGACATCTTGGCCTTGGCTAGGGTGTCAATGTAGCACCAGACTGCTTCCCCAGGGAGTATATTTCACCTATGCAGTGTTTCTCTTCAGATAGTACCAGAGACAATGCTCCCAGTCCACCTTTCCTGCAGTCCTGCCAGAGCATCTGCTTAAGTCTTTGAGGATCTTGGACCAGATTTTATTGAGAGAGGGATGACTGAATAACCCCAATGAGGCCGCTCAAGACAGGTGATGATCTAATCCTCGCTAATCATTTATTTGTGTATTTAGGGCCCTTGTTGCTCTTCGGGGTCCCATTTTCTCCTGTGTTGTCTACAAGAGCGAGTAAACAAGCTCTGACCCATCACACAGTTATTTTCTACACGTTGCAGCCTCTTGGCATAGGTGCTGCCAACCACCTGGTATCTTTTGGGACATTTGTCCACTCAGCTTTTTCCCCTAGCTGTTTTCTTAGTATTTCTCTTCTGGCCCAAATGGCCACAAGTGCTGACACTGTGGTAAATGAGTAAGTGCCAGGAAGATGTAAGGAAAGATCACGTCATACCGTTTTGGACTTGTCCCCTTCCAAAATTTGTCCAAGTCAGCAGAGAAGAGAGAGCCAGGGTGGTTTGCTGTCTCATGGTTTGAAAGTGCTGTAGTGGTTTTGCTCCTGAGAGAGTCCAGTTCATGTTGTGCATCTGCAGCTTGTGCTCTCCCCTGAATTTAGTTGTCCCATTCTTCCCTTCCTGCTCCCTCGGTTCTCATGTGGAAGTGCCCGAGGCCTCTGCTCTGAAGAAGAAAAAATAAATTGATTTGGGTTTTTTGGGCCATGCTTGCAGAGTGGGGGTCCTGCTGCTGGCAGAGTCATACCTCTCTGACACCCAGGGGTGCAGGGAAGACCAGAGCAGCCTGGAGAGAGCCTGCGTGCTGGTGTGGCCTTCATTCTACTGTATTCATAAACCTGAGCTGTGTATTTTTTTAAAGCCTCCCGGCTGGCGACAAAACTGAGCTATGGGGCAGTTTCCCGGTGGAAGAGACCAAGTCCTCATCACATTAGGTCTGACTGGTCAAACCTGGGGTGAACACATCTGGGGAAATGAGCCTGCTTCTGCCCTCCAGCTGCCTCCAGGAACGGAGCCGCTGTTTCGATTGCGCACGCTTTTGCAGGCATCACGGGGGGTCTCGTAAAGGGATCCTGTGCCAGGGTATTCCTTCCCCTTGCTGGCAAGGGTGCAGGTCAGAGCTGAGAAGGGGTGCTTATGGGCACCTGCAAGGCGCTGCGGCAGTGAGCTCCCAGCAAGGGACTCGCAAGGGTGGCTCGCTGGAGGGGGCAGGGTGACCTCATTCTGTCTTCAGCCTGCAGCTGCGTGGATGGCCTCTCCCTAGCAGTTACAGCAGCCCGAGGACTCCAGGAAAGCAGGCAGGAGAAACCAGTTAGATCAACACTATAGATCATGGTACATTCCCTATGGAGTCTGGCAGTTTCTTGCTGGCACCTGGGAGGGCTGACAAGCAGGGATGGAAATGAGGTAGAGACCAGAGCCCCAGGAAGGAAGGAAAAGCCCAAATTTCTTCAGAAGGGTTATTGCAGGCCAGTTTGCTTCTCCAGGCTGCCTGTATGAAGTCTCCCATCTGTCTTTCTTGGGTCTTACCATCTAGCTCAGCTTGGGATGCTGGGTGGGAGATGGAGCATGGTTGAATCCAAGAGTGGGAAGCAACTGAAATAACTTTTGTGAAATGCCAGCATCGTGCTTGAGGAGGAGGAAAGGAGGGATGGGATGTGGCTATGGCGGAGGGGAACAGTCACATAATCTCAGCTGTGTTGAAAGGGGGTGAAGAAGATGACCTGATAGCTGAAGAGTGGGTTATTGAGGAGGAGGAAGCTCTAGCAGGAAGAAGGATGCGGTAATTGAGGCGAGAGGAGTGCAGCTGCATAGAGAGAGAAATGGGCACTTCCCAGAGCAGTGATAGAAGTTAATAGCTGTCACTGTACAAATATTTTGAAAGCTGCATCATATACATACATGCCAGTACGCACACAGCATGTCACTACTTTATTTGCCTTCTCATCTGCTTTGCTGTCCCTTGCTCTTGACATGACACCCTCTCCCAGATGCTCTCTGGCTGCTCCTATGAGAGTGCAGGGCCAATCCTGGAAAGTGAATAAGCTTTACCTCGACCTCCCCACAGTCAGAGATATGATCCCACCTGTGTTTTTGTAAAAGACTGTTTCTGGTCTCTTGGGAGCAGCTGCCATCATTATTCACACTCACAAGTGCAGTGTGTAATACCTGTCCAGCCTAGTGCAGCTGGAGGCTGGTGCCCTGCTCCTGCTAAGGGGATTTCGGTAAAAATCAAGTGACCTTGCAGTGACCTGTCCCTGTCAGTAGTGAAGGTGAGAGATTGACTCTGTAGCAAAAGAAGGGAGTGTGCTGTATGGTTTCTGTCCGGAGAGCTCAAATAGGTAAGAACAGGAACAGAAGAATGACTATAAAAATAGGGAGCAGATCTGTGCCTTGTTTCCTTTTCTGGTGCTGAAGTACAAAGCTGTGGAAAGGGGCGTGTTTCTGGCAGGAAATCAGACCACGTGCCCAGGTGTCATGAGCTTATTTGACTTCTCCCCATTCTTTCAGGTATTCCAGTACCCCAGGGCCTCCCTTTCCAGAGAAAAGGTCTTGCCAATGCACCAGACCAGCGTTGATGGGGTAGAAGACATGTCCATGCTGGGAGATCTGCATGAAGCTGCCATCCTGCTTAATCTGCACCAGCGCTACCAACAGGGTAACATCTATGTAAGTGCTCAAGCTGGGCCACGTCCCTGGCTAATGATTTTTGTTTAGCTTCGGGGCTGACACTTTGCATGTGAAATGCTGATTTTACCATTGTTTCATGTGGATAGAAACGGACGTTTTTTCTGCCTTGCCAGCTCCCTCAGCCCTGTGAGATCCTACCCTTACCAGAGGGGCCTCTTTGCTTCTATAGAACATTCATGAACATTCACCTCTAGTCTTTGTGGTAATTATGCAGCTCTGTATCCTCCATCACCATCACCAGAACCAGCATGTTCTACAAGCTGGCATTCCCATTCCCCAGATTCCCCATTATTGCTGTTCAGAGGTTTATATGGCCAAGGAGACTGGAAAGTGCAGTGCACACAGGTTTTTGTTGCGTATCTCTCCTGATCCTAATAAAGTTACTGCTCAAAAAAGCTAGGAGAGCAAACCTGTTGCCTAATCCTTCTGCTTTTACATGCAGTTGTGCCTTTTTTTGAGTTCCTCTGCTCTCCTTGCACAGATGAATACTCAAAGCATCTCCTGATTTCCCTCTCGGGCTCTCAGGAAGGAGGCAAGTGTCAGAAAAGGGACTTGTGAGGAAAAGCACAGCTGGGACGAGGCATCCCTGGAGTGCTGGGATGGCAGCGCGCTCTGCTGAGACTTGGAGAGGACTAGGAGGATATATTACACAGACTGCCTTACCTTGCTTTACTCTTACCTTGCTTGTCCATGCTATGTGCTCCCAGTGTTTCAGATTATGACAAGAAAAATGTAAATCTCTATCTGTGTTGCACAGCAACCGTTACCAGGACAACCAAACCATATGCACCTGTATTCCAGGAAATGATCAATAAAGTGACCCCGTTTCTGAACCATCTCCTGCGCTGGGATGCAGAGGAGACCGCAAATTCTCTTTTTTTGTTGTTGCCTGTTGTCTAGGAACATAGCCTTGTGACCCTGTGGCAGTACCCACGTGCACACACTCTTTTGATGGCCCTTGTCCTTGCTGCTCATCCTGACCTGCGTTTGACGCATGCTATGTGTTTGTGCAGCCCTTCGCCCATTTGGGTATCTTCCTCCTGTTACCTCTTCCTCGCACTTTGAAATGCGAGGCAGGAGTCTCTCCATTTTCAGTCTGTGCCTCGCACCAGAAATGCCTCAACACCAGCGCTGTGACAGTGTCACAGCAGGTGTATCTCCTTAAGCCTTTCCTCTAGCTCTGGTATGTCATTCCTTCTCCTCTTCAGCATTAGTTCTTTGGCTGCTCCCTCTGCATGTAAAGGTGTTTAAAGTTTAAATATGATGTCATTTTTTTGTCTGTGCATGAATGTCAGTGGTGCCCCTCAGATCTGAGTTTTTGGGAGATTTGTAAAGGGGTCTGACTTCTGTAATACTCTGAGCACTGGGAAGAAACCCTCGGTGAGGGATTGTAAGCCACTTCTTGAGTGGGACCGTATCTGGGTATATGTTTGTGCAATGTCTGACCTGGAGGACACCAAACCAGACAAGTGCCATTTTGCATTTCTGCAGTGCAGATATTAATATTACAGTTACCTTATCACTAACTATTAGTTTTTGCCGCGGCCCTGCTGCGTATAGTTTTCAGTTAAGCAGAAATTGAGAAGGTCAGCTGTAGTGCCCCCTAATGACTTGCCGTGATCTGTGAATAACATGAATGTTACAGGCGTTCGAGTTCATTTAGTATCGTTGTCCATGGTCTCCACAGATAGAGCATAGCAGGCTAAAGTTGCAGATGAAGCTGTGCTGAGTTATGCCTATCAGTCAGGGCCAAAAATATTTGGAAGGAAATCGCAGAGATCAGAAACGGGTGAGAGATACCATCATTTTCTGGAAAACAAATTCACCTGAAGGAACGGGTAACCTGGATTACTGGTAACTAGTATTAAAAATAATAATAAATAAATAATAATAAAAATAAATAATGAGGGCATGGAAAACTGAGAACATTAAGTGGACAACTGCTGTGAAAAAGGGCAGTGCAGATGTGAGCTGTATGCCTGGAGGAATCCTACCATGAGCTCCTAAAGGGGATCCTTTCTGGTCAGGGAGTGTAGGTAGCAGTACTGGTGTGGTACCCATAATTAACGTGCTACAGGAATACTGAAAATCTCAACAGTATCTTTTGTTTTACAGAGAAATGCTATTCAAGCTCTACCAAACTAAGGAAATCATGTGAGCGCAGCAACAGCCTGCAGCATTTAAAAGTGTATCTTCCCCCTTCATTCCTGACATTCCTGTGTCCCTTAATAAAGTAGACCCAACATAATGTGAGTGATGTATAAATGAGCCAGGGGATGTACTGCCACGTTTTGTGCTGTCCCTAGCTCTGCCATGCCTAACCACCCAAGTAGGATCTATTTTCTTGAGAAGCAGACATGCCATGAGTGGCTTGTCCTGCTCTTCAGAGTTCTCTGGGGACGATCACTCCTTGCTGAGAGAGTGGCAGGTGTGTTCATGGTTGATGCACAAATGCTACTAATAAAACTTGTGGATAGAAATTGTCTATAAGGGTTGGCAGGTGATGAGGAGACCGCAACTGGCAGATGTAAAAGCTTCCTAGAAACACCTTTGAAAAAGATGGCTGTACTGGAAGAAATTCTAGAAAGGACTGTGGTGGGAGCTTTGTTCCTTGGGAGAGCTGGAACTAGAGTGGGAAATGCAAAATGAAACATCTGAGAGGAAAAAATGCTGTGAAGGTCTGGGAGAAGTGTTAGGATGGACAAAACTGTCTTGCAGTCTCTGGACAATGTCTGTTGCTCAACTGGTTGTACAGTGCCTTTTCCCAATCCATATTTTCCTCTCTCAATGCTTTCCCATTTCCTTCCACCTGTCTTGCCAAAGATCATCTGCTTGCTTATTGCTTTCATCACCAATGAATTATATTTCTGTCCACAAAGGTCCATGTCAGAGGGTCCTCAGGACTTGCTCCACGCTAGCCTGTTCGTACCGATAATGCAGTTAGGCCTAGGTGATTTTTTTTTTCCCCTGATGATCTATGACTGCCGCTTTAATAAATGATTTTTAAATATTTTGGTGACTAGAACATCTTAGTCTGGCTTCAGAGCTCGGCATTGCAGTATGGCCCCAGATTTCATTTGGCAGGGAGAAAGCATACGCCTTTCTTGTCACCAAGTGTTTTGTTTACAGCTTCTCCAATGGATGCATGCAAATCCTCATAAATGTGTGCGGTGACTCGTAGTTCATGGTTTGGAAATAATACTTGATATTGTCCCTGGCCACAAAGCTTGGCACCTTGGCAATCTTAAATGTTTCCTCTGTCACCCCTGCTGAGAATGGGTATTGCTGGAGTAGAGCAGACCAAGATGTCCCTGTGAAGGAGGCCACTGCACCAGCCGCAGGATTTAAGCTGGATGTTGACCATATTACAAAGCCATTGTTAGGAGAGAGGTGGCACCATTGCTCTGAACTGCAGCTCTGAGAATAACTAGATTTGAGCTGGATGGCTGAACCGAAAAAATCGTGCCCCAAAAACCAAAATGAATTTCCTTCTGACTTCACAAAAAGAATACATTTGAAATTCAATATTGGGCTTTGGGCATTTTATTTTAAACCTTACTAACTCTTTTCTTGAGCTGTGAGATTTTCAAAATAAATATTTTCAAAATAAAATGTTTAGAAAAAGTAGAAATGTTTTGACTTGAAATCCTGAGCCTCAACTTCAGCTGTCAGTTTTGATTTGGCTTATCAAATGACTTAAGCTGCTCCAAACAGCATTTTTCAGTAGAAGAAAAACGATATGCTTTAGTGGCTCTTTGCACATATGTGTGCATGTCTCTGTGTCCCATCTCTTTGTTCAAGAGGTGCTTGAACCCTGCCGAGCCCCCTCCTCAGGGCTTAAGGCTGTGGATAGGGGCATTGAAGGCATCTCCTGACACTCCTTCAGTCCTGGCTCTGCTTTTCAGCTTCAAGCACAGTGCAAGGTAGCTGGGTATGAAGGTGGCTTCATGTTTTCAAATTGTGTAAGCTTAATATAGCAAAGACAACAGACTAAGAACATTTTATTGTAAAGCAGCGAAATTCAAACTGCCTCATCCATATGCAGTCATGCAGCTCCTGCCCTGGGATTTGACATTCTTTGCCAAATTGGGGATCTCTCTGCTGAAGCCCAGCTTCCTTATTTAGACTTTCTCCCTTCATCATGAGTTATTTCAGGGTCCAGGTTTGTCATGATTTTTTTTCTTTTTTTCAGGAGCTTTATTTTCTTGCTGTGTTTTGTTTTCTCCCCCTAGACAAACATTGGTTCCATCTTGGCATCAGTAAATCCCTACAAACCCATCCCTGGTCTGTACAGTGTGGATGCCATAGACCTGTACAGACAGCACCGCCTGGGTGAGCTGCCTCCCCATATCTTCGCCACCGCTAACGAGTGCTACTGCTGCTTGTGGAAGCGTCATGACAGCCAGTGTGTTCTGATAAGGTTAGAAATGGGAGAACCGGATACTCCCTGACCGCATTACACGCCTTGCTCCTGCTGCTCCATTTGCAATGACATCTGCCTAAATATCCACACCATCCTACCCTACCCTGTGCCTGACTCCTGCTTGGAAATGCCATGTGTTTATTCCTGGAGATCACTTCTCTGCCATGGGTGGGATGGTCTTTAGCTCGTTCTGTCCTGGATTTGTGAATGGAACCTATGTCTTTTCCTTAACAGTGGAGAAAGTGGAGCTGGAAAGACTGAGAGCACTAAGCTGCTGCTGAAATTTCTGTCAGCCATGAGCCAGACCTCCCTCGGGGCCCCTGCATCTGAGAAGAGCACTTGCGTGGAAGAAGCAATCCTGGAAAGCAGGTATGGGCACCATGGGCTCCGTCCCTGTGGATGCCGGCGTGCTGGGGCAGTCTGCCTTTGTCAGGGGCATGCCTTCGGGGCAGCGCCTGCATTTGGGCCGCCGATGGAGCCAAACCTGGTCGGTGAGGCTCGTGCAGCTGAACGGCGTCGTGTCAGGGAGATGGGGAGGTCGCGGTCTCAGCGGAACACCTCACGGTGGCTGCTCTCCCGGCTGCTTGTGGATGAATTCGGCTTCTGTCCAATAGCAGCACTGGGTGTGTGTGTGGCAGCCGGAGAATTCATGCACTAGCCAAGGCTGGGATTTCTCCTTCCCCCAGTACCTCACCCTCTGTACCCACCCGGCTGTGCCCTGGAGCTCAGCCTCACATCACTGCGCCATCCCTCTTCCTGGATCTCAGGCCCACGTCCCTCTTGGCAGTGGCTAGAGGGGACAAGGGTAACGTCCCTCTCTGCTGGTCCAGGCAGGTCGTCTCCATCTCCCACAGCTCTCGGTTGTGGCTGTGCTCATGGTGAGTCTCCATCACGCTCTCACTCCTCATCTCCTCCTTTAGCCCCTGCTCTCCCCTGGCCACCATTTGTTTCAGGCCAGTGGTACATCTTGCTCCCAGAAGGTCCTGTGGGCCACCTTGCAGCTGTCTTGCTGTCCAAGCAGGTGACTTCGTGGAGAAACATCCATGGGAGCTGTAAGGGGCAGGAGCGAGGAGGTCTGCCTGGGGGCTGCGGCGCGACCTGTGCGGGAGGAGGCCCCCAGGGCTGGCCAGAGCTGGTCTTGGCTGCAGCCAGCACCGGGGAATAACCATCACCCGCCAAAACCTTGCCAAGGCGTCAGGCAGGCAGGGAAGTGCGCAGTGCCCGGATCAAAAGTGTTTGGGAAAGAAACCAGCAGCCATGGGGGGATCCTCCACGCCAAAGGAGGTCCTGACACCCCTGAGGGTCTGTGGCCCACACCAGGGCAGGGATGCCCCTGAGAGACCCATGGGTGACCCATGCTGGATGGACATCACGGGAAAAAATGTCAGGAAATCCTGAAGAAGCAAAGGGCAGCTGAGGAAAAGCAGTAAGAGGCAAAGAGCAGCTGAGAAAACGAGGAAGCAAAGAGCGACAGAAAGAGTTTGTGTGTGACCCCAGCCTCCTGTGCTGCCCGCTGCCTTGCGGGGGGAGTTGTGAGGGGCTGGTTTTAACCTGAGGTAAAAATGGAAGCTGAGGCTAAGAAAAGGAGGACAATAGTTGTTTGATTTCAGGTAAGCCTTGGGAAGAGGGAGGAAAGATGTTTATTTAAGCGTCTGTTTTATTGTTCATGTCCTCCTTTTTCTTAACATCTGAATTCTATTAATAAATTGAATTTAATTAAACAAAAACTTCCCAACACAAGACTGTCTTGCCGGTGACTGGGGGTCTTGCAGTTTAGTACTGTCAAGGGCAAGGCTGCAGGCTGGTCCCAGTTTGAGCCTGTGATAGTGGCAGAAACCTCCAAAGGAGTAAATCTGCAACAGGATCTAGTTGTGTAATAAGCTGGAGTCCTTTGAACCATCTGTGTGAAAGTGGCACATTTCAGGGCCTAGAGAGTAGAGAGAAGGAACGTTTCCTGGAAGACGGTGACTCAAAAAGTTACCAGCAACTGTGGTGCAAACAGCCCGAGCAGACATGCAGTGTCTAACGTGGCAGCTGCAGAGCAGCGCGGGTTTAGGCTCCTTACGAGCAGAGCAGCATTGAGCAGAAGGGTTGCTTCCTTTGGACCTGCTGCTCGCGAGGCAGTTGTTGGATGATTTATCCTTTGCAGGTGCGCAGATTTTACCAGGGACGTTGGCAAATTGGAAAAAGCTCTTTAAGTGCGATACAGTCACAACTCACGATCTGCAAAATCCGCTTTAAGGCAAGTGGCTTAGAAAGCTCAAGCCCGCTTAGCAGTTAAGTGGTAACTTGACTGCGATCCAGAAAGCTTATGATGGTAGGTAGGTGATTCCTGAGTCTGTGAGATCCCACAGCTGTGAGGATGTGAGGTGGAGTAAGAGCTCGCGACCCATTTTGTGTACATCTCTAGTGTGCTGCATGAGCTACTGCAATGTAAGCGCAAGAGAATTTCATTTCTCACCTTTTCCCTGAAGAAGAGAAGCTGAAGACCTGGCTCAGAGCCAGAAGCTGCTGCCACTCCTAATGAGTCTGCCTCACATGTTTGCAGTTCAACTTCACTTGCTCTGCAAGTGGTGCTCCTTGGGTTAGCTTATGGCGGATTCTCATCCTTGCACCCCAGCACATGCTGGATTCTTTCTTCATTTCAGACAGCATTATAAACAAAGCGTTACGTCAGCTTTCTATCATTTACTTGTACGTTGTAACATTCGTGCTTGATGTATTTCTCAGAAATCATGTGTTGAAAACTCCCTTGGCACCGTTGCTTTGGTCTGTTTTCCTTCTTGAAAATATCCATCAGTCCATTAAAAAACCTGCTGACTTTCGTCTCAGCTTTTTTTCTTGCTTGCTTGACTCTGAAGCACCCATCTTCTCCATGTCGGGTGCCACTGCTGACAGCATAGCCACCTTTCCTGTTATTCATCACTCTAATCTTTGAAACTTCTTTTTGTCTTCAGCTATGCATCTGAATCCTGGAGCTGCATGTGTTGCAATATTTCTAAAATCCAGGCTTCACTTTCTGCTGCCCTGCTGAAACCGCTTCCCATCATTTTGAGTCCTGCAGCACACCCTGCCCACATCCAGCATCACCTTCCTGATGCAGACGCTCCTCCTCGCACAGTTCTCTGTTGCCTCAAATGCCGTGTTGTGATGTGACTTGCTGGTGCCAGCAGTTTGCCTGGCCCAGGGACCTGCCCTGATTCCTGGCTGTATCAGCTCAGGAATCACCCACCCCTCTGCCTTGCAGCTGCCGCCAGCCTCAGACACCCACGTGCCTATTTCCTCCCCCATCCCTGGAAGACTTCCACGCTCATGTGCGTGAGCCCATTGCCAAACTAAACTATAAAGATACTTCCTTGTGCTTTGCTTATCTAATTTAACATGATTTAGAGCCATAAAGATTGGCTGGCTGACTACTGCACTCTCACTGCAACCGTGATGGTCATATAACATAACCCTGTCCTCCCTTTTTCTGGTTGTCCCCATTAATTTTTGTTGATTCATGGCGTTGGCGTGCTCAGTGGGATATTCCGGTGCAATGTCCTTATTTACATACTTGTTTCAGAGGCGAGGGCCTTGGAGTTCGAATTCTCCAGGGCAAGGAATTTACCTCCTCATCTGTGCACACAGATTTCTGTGACTGGGTGTTCTATGGTTGTAATGTATTGTAACACAGCAATTTCATTTCTGTGCTTTTGTTTGTTTAAAGTGATATTTTCAAGAGATACATTAGGAAAATACTGCCTGTAGTTTCATGCAGGTTGTTGGACCTTTCCCACAACAGCAGCTCTCACTTAGCTAACACTTGCAAGACCTGAAGCAAACCCCAGCGGTATCTGTAGTTGTGATTATTTGTCCTGTTATAATTATTAACTTGTGAATAATCCCGTATCTGCCCCTGTCTCAAGGGGAACTGCACAGTAGATCGATGGAGATGTTTAAAAAGCCAATATTTCTCAGGGCAATAACTGCATTAACTTTTGTTAAAAATTATGTATGTTTTAGATTAAACATGACCGCACACAGGCTGTTCTTGTAGCATCTCTGTGACTCCTTGTTTGTCAGGCCTTCAGATTATTTTAGAATTGGCTAAATTGCAAACATGAATATTTTAATCATGGATTCAGCATGTCAGTTTGAATGCTTTAGGCTTTTCCCTTGTACTGTTCTGTGGAGCAAGAACCAAACCATATTTTAACTCACTATTTTCCATGTTGTATGAACCTCCTGAAGACAGGAAGGTGACCAGGATACAAAATTCTTTAATTCATCACCTGTCTGAAGTTTGGTGATAGATTTTTTTTTTTCTTGCAACTTTTTTTTTTCCTGAAGTGGATAATGTGGCTGTCTTAGAATGAAGTTTTCAAATCTATAATGTGTGTATATCCCCTCTGCTTGGAAACCATGTGGCTTGTATCAACCTAAGCCAGATTTAAGTAACAACAAGGGTTTGTGTGTTCCGGTATCAAATTTCGGTACCAAACAAATCAGTTTAGTACTATGTTCGTCTGTTAGTTTGAAAATATTTACCTGTAATTTTAAGAGATGGCTTATACTGTCTTCTCTTTCAAAGACAGAAACAGAAACAAAAAAGTATGTGGTTTAAAGGTACAGGGTGCTTGCCCTATATGACTGATGCTTCTGAAAATCCTGAAAAAAAAATACAAATTAATTTACCTGTTTCATGGGATGCTGCTGTGTTAAGCATACAACCTGTCTGGGCCTTGCCACCTTTCATTTCCTGAAGCCACATTGGTGGGGAATGCCCGCGACAGTGTGAACGCCAGCTGCCCATACTGATTTGGGACTGATTTAATTAACTCCAGTCCCAAAGGTTTAAGATTCATCTAGCAGTTTGTTAAATTGCTCTTGCCATTCTTCCTCGCCCTTGAGCCCTTCCTGCTTGGCCAGTCTGGTGCTGTAACAAATTAATCTCGCATGGCAGCGCACACTGTGCAAATGGCAAAAGGCTGGGCACACGCTTTGCTGTAATGGTATCCCACCACCGATCGTATCTCCATCGCCTTGTTTCTGCAGCCCTATTCTGGAGGCCTTTGGAAATGCCAAGACAGTTTATAACAACAACTCCAGCCGCTTTGGCAAGTTCATCCAGCTGCACTTCTCTCAACATGGACACATCCAGGGAGGACGAGTAACTGATTGTATCCTTTTCTTCAGTGGACCAGAAATGGATGGAGTGAGTGAAGATGAGGAAGAGCTCAGAGTGGGTCAGGAAATCCCTCATCACACTTTCTGAAATCCTGTTTGTAACTGTAGGTAAATTTGCAACTTAAAGATAGAAGTGTTTGGTTTTTGGCTCTGCAGCACCTAACTCTGGAAACCTTTTGTCTAGGTACTACATTAGGTAGGGACATAGTTTGACTTTTCACTTTGGCAGTCACAACACTTGATACTTACATTCCTAGAATTTGCTGCCTAGGAAGATCCCTCATGTTGATTGCATTCTGTTTTTCCCAGAAGATTGTTCCCTTATGTTAGTTCTGCCAATGAATTCATGATTTAGAAAAGTGAGACCAAGCTAAGAATCAATATATTCTGCACACTGTTTGTATGCAGAGGAGAACAGGAATTTAAAGGCCAATTATGACTCCCTGTTTCGCGCTGCCCATCTCCAGCAGACCTTGGAACCCTAAGCATAGAATCATAGAACATCTCAAGTTGGAAGGGACCTGTAAAGATCATTGAGTCCAACTCCCTGCCCCTTCCAAGCCTACCTAAAATTAAATCATATGATTAAGAGAGTCGTCCAGACGCTCCTTGAACTCTGACAGGCTTGGTGCTGTGACCACTTCTCTGGGGAGCCTGTTCCAGTGACAACAAGGACGGGGAAGACTGGATATAGTGAAATTATATTGTGCCATGACCGCTTTCTTCCCTGTATGCCCATGTACCCCTCTCCCAAAGGCTATGACATATCTTTTGTCTACATGAGGCAGCTAAAGCTGCCCTAGCTACATTTCTTGATGTTGGTGTGCAAAGCTGCTGCTGACTGCAAACCACACCAATTTCCGCTGGAGTAGCAGCCAGATGAATTTACTACTGTTGTAAATAACAGGCTTGGATTGTTCAGTCTCTGCCCTTTGTGTTGTCGGTAGATTAAAGATAGTGGTGTCTTGCAGAAGCAATGAGAACTGATGCAAGACTTGCTGTGTGCAATACGGACTTTCAGATTAGAGTGACCTCTCTAATCTTGCTAGGTGTCCCTAATGTGGCTCATCTTTTGTTAAGTTACCTCACCATTGTGCAGATCCCGTGGTCTATCTGATCCTGCCTTTTTAAATATCTCTTTGCCACATAATACCTCCATGGACAATGAGTGGAAAGGAGGATCTGAGATCATGTTTGGGACTACTCTTTGTCCACTTTCCAAAGCGTCAATTCTTTGATAATTTGTTGCTTGTTACAGAGTTCAACCCAATGTGTCTAGAAGATTCTTTGCCTGTTGTCAGGAGGTCTGTCCATATGCCATTTGAATGTTTTCTCCTTAACACGCTGTTCAGATTTACTGGAAAAGGTAGGTATCACCACTACTGGCTGCTGGGTGAGCCCCCTCCTCATAGTGCGGTGGGGCAGTGACAGATCTCCTCCTGGATGATGCTGCCTCCATTACAGCACAGAAACATTAACTCTTTAGGTGTTACTACTGCATCTTTCCCAACTGAGGAAGAGGATGGTGGAGGAACAATGTTTGTTCTGTATCTATTAGAGCCTGTTCTCCTGTCTTTGATAAATGCTGTGCATTACAAAGAGACTCCAAGAAAAAGCTGTTTACCAAGGGGAAAGGGAGAGAAAACAAATAACTGGAAAGTCAATTCCATAGAGAGGAATATGGGGGTACAACTCCAAATACAGATATCTCTGCTCTGATGTGGTTTACTTTGGACTCAGGAACTCACTGAGCAGCAGGGCCAGAGCTGACAAGGTTCAGTTTCTCCGTGCACACACTCTCTTAAGTGAGTTCAGAGAAGTCTGTATGTGCTCAGTTGCACAGCCACACATCATGAGATCTTGATGTAGAGCTTATTTAAACAACACCATCACTAAACTGCTCCTCTTGTGCATTGGCCCTGGGGATTTACCTGTATCCTGGTCCTCTCTTTGCCTTTGCAACCACAAGTGTGATCTCTTTCTACTGGCTACTCCTGTATTCTTTATTTCAGAACAGAGTGGTGCACCAGAACCCTGGAGAGAGGAATTATCACATCTTTTATGCTCTGCTAGCTGGCGTGAGTGGGGAGCAGAAAGGTAATTTCATTTTTTTGGGATATGTCTCTATCCTCTTTCCAGTCCAGCATATGAAGCAGGTACAAGTCAACTAGAGCATGGATATTTCAGGTATTTGATTTAAAACTTTCTTGAAGGCCATATAGTGATTTCATGGAAACAGAAAGGGGAGTTGAGAGAAAGAGGCTGAGGATGACAGAAATGCTATATAAGAAAAGACACTTCAGGCGTTCTGAGTTGGAGGGAAAAGTCTGTGCAAAGTGAAGAGGGGGTACAGAGAGATGAGGTAACGAAACTGGCTAGAGGCAAAGGAAGAGTCTTGATTCAGATGCTGATGGAAGCTGTTCCAGGATTGCAAAGGCTGGACTGACAGAAATACTTTTACAACAAACCTTCAGTATAGGTAATAGGAGAGATAAGAATTAGAAAGACCAGTGATGTAGTGGCAGGACTAGAGTGAAAACTTGTGTAGTATCTGAACAAAGAGTTTATAGTTCTGTACATCGGCAAGGGAGTGGTGGGTCTGTAAGATGGCCTGCAGAGAAAGTGGCAGCTGTGGAAGAATCCTCTTTGTAGTGCATCACCCCCTTAACAACGTTTGTGTGTACCTGCCCCGGGCACTGCTGAGCACTGATGGTCTTGCTGAAGAGGTCAGATAGGCAGAAACATGTTACAGTTGCACTCTGGTTTTGAGGGACTGGGGAATTTCTTTATGTCTTTGTTTTGTGTGTGTTAGAATAATCAAATGGAAGAACTGGGCCTGACACAGAGTGAAAGGAATTAGGGCTTCAGTTCTAGGGCGTTCATGCAGTAATGGCCATGTGGGTCAATTCAGACATCCATCTAAAGCAAAAGGAAATAGTGGGGACCATGGTTATCAGCAAGTACTTAAGGAAAGCATAAAAACCAGATTATTTTTTTCAGCAGATCTCTGCTATTCTTGCCCATTTTCCTTTCCAACCTGGTGTGCCAGGCTACTTCACTTCTCCCATCTGTAATGTGTTTCTGTCTCTTGATCATCCTTGTCTCCTTTCTCCATAGATTTTTTAGTTCTCTTCTGTCCTTTTTGAAATGTGGAATCAAACCTGCAGATAGTATTTAAGATGTGGTTGTGCTACAGATATGTACAGAGACCTAATTCTCATGTGTAGTTCTGTGTTCCTTCTAAAATTGAAGGAACTGAACTGTGTTCAGTTTTTGACTGCTGCTCACCACTGAGATGATGTCTTCAGACATCTTACTGTGACTCTCTGAACTCTGTCTCAAGTGGCGATACCTAATTTAGAGTTCATTACTGTATGCGTATAGTTAAGACTATTTTTCCGTATACTTCATGAGATTGAATTTCATGTTCTGGGGGTTTTTTTGCTGTGTCAATTCAGTATTGAAATATTCCTCTGTGAATATGCAGCTTGGGATTTGACTGTTCTAAATCATTTTGCATACTATCTGCAAGCTTTGTTACCACACACCCTTCTCTTCCCTTTCCCCAGTACATTCAGTGTCTAGGTGTGGCTTTTGAGGGGTATGGAATCTGTTCAAATGAACTCTCCCTATGGTAAACATACACACTGTTTTGGGGGACCAAGATCATGAAACGAAAAGGCTGATTGGTAAATAAATTGTTGTCTTTCTCCTCCCTGCCTCTTTTTCCTCTTTTGCAGAGAGCCTCTCCCTCTCTGAGCCAGAGACTTATCGCTACTTGAACCAGTCTGGTTGTGTGACTGATGAGAACCTCAATGACGTAGAGATGTTCAGTAAGGTCATGGTGAGTCCTTTTCTAACTCCTCCTGAACTTCTGGGCACAATCTCAGGGCTAACCATGCTGCAGGGTCTAGATCTCACAGGCAGAATTTATTTGTCCTAAGCCAAAATTTGATGTTCGACAAGACTGAAACTCAGCTCTAACTGTTTATGGTAAAAACAAGGCTCAAAGAGTGTTTTTGGGAAACAGTCAAGGATGAATAATAATTTAGAATCATGGAGACTTTGGAGAGCATGAACCCCAGCCCATAATGCTTCCTGGGAGCCCTCTAAATGGCCTGATGCAGGAAATCTCACATTGACCATTAGAAGGGGAACAGTTAGGTCTGAAGGTAGCGTTCTCCAAAAATGTGCTGGTAAATTTGTATCACCTGTGCAAATGGCGTGTTCTGAAGTACCACACAGATTTCTGTAACTTTACCAGAGATTATGGGTTTAACTGGATGAATATGCGATTCATGTTTTGCTTGATAAGCGGTTATTGGCCTGAGGGCTTTAATAACGTAGATGAAACCAGATAGGCAAGGTGATAGGAGTCAGTTTAGGATTTCAATAGCGCCTGCTTAGGTGGGATTTAAGGGAAGGAAATATCTCCTGTACAGCAGAGGTTTCAATGGTGACATGGTACTTATACTTCAGTTGAGGAGAAGCCTGGAGGTAAAAAGGGAACTAGAACGCTGACAAGGCCAAATGCTTGAAAAC
Source organism: Larus michahellis (assembly GCF_964199755.1). NCBI lineage: Eukaryota > Metazoa > Chordata > Aves > Charadriiformes > Laridae > Larus > Larus michahellis. The sequence continues at coordinate 42,345,740 of NC_133902.1, read as the reverse complement.
TAGGATCTGCACCTCAAAGTCAATTTATGCCCCAAGAACCCTGCCTCGCATGCATGCACTAAGACAGAGGGAAAGTGCCATATTTCCTTATTACCTGGTAACCTGTTTCTAACCCTCTAGCAGTTAGTGCTGAAAGCCTGATTTTAAATCTTGCTGCATACATCTACTGTTTTAAGCTAGGGTAAATTAAGGGGGTTACATGGATCAGAGTAAATTAAGTATATTGCATGGATCCGTCCTTCAGGGAAGACAATAAGGCAGAATGTGGAAGCAGTCCAGTGGCATCTGTAGCCGGTACTGCCGGTGTTCAGGGAAGGATTCGCCCACACAGGCATGTCATGTTCCTATGACAGACAGCAAAGTCCAATGTGAGGATAGGGCAAATGCCCACCTGCCTCAGATGGGGATAGCGTAAATGAAGGAGAGAATGGGAGACAGTGAAGATCACTGACAGGGGCTGTGCCATCCCATTTCACTTTGATTCCTGGTGACTATAATTCTGAGTTTTACATGTTATACGGGCTGGGCATGAGTGTGGTAGTTCCATTGTACTGTGGCTGTATGTACAGCCAACATTAGCTGTATGGTTTTGCATAGACTGCCATGAAGGTGGTGGACTTCAGCACTGAAGAAATCAGAGACATCTTCAAACTTCTTTCTGGCACACTTCATCTGGGAAATGTTGAATTCATGACAGCTGGCGGGGCCCAGGTTACAACGAAAGCGGGTAAGTGGGACCCCAGAAGGCCCCCAGTAAAGCTCACTCCATCATTCTTTCTCCCTCTGTTATGCTGGGCTGCAGTGCCTTTGCCAGCAGGTGCCCTGCAGTTTAACCCTGCAAAAGGATTGCCACAGGATGCATGGCTCCAGAGCATCAGTATGATTTTGTTGGGCTGTGGCCCTGCGATCCATTTGTTCTCCTGGGTAGTCTGAGACTGAGTCCACAGTCTCATAGTTTCTCTTTTGTGTTGAAAGAGCAGTAAGAAATAGGAGCAGGGAGGAGTTTGAGATAAAAGTAGTCTGTTAACAGGCTTTCCCACATCTTCCTTTGAAGCATCCGTTAGCATGCACTCTGTTACAGTTATCCAATCTGAGCTGGTCTGGTAAAGTGAATCCCTAAACAGACAGAAGCAATAAATATATATTACAACTGCTTCAAGTCTCAAGTTAATTGTCTCTCTTCTTGACATCCAAATTTAGTATCCCATGCCCAGACTGCACTATTGTGCCTTTAGGAAAACGTATCTTCTCATTCAATAAATATTTTGCTGGTGCTGAGCTTTACACAGTGCTTTGCTCTTCCTGTTGTCAGCAGAAAGGCTGACTTATATGAGTGTCTGACTGTGGCCCATAACAGGTGCTGACCCTGCCTCACACTGGATATGTGATTTTAAGAGAATTAAGTAAAGGGGAGTGTGTTTTGTGGTGGGGCTTAGTCACTTGCCTTGTAGGAGACCCTGGGATTTCCTCACTGAGCTACAGAATATGGATCCCCCATGAGTGATGGGGATCCATGCAGGAGAAAAAAGTGTGTCCTCCTTTGTTATTAGTGCTGAACATTGCCAGTGACCTCCTGGGCTTAGACGCCTTCCAGCTATCTGAAGTACTGACGCAGAGGTCCATGATTCTGCGTGGGGAAGAGATCAGCTCCCCTCTCACTGTGGAGCAGGTAAGTGTCCTAGTGTACGCTCCTGCTTCTGCCACTTCTGCATTTCCAGGCCCTCTGTCTCCCACTCCTATCATCCATTCAAGTTTAGGGTTTCCTGTTACACCCCCTTGGTGCTCAGCTGTGTCCTCAAGTATATTGCCCTTGTTGGTAGTTCACGTCCCAATGTTGACTCTGCTTTTTACAGGAGTTCATTTGCAAATGACAATGCCGGTTTTAAGTCACTTTCACTCACCAGGAATTGGTTGTACTTGTGTCATGCAGAAGGTACACCAGATGCTTTGTGGTAATTCATGTGTGCATGCTTTTACCTTGCAGAACTCCCAGGTTACGCTGCGATGCTGCTTGCACACAGATAAAAGCTTGCACACAGTTGCCACAAAACATCCAGCAGATGGTAGGTTGTTACCCCACAGTAGCTTCTTTGTGTATCCATACAACTGCAAAGAGGACAAATGAACTGATATGTAGTTCTCATCTTCTGAACTTGTACTGTGTGCTGGAGGCGGTCCTGGTTATCTATTACATTTCTCTTTGGTTCATCACAGTATTGTGCCTGCTAACTTTAACTTGTGGTGTTGCCGATCACTTGAGGGCACTCTTGGTGTTTTAGGTCCATGCACAGATAACTGTAGAAAATCTTCTCTCGTGGGTAAAATGCAAGACTCTGGGAAACAACAAGCAATATTACTATGGTGGAAGAAGCATAATGTTATAGCAAAATGAACATTTGTAATGGAAATCTTGTGCTGGCACGGACTGCAGAGCCTTATCAATCCAACCTCTACGTTGGCAGAGAAACCAGAGTTACTAGGCGTTCTGTGACGGATGTCTGTCTAACTTTCCTTCAGATTTCCCATGGAAGGAATTTCACAGCCTCTTTAAGTATCCTGCTCTTAGCTGCAGTGGAGTCTGGAGCTGAAAAGATTTTCCTCGTATTTAGATTACCTTTGACATCCCAGCTGTCCACCTTATAAGCTTCCGCTTCTGTGAAGTTTTTCACGCGGTGTTCTCTTTTCTAAGCTAAACAATCCAGTTCCTTCAGTGTTTCCTTGTAAGTAATTTTCTAAATCTCATCTTCTTCATCTGTCTCTGTTTTCCCACATCTTTCAAGAAGTGGAGTGCCTGTAACTGGACACCATATTCAAGCTGAAGTCTCAGCAGTGCTCATTACAGCAGAGTAGTTCCTTCTTTTCTTGCTGCAAACACACCTGCTTAGTGTATCACAAACTAAGCTTTGCCCTTAAGAAATGGTATCTTTTTTTTTCATAGTTTGTGACCTTTCTTTGCAATGAAATTCTGTGAAAATTATTTTTCAGCCTATAGTCTGTGGTAGATATCCTCAGTATCCAGTACCACAGCTTCTTTTCTCATCTGTCTGTCCTAAATAAGCCACACCTTTCTGTATCAGTGCAAAAGGCTGGATAACAAGTAATGCCAGAGAGACACTCCATGCAATCCAGAGCAACAGCGCGCAGTTGTAGGATGTAGTGTCTCCCTGAACAGAGCTTTCCCCGATAGTATAGCTATTCCTGACATTTGTGCATGTTCAACCTCATGTTTACTGCTTGCAGCCTGGGGAAGTACTAAGGCTGCAAGAAAATTGTTATAGCAAGTGGATGCTGCTACTTAGCTGTTTTCACTAGGTGAGCCCGTTGCACCGAACACTGGGCCTGTAAAGACTGTTCCCGCTTCAGCCCTCATGTACTGTGCCCACCTATTCCTGCTTCAGCCCTCGTGTACTGCTTAAGCCCTCGTGTACTGTGCCCACCTATTCCCACTCGTTGTTGCAGGAACACATTGATAGAGCTGCCAGGGATTTCTCATTGTGTAACAGGCTCGTTGCCCGTCTGAGCTTTGACATTTCAGTGGGCTGAATGGATGAACTGGCCTGAAGGCGGGCAAAGCTGGGAGGATGAAAGGATCCTTTCAGAATCTCATTTGAGCCATATTGTGGGGAAAGCGGCTTTGCTTACAGCTGGACGGGGAGGTCCTGTTCCTGGAAAATGAGTCCAACTTACTGTGTGGCCAGAGACACTGCAGAGCCATGGCCTTGAGGGCATTCTCAGTCCCAACTAATAAGACAGTTTATCTGATGGAGAGAAGAAATAGCCAGAAAAGGCGCGTGTGCCCATGCTTTGAAATGTTCTCTTCTGTGGAGAAGGGAGGTTGCTATGTGTCTTAGGCCTTGGGTTGCTGGAGAGGAGATACTAACCAGGAAGAGAAAGGAGGAGAAAAACAGTGACATTGGGTGAAAAGCAAAATCTTGCAGGCTGGACCTCAGAAGCTTGCTGAGAGGGGCTGGGAGGATTCGGAGGCAGCTGGCCTGTGCCATCAGCAAAGCAGGACAGGAGAGGTCATGTTATTCAGGCTTGTAAAACTACAGAGTATGAAGATGCATTTAGAAGATGTCTGTCATTGCTGTCAGGCCTGCTGAAGGAATTACCCTGGTGTCAGAGGTGAGAAAACCTGTAGTTGATCTAGATGCTGCAGTTTATTTATGAAATTAGAAGATTATAGCTTTTACCCTACTTGATTATTTCACACACTTGCTCATGCACCCCTCAGAATTATGTTCACTAGATGTCAGCTTTTCCCAGTAGGGAGATTGCTGCTTGTCCAGGAGGACTGGGCAGAAAGTTGTGTTTGATCATGTTGTGTAGCTCCTTATGAGTCTCACGAACTACCAGCCAAGGTCCTTGGGCATACCCTGACATTTGTCTCCACATGTCTCTGATCTCCGGGATCTTTCCCCACTTCCAGCATCTTTCTTCCAGTCAAGATCTTTTCCACCTTCTTTCCTGTCTCTTTTTTCTACTCTCTGGGATCATGCCTTCTTTTTGGGAACCTTTATTTTTGGCCTCCTCTTCTTTCCAGAACCATAAACCCTGGTTTTGTAGTCTAAATAGTGTATGTGCAGGACAGCATGTGATCAGCCTCTTAATTTCTTACTTTGTGGTTCTGTCTCATGTCTTTTGATTAATTGGAAGATTTCGGGCATGCCACTTTTGTTTAGTCCAAGTATTATCAAAACTTACAACCAGCCCATTCCCATTACAGCTATCCAGCAGCAGGCTTTTGCTTGAGATTTCAAAAGTTCAATTTCGGACATTCATCCACACGCTTACATACACCCTATTATTTACTGCCTGTTAGTGATCGACAATTTAAGTTATTTTTTCCACATCTGACACTTGGTTATGACACACGGTATGTTGGGTCAGCTCCAGAAAGGTCTCTCAACCCATGTTTTTCTGGGGCATGTATCCTGGCCGGCCTATCCCGTCTTCCAATAAGATAATGCTGTTTGCAGGAAAGTTTGGGAGAGGTGATTTTTGAGGCTAACTTGGTGATAGACTACTCTATTAAATTCTGCCCTACCAGTTTTTGAAAAACTGCGTGGACACCCATTTGACAGCTCTACTAGGAGTACTGAACCGAGATACCTTGCCTGTCACTGCAAATCTTGGCTCAGGTGATGCAAATGACTGGTGCGGGCTTAGTCATGAGGTATTTTGTGACCTTCCCTGCCCCAGCACTCGTTCCAAAAGATGTCAAAGATCTTGCTACTTCATTCAGCTTCTCAAGTTCAGTTACCCAAAGGTCAGACATGGCACATCTGTGGTGGCTGGGCTGTTTGCGAACTCGAATGTTGACTGTACATATAAATACTACAGCATGCACAAGCAGTACAGAGGCTGAGACATCTAAAGAGGAGTGGGGGAACCTGAAGTCCCATAGAGATCTGTGGTGCCCCTTATGCCTTCTGTTCTCCCTGTGACTCATTTTTTCTCTCTGCATTTACAGGCAGCTGACTCCAGGGACTCCCTCTCTATGGCGCTGTATTCCCAGTGTTTTTCATGGCTCATTAGCAAGATTAATACGAAGATCAAAGGCAAGGAAAACTTTAAGTCTGTGGGCATCCTGGATATCTTTGGCTTCGAGAACTTTCAGGTCAGGATTTTGTCTTTTGCAGGGTGGGTTGGTTTTGGAGATGTCAGTGCATATAGGAAGGAGTTTTGGTAGGATTGTATCCTGTTTAGGTTAGCATAGGGCATTCTGGGATTTCTCCACTGTCGCTTCCCTCTGGGAGCAGCAAGATATATTTAGCTGTTCATTTTTGACACCTGTATTCACGTAGGCTGATGTTCAAGGTCTGGTTTGTGACACAGACCCTAGAGAGATGTGCTGTGATAGATAATATTGAATTTGTGACTTGTATACAAATTAAATGTCCAACTCCTGTGTGCACATTGTTTGTTTTGTTTACATCTGTTTTGCCTTGTGTCGAGAATCCTGTGCATAATGCTTCTGGTTGCAACTGATAAGGCATGTATGTTGAGCAGCCATATAGTAACTGCTCAGATATTTCACAGAAGAGAAAGCCCAGTGACCTAACACTTAGGGAATTACATTTCTTTCTTCCTAAGAAAAAGAGAAATGTGATTGTCTTTAGCATTTTTTACTACCACTTAGGCCTACTGAATTAACCTTGCATGAGCTACAAAAGCTGCTCTCCTACTGGATCTCCCCGTACTGTCCTCCTCATGTCCATCTGACACCCCTTGCCTCTACGCTCTCTGGCTTTATTCCAGCCGGCCACCTTCCCCATCACTGTTACACGTTCTTTTAGAGCCCAGGGAAAATAATGTAAAGTTTTATCATCTTTGTTTCTTCTTACAGGTGAATCGTTTTGAGCAGTTTAACATTAACTATGCAAACGAGAAACTCCAGGAATATTTCAACAAACACATCTTCTCTTTGGAGCAGCTGGAGTACAACAGGTGACAAATGGAGGGAGTGGCCCTCTATTGCTTTCATGGGTGGTAGAACGGAGGACATCATTTCTCCTTTGTTCTTTCCAGTCCCTACCACTAAAGCAGGACAGGCAGCTGGGCCTTAGTGCAACCCTGACTGTGGATGTGTCTCTGCAAGCACCTTCCATGTGCTTTGCCAGCATAGGTCACTTGTCTTCAAGCAAAAACTTTCTGCCCTGTAGTATTTAGAAAGTCCAGATTCCTTTCTGTCTCTCAGCTGAATAGGGATATCTTGGGCTTTAAGCAATTAGAACACTTGATCGCTGGCCTTATTACTGACTTGAGCAATGATTTACGAAAGGTAGTGGTGGTGTTATGCAGATGGAATCTTGGTGTCCAAAAAATAAAGTCCCTTAAGATAGATGAATAGATATCCAACAGCTCTTTTCTGTCCTAGAGTTCCTATGCTGTGAAAATGTCTCTTTTCCTCAGCAAGGAGATTTACATCAGGCTGCTTCCTGAGCTTAAAGAGCATGGGGCCTTCTGCACAGCTGTTTCTCTTCTGTGAGCTTCGTATTGGATTGTATTTTGCGAAGTACCTGGGATGTTCTAGAGTATTTCTGCTTCTAGAGAAGGCTGCTAGACAAATACTTCAGTTCTTGCTCTGAAACAGAAGCCTTTATGTTTGTGAATGAAGCAATTGAATAGGGTCAGTGAGGGCAAATGAGAGCAGCCTTGTAAAAGGAGACAGTTGAATAGGCAATTCATGAAATTCTAAAGATTACAAAACTGCAAGGCTATTTATGCACTCACTTCTCAGGCCAATTCCACCATTGCAGGAAGCTTGTGTTAAGAATGGTATCATCGTGACAAAAGATTTTTTCCTCATGATTATGTAGGAGTGTAAGTTCTGTGGCTGAACTTTGGAAAGAACAAGAGAATTTTATCGTTGACTACTCATGAAGTTATTCTAGGGTGATGTGATTAAAGCTCATCTTTCACAGTATCAGCTCTGCTTCCTCAGGTTTAGTAAATAGCTCCATGTATTTCGTCATTCAATTAGAAAAGAGGTCTGTGGCACTAGAAACAACTTGATTCATTTGTGATTTGATTTATTTCAGAAAACTCTGCTCCCTTCAATTCTGGAAGAACTTCATGCTCTTAGAAGGAATCCAAGAGGTCTTTTTGTAAAACTATATGACCTATCTGGCACCCATTGTTGCAAAAATCTGAGACACCATGAACTGATATTTTTTTGTCATTAAATGGATAAGATATTCTGTTTTCTGTGGGGGTTAGATAGTTCTTTGCATATGTCAGAAATTATTCCAGTTTGTTGCTCCCAACTATTGCACACAGGTTTCTGAATGCTTTGAACCTGAAAGTATGAAGCCTAGGCTGAAGGGTTTGTAGACAAAACGTTACCCTTCACCTGGAAGGTGGCTGTATCAGAATGTCAGTAAGTAGCTTCACACTTAGCCTGTAGTCTTCCTTGTATTCCCGAGCAAGAGTTATTCCCAGGCTTCTCTGAATTCTGAAAACAGAAACAGCCTGTATTATGGGAGTATAAAAAGATGATAAGGCGGGAAGGGGCAGGGAGAAACACATTCATCACAGATTTACAGAATTTCATAGATGATTTTCAAAACACATTTATTGCACTGCTGTACCTACATCAGCTCCCGTTCTGAAAGATGCAGGACCACCCTGTAGGTCCCCTGTGTGTCAGGCCAAAGCTTATGTGTGTCAACCCCTTCAAAACTCTCCCTGAAAAGTTGCTCCTGTCTCTTCTTCTGATGGACCTATGAATTGTGGTTCAGTCTTCCGGCAGATGTGCTTCAGACCTGCTTTCCAGATTGGTGGGTCAGCAGTTGACTCTTGAAGCTGTGTAGCAAACTGTCCGTCATCACCACTGCTTCAGCTGATGCTCATCACTCCTGAAAAAGCAACTGAGAGCAACTACAATTTCTTAGAGTTTGGTGTGGAATTTGCTCAATGTCTGTAAGATGTATCAGTCTAAATCACCAGGATGGATAAGAAAGGCCATTTCCTACTTCCATCTCCTTATGTTAACAGTGCATTGTGTGTCCGATTCTTTTTCCTCAGCCATGGCAAAGCCCAATTCCGGCACATTGTTTTGAGTTCTTAGACAGCTGCCATGCTCAGCTGTTTCTGTTCTTCTGTACTTCAGGGGGTTGGATCCTGCATTTCACATCTTTCTTCTGTTTGTTCTTGACTCTCAGGGAAGGGATAAACTGGGAAGCCATTGACTGGATGGATAATGCAGAGTGCCTGGACCTTATCGAGAAGGTGAGCAGTTATCTGTGACAGTTTCCAGGGATCACAACTGGAACTGCTGATTGCCTTGAGACCTTCCCTGGGGTCTTCTGATTTTAAAAACAGGTAGTTGCTTAGATCCACTTCCCAACATGTCCTGGAAAAAGTATGAGCTGTTCTAGCCATATCCCAGCTCAAGAAAGCAGATCTCTGCTCAGTGTTGAGAGTAAGCTTAGGGAGGGTGTCATAGTTTTTGACAGGGAGCAGCATCAAAGTAAAACCTTAATGTGATTTTTTTAATAAATAATCTCCACTTATGTTCTGCTTCCTGAATGCATTGATTTTCTGCTTCAGCTCGAGCTTTTCTGGGTGTAACTCAGGGGTTATTGGTCAGTGTGCTTGCTGTCCGGATCTCCCGTTCTTGGCATGGTACTGTGTAGTTAGAGCTTTAGCTGACTGTAAAAGCCTGTCTCTTGTCTGGCTGTAGAAACTGGGTCTACTGGCGTTGGTGAATGAAGAGAGTCGATTCCCCAAAGGCACAGACAACACCCTTCTGGAAAAACTTCACAGCCAGCATATGGTAAGTAAGAAAATAACCCGGCAGGCAAATGATCAGTATGCTAGCCCCATCAGCATTTCAAAACTGAAAGTGAAGGCTTTGTTGATGTAAAATACGTGCTTTGTGCAGGAAATTTGAAATGCCTTAGGCCCGAACCTGCGAGTGTTTAATAAGGCTGCACTGAACAAAAGTTATACGTGAAGAAACCTGCAAATAGCTTCTTGCGCACATAGAAAGAGGGAGGGTGCATTCCACAGGCTGTGGGTAGAGGATATTTGAATTTGTAGCATGGGTTCAGGTCAGGTTCTGCTGCTCTGCGACGGGACATGAGGCAGCACCCCAGGCACAGGATGCGGCTGCACAGTCTGCATGAGTTTCTCCTGCCAGCTGACTCACAGGAGTCTGCTCCAGAGCATGTCAAATCTCTGTCTCCTGGGGCTGGGGATAGCTTTTGCCTCATGACTTTTAATGAAAGCACTCTCATTGTTCCTAATTAATTAAATTCTTTCCTTCTCTTCCTTGTATTCTGGACACAGGAGTAGAAGGGCTTTTTCATGCAGGTCAGAAAGTTATCCTGGGGACACAGAAACCACAGTGAGATCACCATAGCAATCTCTTACCCTGTCTCTGGTGCAGCCAACACTCTGTTCTTAATAGTAAATAGACTGAAAACAAAGCAAATTAAACCCTGTAGCAGGGAATTATGGAATAATTTACTGCTTAGTAAGAACATTGTCAGCTAATATGTTTCCTAGTCATCCAATTCAGGCTTCATCCAAGCCTGAAAACACAATGTCGTGGTTTAACCCCAGCCAGCAACTAGAACCACGCATCCACTCACTCACTCCCAAGTTGGGATGAGGGAGAGAACTGGAAGAGTAAAAATGAGAAAAAACTCCTGGGTTGAGATAAAGACAGTTAAATAAGTAAAGCAAAAGCCGCGTACACAAGCAAAGCAAAACAAGGAATTCATTCCCTGCTTCCCATCGGCAGGCAGGTGTTCAGCCATCCCCAGGAAAGCAGGGCTCCATCACACCTAACAGTTACTCGGAAAGACAAACACCATAACTTCAAACATCCCCCCCTTCCTTCTCCTTCCCCCAGCTTTATATACTGACCATGACGTCACATGGTATGGAATATCCCTTTGGTCAGTCGGGGTCAGCTCTCCCAGCTGTGTCCCTCCCAACTTCTTGTGCCCTCCCAGCCTGCTCATTGGTAGGGCAGCATGAGAAGCAGAAAAGGCCTTGACTGCTTAGCAACAACCAAAACCAGTAGTGCACTGTCATCACTGTTTCTCATCCCAAATCCAAAACATAGCACCATACCAGCTGCTAGCAAGAAAATTAACTCCATCCTAGCTGAAACCATGCCACATACAAATTTGTATCCTTTATCTGGCAGGTTTTTTTTAAATTGGCATAGATGCAGATATTCTCATTTTTCATAATTGCATCTAACTCTGCTAGTAATACTCATAACTACAAGTTGGATACAATAGCAATGACTTCTGGTTGGCTATTTATGCAGTTTTGTGGAAATATTTCCTTTCTTTACACTTAAATCGATGCCTTCAATTTACTCTGCTGCATCTGTCCCTTGTATTATAGGTCAAGGTATATGAGAATCCCTAATTTACCTTTTTTATTGTTGTTGGTATTTTATTAACTTTTAATATAAAACTTATGAGTATTTTTAATACACCACTTCTTTTGAATTTTCTTTCTGAACTGTCCCAGCCTCTTCAGTTTGTCTCCAAATAGACAAATTTCAAAGCTCCTCTTTCTTTCTGTCACTTGTCTCTGAAGTCTTCTACATCTTTTCTCTGTTCTTTTCTGAGATAAATAATCAGACCAGGATGCATTTCCCTTGGTAAGAAGGTACCTGTAGTTTATCGTACAGCAGCATGAGACTATCAGTATTATTTTGCATTCCTCTATGCCCCACAACATTTTGGTTGTTATTCCTGGTGATTTCTGTGCATTGACTAGTCTTTTAATTAAGCTGTTCATAGTGTCACCTCTGTCTGCTTTGAGGGGATAGCAGTTAACGTGGAACTCTAGGGAGCTTATGAGAGATGGAAGAGGCTGAGGAGTTGGAGTGCAGGGAGAAATGATGAAGTAGATAGTGTTCTAGGTTTGCATTTTTGAAGGCAAAAGTGTTTTTTGTACCAGTTGAAGTCTCTAGTTCTGGCTGGAAGAGCGCTGGGAGTCATCCAGCCGGCGTCGCTGGAAAGCCTCAAGGACATGATAACAGAACAGGCCCTCTTCTCTGTGTTTTCTGTGGAGTGCAATAGGCTTAAGGAGAAAAAGCATAGAGCTGGGATTTAAGAGAATATGACCTCTGATACAACTGGGGAGAGGAGCAATAAGGGGAGATGGGAGAAGGAACCAGAAGTGTAGTAAATGTGGATGAAATATAAGGCATTGGTAGAGAGGGAGAGGAGAGGAGGGTGCCAATTCACATGAGAGAGTCAGTAACAGTCATGTCTGGAGAGGGAAGTTTGTGGCTGGAAAAAGATGACTGGATTGGGAAAAGGGAAGTGCAAAGAAATGGGGTCAATATGAAAAGGAAAAAAAAGGCAATGAAGAAGTTTTCAATGGCACTAACAAATTATCAGGGTCAGAAGCCACCCACCCAATATTGCTAAGAGAACTAGAAGATGAAAGAACTGAATTACTAACAGTATTGTGCAATATCTTACTTAAAATTTTCTTAGTACTTGTATCTGAGAAGGTGGGAAATTATTTTAATTTTTAGGAAGTATTCTGGGAAATTATAGGCTTGTAATCCTTATTTCACTGTTGGGTAAATTCTCAGAATGTAAATGGTCAATTATGTCAATGGAGGGAGTCCTGCAAGGCTCTTCCCATATGAGCACTGAGGTGGCAGTTTTCTGATGATTCCCGGGGCAAGGATGGACTTTGAGGGGCCTTATGAGACTGATTGGGTTGTAAAATGAAGAAGAAAAGCAGTGTGGATAAATGAAATATGGTATGCCTGAAGGAAAACAGTCCCAGTTTCACATTTGAAATGATGGGCCCTGATCTGATTGCTGCTCTTCAGGAGCAAGACGCAGACAGATGTCGTGATGGATAGTTCCATGGAAACATCAGCACAGTGCTCAGTAGTGATAAAAAACTCAGATCAAGTATTAGAAATTCCTAGGAAAGAAACAGAATAAGAGCAGAAAACATTGTTATGGCACTGTAGAATCCATGGATCACCTGCACTTTGAACAGTGTACATCACTGGGCTGCTACACTCAAGAAGGGGTTATATCAGACCTGCTAAGCAACAGGTCTGGGACAGCTTCAGTGTTACAGAACACTATGTATGGAACCCTATGTAGTAGGAACCCTGCAGTGTGGAGAAAAGATGACTAAGGGGGGATGTGATGGCTTTAAAAGTCACACATGGCCCATAGAAGACAAACGGCAGCAATGGGAGCCAGGCTTAAAACCTACTCGCAGTAGTTCCCTGTGCGGTTGTTGAGAGCTCCCTGTGAAAGGACACTCTGAATGCAAGGAGTCTGCATGCGTTCAGGTGTGGAATGGGCAAGTATTTCAAAGAGAAATCCACTTGGGATTACAAGTTAGATAAACCTCATGAAAATAATTGGATTTTGAGAGAGTATTAGGGTGAAAGTGTCATTAACTTGCCTTGTTCTTACTCTACCCTACATAACCACAGCTGGAGGCAGAATACTCAGCTGGATGGACCGTTGATCTCAAGTGGCATGGCAGTTCTTACACAGTTAATGGTTTTCACAGAACAAAGAAAGGCGGGGAAAAATGAGAGAGTAGAATACCTAGTAAGAGAAAGGAAAAATGAATATTGAAAAAGGGGAAGAGAGGTGCAAAGAAAGATGAAATATAGAGGAAGACAGGAGATTGGTTTGATATTTCCTTTGACACAGAAAAGATGTGTAGGTGTTCTGCCAAGCTGCCATCTTCCCTGCATCCTGATCCCATGTCCTGCACCACATGGTTTGTGTGGACCCCAGTTTCCTCAGGTGTCAGACACACCAGAATTAACATTTCATCCATGGGATGCCTGCCCAACCTTGATTCTGCAAGCCCTTGCTTACATGAGGAATGCCTTGAAGGGTTGGATTTTTCCATCTTACTGGAATAACATATTTGTAATATAGCTGCAGATATCTGCAGCAGATGTGGTCAGGCTCTGCAACAGCTAAAGTCTTTACCCATCCCAGCACTGTCATATGGCAGAATTCCTGACTGAGCCTATTTATTCTTACACTGGTGTTATAAGACCTATTTTTCTTTCATTTCAGAGCAACCACTACTATGTGAAGCCTCGGGTTACAGACCATCAGTTTGGCATAAGACATTATGCTGGGGAGGTAGGTGTTCATCTGTGAGAAGCTTGCACTTGGGCTTGAGGTCCTGGATTTTAGATTCCAAAAATCAATAATATCTCTGAACTGTGTGTTTCTGCACCGTTAGTGCCCTGTACCAGAGTGCAGGGAGTGCGACGGGCTTAAAATATCATGTCATTCTCCAGTACTATATTCTCCAGCTTGGATGTTTGTTTGAGTTTCTGAGGCAACTTTTGGTTTCGGGGATAAACTCCTCCTGACTTCTGTTATTCCTGTTGCCTTTTCTTGGACGTTCAGAAACAGACAAAACCCAAAGTAAAAGTGACAAGGAAAATTTGACTTTTGTGGAGGAGGAGAAAAGGCTAAATACCTATTGCAAAAAAGGAAAAGGTCTCCAAGCATTCAAGGTTAAATGCTGCTTTTTATTGTGGAGAGATATGGAGCAGATGGAGGTGTGTCACATTAAAGACGGGCTAACCTCCTCCTCGAATCATATCTGCTGAGCACTAGTGGTTGGGAGGTCAGGGCACTGGGTTGCGTAGTTAGTATTTCCTGATGTGAATGGAGTACCTCACACCTTGCAGAGGACTTCCCCACATACACACCCCAGGCAAATCTCTGCAGCTGATTCACTTGGCTCCTGTTTTTGAGGGCTTTCTGTTTTGTTGTTTTGGTTTTTTTTTAATTGGTGGCTGAAAACCACTTTCTTGCCAGTAACTGAAGAGCTCTGGAGCTCTTCGACCCCAGAAGTTCGGTTCTTGGCACATGCCTGCAGTGTTACTGTGTATGTCTGCTGGAGGTCTTGTACATTGGCATGTTAATATAAAGTGCTTAATGATTTGTACTGCACTGTTCTAGTAGCTCTGTCTGTGTTGCAGGTGCTATATGATGTGAGAGGCTTTCTGGAGAAGAACAGAGACACCTTTCGAGATGACATTTTAAACATGCTGAAAGACAGCAGGTATGCCTCCTTTATGCTTGTGAGGAAGCCACATCTATTGTGCCAGACTAAGCCATGTTCATTTAATAATCAGACCAAGGAAAGCAATTGCTTTTGTCTGAGCATCAGGCATCATTCTCTATCATTCTTCTCCTTGTGCTTAAGTGTCCTGGCAAAAGAAAGGAGAGCTGGAGAAGTCAAGTTGAGGCACAGATTTAATCAGTACTCTTGTCCCAGTTTTGAAAAGAGCTATAAAAGCGTGACAGAAATCCCTCTAGGCAGTGGTGGTTTTCTCCCTCCTCTCTTCTCCTTTTCCTCTTTTTCTTCTTACCTCCCTGTCCCAACAATGGCAAATTTGCCCCTGAATGAGTCAAGGCGCTCTGCTGTGCTGTCAAATCCCAGCCTTTGTACAGAGGCTGCTTGTTTTCCAGCCTGCTTGTTAGTGGAGAGCTTTCGTTCTTATCCTTAGACTGAGCCCTCGCTGTGGGACTGGGCATGGCCTCTAACATTATATCCCAGTGCTGCAATATGACCCTAGAGAAATTAGCTGAATTTGACCTTCAGCAAGGTCTGGAAGACAGAGGTGGGGTCTAGTAGAAGGAGAGAGGCATCTAATAACATGGCAGACCCTAGAAGTTTTTGAGTAGCAACTCTACCACATGCCTCTTACCACAATCCATGTATTGCCTTTGGGCTCCAGCCTGAGGAGACTGTTTCAGAATTTCGTCTTCTCTGAAGCCTGCTGCAGAGTTGGAAGTGTGAGCAGCCTTGAAACAACCTGAGGGAGTTGAGGATATGAGCTGTTCGTAGCTGCCTTACTCGGACAGTGGCATCTGGGGAACATCTTACACACGGCTTGAAGCCAGAATTATGGTCATCATTGTCCAACATAATAGAAGGAGTTTTTCAACAATCCAGAAAGGGAAATTCTGCTAGAAGCAGTCATAACAATAAACAGGCACAAGAAGTGCTGGAGAACTTTGTGCCACTTCCTAAGAACCACCACCACTGTCTAAGGAGTGGCAAAAGAAGGGAAGATTCCCCAGAGCTGACCTATACTGAAGGTAGCTCTAGAAATCCTCTGGCCACAGAAGGGCTGTGGTTGCGCTTGCATGAGCATGTCATGGATGCTAGCCATGAGAGCTAGGTCGGGAGGGGCATGACAGCGCACGGTCTAGCTGGAGTACCTTCAAGGTAGTTTTCCCTGGGGGCATATAGCTCTTGGGGAGGTGTCCTAGGCAGTGCAGAATGGAGATCTTCTATTGTGTAATATCCACCAATGCTTGCACCAATGCTTGACAGTGTGAGATGGGGTTTCTGGCTTTGCAGCTGAGTGTGGCATACAGGGCAGCCCACAGGGCCTGGGCAGCCACATGGAAAGTATTAATTTCCTCACTGTGTCCAGCTGAACTGCCTCCTGCAGCCACTCTGGGGAACAGCAGGAATAAAAATAAGGTGTTTCACACTGGGACAAGGCAGTAGCTGAGAATGAGAGCCATCTTCTCACGGGTGGTGGGTGTATTGCATCTTCTTTAATTCTTTTCTTCTCCCTTAGGCTGGACTTCATCTATGACCTTTTTGAAAAAGTCTGTAGTCGTTGCAGTGAAGAGACACTGAAGATGGGCACCCAGAGGCGCAGACCGACTGTCAGTTCCCAGTTCAGGGTAGGATGTTTTCCAAGAGAGCAGCAGGCTTCTGGGGAGGAGCAGATGGGTAAAGCAAGGCCTGCAGCCAAGAGGAGTCACTCATCCTTGTTTTGTGTCCAGCACTGAAAATGTGCAGGAATGTTGTAGCGCTAAAAAAAGACAGTGCCACTGCCCCAAGGATTTCTGTGTGGTGTAAAATGTGAGATTCTAAGACTGAGCAGGGTGGCAGAGGAAAAGAATACTTTGCTAAGTATATGAAGTTCTTGAGGTTCTTTGATCTTTCGTGTTGTTTTGGTGTTTCAGCGAAGTGTATGTGTCCTTTTAGGCCACATCTTTTACAGGCATAGTGGCAATTCCGATAAAACTTTATGGGGGGGACCTTGCAGGTATGAATCTCACTGCTCTAAATTGTCTGCAAGCATTCTGTTAGTTTCACAGTTTTAGTTTCCTAGATTTAAATTCTGAGAGACTTGTAACAATAACTCATATCAGCTACACAGCTCTGAGAACAAGGATAGTCATGTAAACAGTTAGAGTAAACTAAGTAGAGTAAACTAACTGTAGGTTAGTTACTCTACTGTGTAGAGTAACTAACTAAACTAACTGTAGGTGTGTTTTGGACAGGAAGGGGTCTCCTGGGTTGCTGAGGTTTTGGTAGGCAGAGTCAAAGGACTTCAGGAATGGGAGGGCTGCATGAAGACCCTATAGCATCAAACGTAGACCCTTTCCCTATTGTAGTGACTGATCCTTACGGTTTTGTCTTGCTGCTTTTTAGGATTCTCTCCATTCCCTGATGGCCACGCTTAGTACATCCAACCCATTCTTCATCCGCTGCATCAAACCAAACACAGAAAAGGCAAGTCTGTCTTCCAGCAAAATGTATGCATGCAACACAGGCCTTCATGAGCACTCACTTGCACAAATGCCTGACAGGTGCCTCTGTCAGGGTCCAAACTGAGGATAAGAGCAGTTCCCCCTCACCTTCCTTTTTTCCTTCTATTTGTTTTATAGTTGAGGAAAAAATACACCCTCCTCCTGGTATCAGGTGAAAAGACTGCATGCTGAGTGTGATATATATATAGCCATTACAGTACATAGCCATTCCCATCTCTTTATGTGCTTATGAAGCCCGGAAGATGAACCAGGCTTGTGCAGAACCCAGAGCTGCGGTAGAAGATGCAATTGCTCCTGTTTGTGGTGCCTGTAGACAATGCGTTCTGGAATGCAGGGCTTGTGCTGTAGGAAGAGTCTCCTGCAGATCCCTGTCTCTGAGGCAAAGGAGGTGGACGCTTCGTGAGCAAGTCACAGTGCTTAGAGACAGGCTGGCTCTCGCTTGTGTTGTGAACAGTGATGGGAGGATATGCTGCTGACTAGATTGGGTGGGGAGCTCTGAACCCATCATTTTCCTTGTGTGTTTTGAAACCGTGTATGATATAGCAGAGGAACGCCTGCTGGGGGTTTTATGCCAGAAAAGAATTCTGCACTTTGTCTCCAGTTTGACTGGAGAGAGACTGCAAAGAGAACTGAGTCAGAGTTCTGCATTTTGTACGTGTTAATGCATTATATCATTGCTTTACTGCAGTGATCTGACTACAACAGCAGTCTGCAGACTGTTTTCTTCCAGGATCTGCCCAGCTCCCTTTCATCCCTTTTTCTGCACCAAGCGGTGTTGTGAGGTTGCTTTCCCCTTGACCCAAATTTCCCCCTTTTCCCCTGGCATGCCCAAATATGCAGGGTTGACTTTCTACAGAGAAACGGATACACAACCTGTGACTGTCTGTGCTCAGAGAAACAGTCACTGTTCAAGTCAGCAAAGAAGTAATACTAAGATCAACACTTACTCTGTCTCTCTTCTTATTTGTTTTTGAATCTGGATCATTATGTAGGCGCCGAACCTCTTCAATCCAGATGTGGTGCTAAATCAGCTCCGTTATTCAGGGATGCTGGAGACAGTGAAAGTTCGGAGAGCAGGTTTCCCTATACGACGCCTTTACCAGGACTTTCTCAGCAGGTAATTGCTATCATTGTACCACATGCTGTAACAGCCCCAAGGTATATGATTCTATATATTTGTTCCCTCTATAACTGCTGTTACTGGTGTAGATCATTTGTGGGATGTTTTTTCTAAACATGCCCTTATTGCCCATATCATGACTGATTTGGAAGACCTTTTGGAGACTTGCCTTTAGGGTAAAAGTCAGAATGGAAAAATAGCCAGATGGTCCATTTTTTAATTTTTTTTTTTTTTTTAGCTTTGCCACAGATTTGCTTGTGTGATACTGTGAAACCCAGCTGGTCATAATACGTAAAAAGAAAATATACTTAAAACCTTTAATCTGGCAGAGTGAAGCATGTACTGTATAGTTGATGATCAATATTGGAAAGAGTGATTATTTCTTTTAATTAGCTGCATCAAAAGGATTTCTTGAAGTTTAAGGCTAGAAGAGACCATTGAACATTGCTTCCTTTGTCTCTTGGACCATTAAATGCCACCCCTATACTGAACAAAATAACTTGTGTCTGATGAAAGCACATGTTTCAGAAAGACAGTTGTTCTTTACTGAAAAATGCTGTTGAGTTTGTATTTTATTACTGGGATTGCAACAATAATTGCCAGTGTGGTAGGATGATAAAGGCTGGGGGATGGAAATTTCCAAATTGGAAGGCAAACGTGAAGAAGGGAGGTCCCAGAGGAAGAAGAACTAACGGGAGGAGAATAATTAGAGTTAAAAGATTGGGGCTGGGTGGGGGGTGGGTTACTGTCATACATAATCTCATGAGATTTTGTTTGGTTCTTAGGTACAAGATGCTTGTGAAGGGGCCAAGTTTCTCAGACAACAGCAAAGCTGTATGTGCAGGCTTTCTTCAGACCTATGACAGCAGCAAGAAAGAATGGCAGTTGGGTAAAACCAAGGTACTCCATCGGTGTGGGGCAGGGTATGGCTTTGTTCCAGCTGCAAGGGGATGCAATTGCATGTGGTGAGATTCAAGCCAGTGGAAAGGGCAAAGTAGTAACGACCCTTTAAATACATTGGACTGTGCCACTGACCTGTAGCATCCCAAATATTTCCCATGTTATATACCTACAGATGTGGAAGGCTTTTCGATTTTGTCTGAACTCCTTCTCATTGACCAAGCCAGATTGATTTTGTTATGTCTGATCCAATATAGGGATCCATGGGGAAGCATGGGTGTCATTGTATGCAATTGCAATGTGTGTCATTAACTCTTGCCTCTTGTGCCAGCTATTTTGCTCTGCTTGGCTAACGAAATTCTTGCAGGAGGCAATGAGCTGCTGCTTGGTATATATCTAAACTGTGAATAGGTAGCTAGATCACCAGACGTGTGACAGCCTTCAGCTGAGGGTTTGTGCAGTTAGCCCAGATGCTAGCATACATTTTCTAGGAAAAGGTATCCAAATGCGTCTCCCCACTTGAATAATACAGATTTTGCTTCTGTTTTGGTGAATGTTTAAAACTTCTCTCTTGGCTGGTATGGTCTTGTTTTTTTTCTCCAGACATCCAGATGGAAATGTACCATTATCTTTCATTTAATGGGGAGGGAGCTGGGTCTTTCAGTCTGAATTTTTTCAAGCTTTGAGACAGCTTCACACAGAAATAGATGTGAGCATTGTGAGGTATATTGCTATAGAAATCTGGGACTGGGAAACTGTCTGTATCACAACTTTCCACGTACTCCAGGAAATTCTTCAAAGAATATTTCATGATGGATGGTGTCTAGTGCAGACAGCATTTCTAAGGAGTGGGTATGCAGTCCATATCCAGAGTAGGTGGTGGTCTATCAAAGCAACTTTTCTTGCATTTTTTGCCCTTAAGCCTTCAAAAAAGTAGTTCAGAGTATTTCCACCATGGAACTAGAAGTAGTGCTAGTGAATATTCATATTTAATTTGTCCAGGAGATCAGATAATGATATTTGTTACTTTGAGCTATCATTTCATAATGAGTGGATAGACTATGATGTTTCTCAGAGAGTGAGATCTCCCTCTCCCTTTCTTAGAGGAGTGGTAATAGCCCAATTGTGAGTCTGGGCTATGAACTCTGTGTGACTAACAAGGAAAATGTTGGCCATTGCTGTGGGAAGGAGCTGTGTTAACCTGAAGTTTCCAAGGCCTTCCTTCACATGCCTGCACTGGTGTTCAAGAAAGAAGGTTTTATCACTTATCTGTATTTCTGCTCTAGGATTAAAGTGTGCCCCATTTTTGATTTGGGAATCTGGTGTCTCCTCACTGGTCCCAGCAAACCAGGAAACCATTTCAGTCACTCTTGTCCCTAGATAACCCACACTGCTTGGGTGGCTGCCAGTCTCACTGCATTCTAGTGTTAAAGCCTGTGTGGCGTGTGTGTATGCGTGTGTGTGTTGCAGAGCTGCTTGTGCCTGGGAAGCTTTAGAAAGGGGTGGTTAGAGCTGGTAAACATGGAGTTTGAACTTTCTTCCTAGCACAACAAGAGATGGAAGATTGCTGGGCTACAGCAAGGGCAGCAGGGAAATGCATGGGAGGACCAAACTCACATGCACATACTCACCTTTTAGAGTATAAAAGGTTGTAAGCTATATAGCGGGAGTCCAGGGACTATAACAGAGTGATGACAAGCAGGAAATCCAGGCTGCTTTGAGCTCTTGGAAGCAATAGGGTCCCTCTTCTCTTTAGTCCCCACTGTGCATCCTGGAGGACTGAGTCCATCTGTCTGTTTTCGCTCACTCCTTGACCTGCACAAACAAATTCTTTAGGAAAAACAATACAGGTAGTAAATTGTGGCAAACAAAATGTGTTTGTGTTTTGCCAAAATGTTGGATGCGCGCCAACATCATTTTTTTTTCACAATTCTGTCCTATAAACTAAAACTTGGCTGAAGAGCTGTACACGGCTTGTTGGTAAACAGCAGACTCTCTGCTAGGGCACTGGTTGCTGTCTGGTCTGACTATTGTGGGAAGAAAGAAATGATTAAGAATGGTAGTCTTTGTATTTCTTTATGACTGAGAAGGAAAATTGAAAGGAGTTGGGGAGAGGTTAAGACACCTTGTCTGGTTGTAGAAGTTATTTTACATCCAGCATGGTTTGGATTAGAGATGTGTGTCCTGGTAGAGGGGAGCAGTTCTATTTATTCTAAAGAATATATCACTCCAAGGCTGTCTTGGCCTATTTCTGACAGTGCCTCCAGAAAGCCTGCCCCTAGGAAAGCAGATGCCAAGGTGAGGCTGTGCAGAGCAGTGGTGCTTCCTCCCAGCCCCTTCCCTGCTGCCTGTATCCAGCTGTTGTGTCTTGGGTCTGGATTACAGAGTGCTATGGCTAGCTGGTGCTGGGTAACACAGGCTAGAAGACTTGGGTTAATGAAAAAAGCCCTAGTTTTTCCAGAGGCTTTCAGGTAAGGGTGAAGTGAAGCTACCAGCTGAGCACAGAGTGTAAGACATTGTCCTGGAGAGGAAGTCCCCTTGCTGCCACTCTTGCTGCTACAGGTGCAGTTCTGGGTACCCAGGCAGAGATTCTCAGCACCAGGTGAGAACTAACCTTGGCTTATGGAGTCAGGAGTAGCTACTGAAAAGGGTGTGACACACAAACGGGGATGTAACCTAGGAAGAAGTATAAGGGGTGGGTGAAGAGCAAAGCTTATAGAAGGGGGAATACTTCCTGCAAAATGAATGGAAGGATAATTATATCCCTAGCAATTGTTTGGAAGAGGAAGGAAAAGACTCTGTGAATTAGTGCAGGGGATTGTGAAGCTTGGGAAAGGAAATGGGGGAGGAAGGGCAGGATGATCTTTGTGTTTTTCATTAAGAATAGAGCAGCTGCTGTGCTGGCAATTGTCAAATTAATGTTTATAAGAGGTATTAATGTATATAAGGCAGGTTTTATCCGGTGGCATGTCAGAGATGAGGGCTTGGACGCAAACAAGCAGTGTGATGATGGAAGAGCTTGTGCTAAGGTGCCTTTGTCTTTACTGGGGTCATGCTGGGATGGAGCACCAGCTTCTGTGCCCCTATCCTCAGTGCACCTGGACCTTAGAATCACAGAATCATAGAATCATGGAATTGCTGAGGTTGGAAGGGACCTTTAAGATCATCAAGTCCAACCATTAACCTACCCTGACAAAAACCACTTCTAAACCATGTCCCTAAGTACCACATCTGCCCTTTTTTTAAACACCTCCAGGGATGGTGAATCCACCACCTTCCTGGGCAGCCTATTCCAATGTTTAATAACCCTTTCAGTGAAAAAATGTTTCCTAATATCCAATCTAAACCTCCCCTGACGTAACTTGAACCCGTTTCCTCTTGTCCTATCACTTGTCACCAGGGAGAAGAGGTCAGCCCCCATCTCTCTACAACCTCCTTTCAGGTAGTTGTAGAGGGTGATAAGGTCTCCCCTCAGCCTCCTCTTCTCCAGGCTAAACAACCCCAGCTCCCTCAGTCGTTCCTCATAAGGTTTGTCCTCCAGACCCCTCACCAGCTTTGTAGCCCTTCTCTGGACACGCTCCAACACCTCAATGTCCTTCCTGTAGTGAGGGGCCCAAAACTGAACGCAGTACTCGAGGTGGGGCCTCACCAGTGCCGAGTACAGGGGGATGATCACTTCCCTAGTCCGGCTCACTACACTATTCCTGATACAGGCCAGGATGCTGATCCTAGGATGCTGACCTTCTGCCGTACTTGCCCATACCCACAACACAGATTTCCTAAAGCTATTTAACACAGTAATCCTTGCTGTTAGAAAGCATTAATTTCCACATTTCAACCTGCTGTTTTGCAGGGCCTGTTTGAAGGAGGAGGTTTCTGTAGACTATTTGGCATCCAGGTCACAGTGACCCACTTCCGGCTTTCCCAGTGTTGTCCCCCAGAATCATATGATCCCACTTATGTACACGTGGGTGCACACACAGTTACATTTGTGTCTGCTGATCTACACGTAACCGTAACACGTGCACCATTGCACTGATGGTGCATGCAGGCATTGAGGTTGTGTGAGGAGCACTGTGGTGCTGCACTGTGGTTTAAAACTTGGCCAGTGTCTAACAGGAGCAGATATGATAGAAGTAACCTTGTATGTTTTGTTTAATCATTCCTTCCTCAGATGAAAGTGATCTCATGTTTTCAGAAAGTGACTATGAATTATGACAAAGAAATGGCCACCTTCCAAGTTATTTCCACAAGGCATCAAAAATATTTCTGGATTTGAATAAATTTTACTCTTCTTTGTCATCTGGGGGAGTCTAAGAAAACCCTCAAAATGCCAATAGCTCATAACTAGATATCGTTATGTTATTTGAGATTAACCCCTCACTCTCAAGCATATATAGAAAACCCTATTGGATTAGGACTGGGTCTTGTTGAACTCTCCATGCCTCAAAGTTAGGTTCTTTCCCCCTTCTCACTGGCACAGCAAAGTCTGTGCTCACTAGCGAAATACTGATGGACTGAATATTTGAATATTTTTTCCAATTTGATTAAGATAATGGACTGAGATAGTGTTTTGCTGGTTGCCTTCTTGAAATGGGTGACTGCTGCTTGGTTCTGGAATGTAATGGAAAGAGCAATCCCTGCCTCAAAGAAGTCTTTAAAAGATCGTTGAGTTGACAGAGGGAGTGGATGTACAACTTGCAGGGAAGGATGCCAGCTTCATGGTTGGCAGTACCTTGATAATGAACTTTCTCTTAAGGCTACCCATGGTTGCTTAGTCATTACAAAACAGCTCATTTCTTAAAGCCATCTCAGTGTAAATGGCTCCCCAGGAGAAATTAGAGTCCAGGGAAGCAACTGGCAATGGGTACTAACTCAGGAAGAGATTTCAGTACATGGTGGTCTTTGCAGAGGGAAAAAACAGCCTACATAAGTAATCAGGCCAAAAGCAGTGATGGAAGGGAAGGTATACAGAGACATAAGGGGAGGTAAATGGGGAGAAGGAGGGTTTGTGCAGAACACTGGACTAAATGACTGTTCAAATGTCTGAACATCCCTCTGGCCTCTCAGCATAGCCACATGGATCCAATAAATTTGTAAAGAGTTTTTACTGTTTAGTTCTGCAAATCGATGAGTGTCAGCTCGCAGCCTGTGTTCACAGCAGTGCTTTAACAAGTGGGGCAGCACTTTCCTAGTGTAGTCTGTTCTGCTGGCAGTGATTTAGCCCGTGTCAGGCAGCAGGTCACACGAGCGTAGCCATATGGCAGTTGCTGCTGTGACTGCAGCTTGTATGGACATACCTTTGCCAACTTTAATCTAGGCTGGGTAGTGCTAGCAGTGTGCCCACAGCACTATGGAGTTCCGTGCAGGCTGCAGTCCATCTCAAAAAGCAAAGCATTTATTTCAGCAATTTGTACTGAACTCTGTGCAAAGATAATGCAAGCCAGCTGAGTTAAAGTAGCTGAGATAAGTCATCGCAATTCCTGTAAACATCCCCTTATCTTGCTTGTATCTCAGTCCTTTTGTCTCTGAGAGAGCATCGTCATCCCTCACACAACCACTTAGCAATAAGCAGAGGTTTAAAGTACAGGTGATGGAAGAAGCTTGAGAATTAAAATACCGGACACTGAAGTGCAATCAGTAATATTTGGAGACCTCTCCCGTTGGGGCTCAGTTCCCCTCAATGCGTGCTGCACTGCTGAACCTCTTCATCAAGGAAGCATCTCCATCTCAGAGTTTCTGGAGGTTGGTGGAGGGCTTCAGCTTCCACCCAGACCCGGTGGCCTGGGTGCTCAGCTTCGCACTTCAACTGGGATTTTAGCTTTTGACTGTCTTCCATTATTAGGATTGCTGTTAAAATTGCTTCCTGGAGTCTGGAAACCTAAATGTGCCTCCCTTTCCTTGAAATGCGGAGGAGTTTCTTTGCCAAATATTTAATCACCCAAGTAGGTATCAGTGCCTGCTGCAGGGAGGTACCGGATTGTGCAGGGCAAGCTGTCAGCTGGGAAAGAGTTAATCACAGGCGCAAGCACGGGCTCTCCTCCTCCTCCTCCCTCCTCTTTCCCTCCTTCCTCTGCACCCTCCCTCTCTCTCTCTCTCTCTCTTTTAAGTCTTGACCACAGAGTGAGGGAGGCGGGGGTTGGGCGCAGAGTTTGGCTCATGTCGCTGCAAAACTTTTTCCTGGTGCTGTGAGTACGGGCACCCCGGGGCCAGGCGCCCGGGCTGGCGCTGGAGCGGCCGGGCACGGCACGGCACGGCACGGCACGGCACGGCGCGCACCCCGTGCTGGTCAGCCGGGGATGAAATCTCCCGGCTCTCCCGGGAACTGACTTCTTTCCTCTCTTTGTGTTTATTGAAACTCCTCCCCGTGGCGTCAGGTTTTCCTGAAGGAAGCTCTTGAGCAGAAGCTGGAGAAGGATCGGGAAGAGGAGTTGAGGAAAGCAGCTATAGTCATCCGAGCCCACGTCTTGGGCTACATGGCAAGGTCAGTGCTGGGGGCTGCCCCACCATCCCTGTGCTTGCGTGCCTGGGTTGCCCCGACCCCCTGCTTTGCTCTCTAGTCCCCTCGCATCCCTCCCTTCTTCCCCTCCTGTATTCTAAGGGAGAGCTGCAGTATCTGCCCTCCCTGCTGGCATCTGTTCTGCTGAAACCGTTCTGCACCTTTGTCACCTCTTCTCCAATTCTGTACGCACTTGCACCCTCCCCTCAGTGCTGCTCAGCAGGCTTCTGTAGGCACCTCTGTACCCATTGCTTGCCTCCAATGACACCTTTTCCTTGCCTTCAGGGCTCTCCTGGCTGGGCCCCACCTATGCTTTGGGTCCCCTCCTTTTCCTTATGCCTGTCAACTCTGCTTTCTGCTCCCCCTGCAAATCGGTTCTTCCTCACTTGCAGCTCTGCCTTTGCTCACCCTCTTTCCTCGCCCTGCCTGTTTGCCTCGTGATCTCCCTCTCCTTTTAATTAACTCTTCAGAATTGGTTTTTCGCCAGCTTTGCACCAGTAATCTCCTCTTGCCGCTCCCTTTTGCACCTGACCAGAGGAGGGTTGGGAGAACCAACTGCAGACAAACGGCCCCTCCTCTGCCCCTCGCAGTCAGTGTAACAGCTGACTCCTTAATGGCTGTGGCATGCACGCTTAATCCCAGTAAGATGCTCTTTCCTGGCTGGTCTCCGCTCCAGACACCTGTCAGTCAGGCGTGTGAGGAGGTGAAATCCCTGGCCAGCAGAGCTGTTTGAGCAGGCAGTCTTATTAGAGCTCCAGTTACACCAGGTAGCTCATTTTGCATTGGGAAATGTGTGCAAGGGTTGTACCCTGCCTCGCCAATGTGGAATATCACCAAAATACACATTTGGTCTCAGGGGCTTTTATTCATTTATTTATTTCCCTCTTGGAAGACAAATGAGCTAGCTCTATTGTTTGTACATGAGATTGCAAATTCTTTGTGTCAGGGCCTCTGCTCTGTTTTACTTTGTGTCTAGCAGTTGGAGAGAGGGGTAGGGATTAGCACAGGAAAATTGATTTTTCTGGGAAACATCACCGCAGGCAAACTGGATTACTGCTTTTCTGAGTTCCTGGGAAGGTAGCTGCTGCCCTGCAGGGCTGTGATGGAGACAGTGTTGCAGTAGTGTTCTTGGCTAGAAATCTTGTGGTCCTCCAGTCTCCATAGATCTGAACTCCTTGTCCCACATGTTGCTCTTCTGAGTCTCATCTTTAAGAACAAGCTTGCTTCTGCAGCCAGAATGGAGATCCTCACAAGCGGCTGGAGGTAGTGGACTTTGCAGGGGAGGAGAGCAGGGAGTGCAGAAAGAGCTAGGGAGGGGGACCGGAAAACTTTTCTGTGAAGAGTTTCCAGTTGCACTGCACCTGTATTGCAGAAGGTCCAGAAAGAGGGAGTTCATCTGGGCAAGTAGTGAATGGTCTCTGAAGACCTGGGCAGAGGTCAGCAGTGCCAGCGTGTGCTGCTCTGAGTTTGATACCGTTTCTGTTAGTTTTGCAAGGAAAGCATACTTAGATTCATTTGGTCTCATGCAAAGTAGGTTGGGGAAGAAGAGTACATATACCACAGGAAGGATTTTACTGCTTTCGCCCCCTTTGCGAACTTGTTCTTTGAGCCTGGAGGACCAGTCCTAAGGGTGAGAATATTTTCTTTGCTCTCATTCCCTGCAGCCTACTATCTCTGACGGGTCACTAAAATATGAGACAAGAAAATCAAGCCCATTCAAATGACCCCATTTTTCGTAGCTAATCTGCGCAACTCTGAGCTGCAGGTAATGTAACTGTTCCCAGGCTCACGGGATCCATGTACAAATTTGGCTGTGTCCCTGGTTTCTGTAGGACCTTACTGCTTAGAGGAAAAGACAGTAGGAAATTACTCCATAGCCCTGTTTTCTCTAGTCCTTGGAGGTATAACTGCTAACTACAGCTCACATAACAAATAATTAACCAAATTCTAAATGCAGCATTGGAGCCTTTGCAGCCACCCCACCTTCTCTTGTGATATATGGTCAGGACGTCTCCCAACTCCTCGGCGTGGGCTGCAGGTTGAATTTCTTTGGCCAGTGCAAGAGGGTGAGTGGAAGGCTGAACAAGGGGAATGAAATTCACGGCCTGTGTGCAGCAATTTGGCTGAAGGGCATCTGCAGGCTTGGCTGCGGTCATGAGGAATGAGGGGGCACTTCAGCCTGGCAGATTAGGAGGCAGAGCCGGCCTGTAGCTGGGCAGGGCTTGGCACATGTTGCACTTGAGAGAGTTTCTGGCAGATGCATTTTGTAAAAGTCAGAGTGCCCTTTTTGATGCACTTATATCTGCCTTGGCAGAAGGTGCGTGTGCAGCTGTTCACACCCCGTGTGCAGGGCGCAGGGAGGACAGCGGGAGCAGGGGTGCGGGGACTGCAGACCGGGAGCAATTCATCTAAAACCTCCCACTTCTTATCACCTCTTCCCTTTCCTCGTCTTTTCTCTGTGCTTCCTCCCTTTGACTTAATACTTACGGAAAAGAGCGTGACCCCTGCACACTACTGCTATGAGCATCCCTCGCCTGGTTTTCTTGACTAGGCTGACGTATCTGATGTGCAGGGAGGTGGCAAGCTGTCAGCATGGGTCCCTGTAGCCATTTGAAGGGGGTGTGATTGCCAGGAAGGGGATTTTGAGGTGTGTCCTTTCCTCAGGGGGTTGCAGAAATTCTGTGTGAAGGATGTGTGAGAATACTGTGCTGTTTCCAGCATGCTTTCTAGGACTGTAAGATTTCACAGGATTACTGTAGCCTGTTGGCCCATGATCCTGGGTAACAGCCCCATAGAATTTCCCTCTGCAAATTCTGCTTGGGAGTAAAGAAGGTTTTGATTTGAATAGTATCAGTTATTATTTCCCTACAGCAAGATACTAAGGTTTCTAAATATATTAAATTACTTTAAAAAATGTCTACTTATTTCCAGCCTGAATAGACTTCAGCTTCAGGCCACTTAAATCTTGTTATGTCCTCTGTTGAATAAATAGAAATGCCACCCAAAACTGTGGGTACTTTGACTGGGATCAAGCCTTTCCTTAGCCTTCTCTTTCTTAAGGTCGTGGAGCAAACGCTTTCTTTCTATAAGCCAGGATTTCTGGTTCCAGTCCTGCTTCCTCAGAAATCACTTGAGCCTCTAACGTTGTTCTTGAAATGGAGATGCAAACACTGAACAGAGGATAAAAGTCGCAGTGCAATCATCTTCTAAACAGTATTTCTGCTTGCAAGTATAAAATTGTGTTGGGAGTTTGCATTCACCTGATGATCCCTGTCGCCCCTAAATCCTCTTTTGACTTGCTGCTTCCTAACATAATCCCACATCAGGTGTGTTTGGCCTTTGGTTCTTCAATACAAGACTTTATGTTTGGCGCTTTTGAATTGTTTAATGTTTGCTTGAATCTAGCTTACAAATTGATCCAGATTACCGTGTAATAGTAACCCTTTTGTTATTTGCCCAGTTTGTCTATCATGTACTAACTTCTACTGGTCACTTTTTTTTTTGGTCCTTGATAAAAATATTCTGTAATGCAGAGGCAAGAACTGACTTTTCTAGAACCTCACTAGACTACAAAAATACTTAAATGATGATTCTTTTCTTTTGGGGCTCTACCACGTTTTTTGGTTTTTAAGTGCTGCAGAGTTGATTTTGATACCATTATTGTTTAAGCAAAATGTTGTACAGTATATGTTTATGGGAGCCTGTTACAATGTTACATTCAGCAATTGTAGTATCATTGTGTTTTGCCCCAAACCATACAAGATTACTGTGGCCAGATCTATTTTTGCCTTGTTTTTGCTTTTCCTGGAGTAGTTTGCTTTTGGTCACTTAAAAGATGGGGCAATATGGGACTTTTTTCTTGTATAGTAAGGCCATTTGTATGTTTTTATTATAATAAATCCACACTGAGTGATTAAGCCAACTGCACAGTGTATGTGTGTGTGTGCAATGCAAGGAGACTTTGGGCCAGTGGACCTTCTCCTTCCATGTGCCAAATACCTGTTCTTCATCCTCTTAGGGTCTTCACGAAAGTAGGTGCCCACAGAAACAACCCAGTGGTAGATATAGGAGTGAGAACTGTGAGGAGAATATGATTTATGAGTAGTGGCAGTAGAGGAACAGAAATTGTGTCATTTCTGAGCAGTATTTTCCCAAATTCATTTTTGTGTGGATGTGGTAAGATTGGTCAATATACCAGGGCATGGGAAATGCAAAGCATGTATTGGCCTCTTGGTGCATTAAGTGTCTGGTTCTGTTTTTAGGAAGAAGTATCAAAAGGTGCTAGCCAGTGTTGTTATAATCCAAAAGAACTACCGAGCATACTTCTGGAAGAAGAGCCTGCTGCAACTGAAGGCCTCTGCAGTCACCCTGCAGAAGCACTGGCGTGGCCGCCTGGCTCGCAGCCTCTACCAGCACCTGCTGCAGCAGGAACTCAGGCGGAAGCAGGAAGCGGAGGAGAGAAGGAGGCAAGAAGAGGAAGAACAGATCAGAAGAGAGGAAGAGGAAAGACAATGGCAAGAAGAGGAGGAGCGTAGGAGGAAACAGGAGGAGGAAGAGGTGAAGGAAAGGTACAAGATGGTGTCTTGCACTCATAGTTCCTTGGCACTGGTGTGTAAAAGCGGGTCTGGGGCACCGACGTGATGGTAACACTGGAACAGTGTCCCAGTGCCAAGGGGCAGAGGTGCGGTGAACTGTGGGCAACTCAGAATAGAAAAGCAGAGAGGAAAAGGAGTGTCCTGCTTCCTTTAGGAAAGCTAATTATGGTGTATTTTTACCTCTGTTTTTTAATGTTTTTCTACTTTGGAATATACATGAAAGGAGGCAGTTTCACTGACTGGGCAGAGATGCATAATTTTCTTGTTGCCTTTGCAGCGGTAAAGGAAGTTTTATGCAGTCTTCCAAAATCTGGAGGGATTAACAGTGTGAGAAGGTACCAGAGTTCATGGGTCGTGGTGTGTCCAGTAAGCTGGGTCAGAGAGCAAGGTGGGCAGCGCACCTGTGCTGCTACTGCACTTCTTACACTCATGAGAATACACGTGCTCTCCCTGTTCCTGCTGCTGTTTATCTCTCATCAGGGATATGGATATATCAAGAGATCAGGAGGGGAAAGGAAAAGCTAATGTGACAAAAAGAGGCAATCTGTGACCAGTGACAGTACACCTATTGAGAATCCTGCACCTCATGCCTCATTTACTGTTCACTCTATGGTTACCTACATCCTAGCCAAACTGGGTGTCTCTCTTTAAAGTCTTTTGTTTTAAGAAGCATAAAACTTCAACTATGAGATTATTCTATAAATTTGAAAAAATAATCCTGTGACATTTTAAGTTTTTCATAAATAGCTGGTTACATTTCTTAATAGGCTTTTGTTACATACTTGGCAGACTAACGTGTGACAAGCATCAGAAAATTCTAAGGTTAAAATCCTGTCACAAGGAAAAGAGATTGCCCGTGGTTTCACTGGAGACTGTCAGGTGATGGATCTGCTGGGACAAGACATGGAATCAGTGACACCAGTGGTGAACAGTTTGGTCAAGGAATTTGTTGAGCAACACTGAAGGCTCCATTTTATCAATGTGCCAATTTTCAACAACAGCCTCATCAGCAACACGAAGCTGTACAAGTTCGGAATGTCATTACCTAGTTTGCAGATATCAAATGCCACAGTCACTCTCTCAGGTCTACGGTCCTCATTGTGCTAAGTGGAGCTTGTCCCTACCTAGTTTTAGATAAAAGGATCTATTTAGCTTATTCGTTCTAGAGTGTTTTTGCCCGCCCCCCCAAGTTCCCAGCCCATGAAAGATGAGTTGAACTCAGTGTCATTGTAAAGAAGCATCAGTGTTTCTAGGAATCAGGTGGACTGCTCGTTTTGCTTTCATTTTCTACTTGATGTCAAATGGCTTCATTCAGAGTGAGTAGCCAAAAAGGTACTATCAGACCAACTTGGCTAAATCCTGAACTTCCATTTGACCTCAAAAATGAGGTGGAAGTCCGTAGAAATTGTAAATCAGCTAATCTACTGAGAACAACCAAAAAAACCCAGCACACAGCAGACAAAAAATTAGAAAGACTGAGATGCAAACTGAGCTGTAACAAACTTTGAGTTTGTAGTGATAGGATGAGGGGTAATGGTTTTAAACTGAAAGAGGGGAGATTTAGATGAGATATTAGGAAGAAATTCTTTACTGTGAGGGTGGTGAGGCACTGGAACAGTTTGCCCAGAGAAGTTGTGGCTGCCCCATCCCTGGAAGCGTTCAAGGCCAGGCTGGATGGGGCTTTGAGCAGCCTGGTCTAGCGGGAGGTGTCCCTGCCCATGGCAGGGGAGTTGGAAGGAGATGATCTTTAAGGTCTCTTCTGACCCAAACCATTCTGTGATTCTATGAAGCTGGCATGCAGTTATTGTGCATACGCTGGTAGTGAAAGGGAGACATGAAGCAATTTGGTCTACTGTTCAACAGGAACTTCTTTTTTTTTTTTTGGTCTTCTCCATAAGGCTTAGCTATTGCACACTAAATACAATTAGTACAGATGTGAAAGAATTCAGAACCTAGCAGGGGAATAAAATGTTAGAGAATGCTCAGGTAAATCAGATTACAAAGAAGTCATCCAGACTTCGTGAAATTAATGTTCAGGTACTTGGAGAACCAGATGAAGCAGTTTGAATCGCTAGCTATTCTCTTTCTCCTCCTTTCTGGATAGCATTGGAGTTTCCATATAACTGGAAAATTCCAAACATAATGACCCCCTTTTAAAATGGGAAAAGGTAGAACGAGGGAATTGTGCACCAGGCAGCCTAACCCCAATTTCAGGAACATGCTGAAACAAGTAGCCAAACAGTTGTAAATGCTTGATAAAGGAGTTAAGAGCCAACGTGGACTTCTGAAGAGCAAACAGCATTAAACTTATCTGTTTCCTTCTGTGATAGCTTATGACATGCCTTGTGGATAGGGAAAAGCCCTGGAGGGTGGGTAACTTGACCTTGGGTAGGTAGAGAGTAGGTAAGGTCTTTAACATGTTATGACAATACTCTAAGACACTATAAGGAATGTGGTTTGGAAACAAAGTAAATGAAACAAGACTAGGATTTATGGTTTTTCTGCATTGTATTATTGCATTTTAATTAGTAAACAATAGTAGTTTTTTGTTAAATAGGAGAGAACTCTTGGATGGGATTCTTCCATGGTCTGTGCTGGATATGGTACTAGTGCAATGTTTTCATAATAAGTTGGATGAGGAAATACGAGTATCCTTATGAAATTTGCAGATAAAACCATCTGGTGAGTAAGTGTATAGCTAGACAGGATTACAATTCGAATAATGTTGGCAAATTAAAGAAATGACATGAAAAGCATAGGATAACATTCAGTAGAGACATATGCAGATCTACAGTTAGGAATAATCAAATGCAGAGAAAGAGAAGGAGGACTGCCTGCTTCAACAGCAGGAAGAAGGTCTGGAGGCTAAGTTGAGTATTAGTCACCAGTGTCATGCTGTGTGAGAGGAGAAAGCAAATGCCGTCTATAAACAGAATTGTTTCTGTAAGATGTGGGAGTGATTCTCCTGTTCCGCTTGGCGCTGGTAAGGCTTCAGTTGGGAGCGCTGTCCCTAGTTTTGGGTGTCACATTTCAGGAAGAGTGTGGATCAGTTGGAGATGGATGGAAAGCAACAAGAAATACCAGAGGTCTAAAAAATGTGAAGAACAGTTGCGGGACTTGGTGTGTAGATTGTAGGTGGTATTCCTGATTTGTTTTAAAATGGCTCTGCTTCTTGAACCCTTGTATCATTTAAGGCAGTTGTTTAACTCATGACTACTGTTAGACATCTTTCAGTAGAGTTGGAACCATCTGGATCTCACTTATGTCAGCTATCATTTATAAACATTTCCCGGATTTTTTTAAGAGAGAGAGCACGCCCGAGAGTGAGAGTTTTAAGGACTTTGCGACTTGCAGCTGCAATTTAGAATTTGGCTGGGAAAAGCTGCAGGGCCTGGGAAATAAATATTGTTGCCCTCCTGTTCTGCATGAGATTGAATTGTAGTTTTGAAAGCTACCACTGCCAGTCTGAATTTAGCTGCGCGGTGGTTCCTACAGGCAGACTCTTCTGTCCTGCCACATCCTAACCTTGCTCCCTGTGCATGACCCTGGCATTTGTCTGTCTAGTAGTTCAGTTGCTTGTAGCGTGCTTGCTATGGAGAAACTATAGCGACAGCTTTCCCTTGGAGTACAATCTTTTTGATCTGGGTTGAGATGCAGCACCGTGTGATAGTTTTTTTCCTCTACTCATGTTTACTAACAAACTCTGACTCTTACAGCCTTTGCTAGTAAACTACATTTCACATGCCACTGAGAAGTTATGCAAGCTGGAGTACCGGGGTCTTCAGAACAGAAAGTCCTCAGCTTAGTCATTTAATAAAGTACAAAAATTTGATAACTTTGGGGGGACTTTAATATAGTAAAAGCAAAACAAAACACAAATTCAATGCTGGTATTGCAGTAATTTTGTTCTATTTTTTAAAAAAAACAAACACAGTTTCCTGATATCTGTCAATTATGCATGTGCAACCTCATGTAATAGCCACGGATGTATAGTACTTCAGAAAATTCTATTTATATTTATTATGAGTCTAACTGATGTGTCTTTCTGTCACTGTTTCCAATGTCCTTCCTAGTGTGTTCCAACTAATCCAATTTCCTGATTGATCTGAAAGTTAAGTGCATGGGGAAAATCTGTTGTATCCACAAAGGTCATGCCAACCACAGAGAATTGGATTTTTACTAAATTACAAAAGCTTTTAAATCAATCTTACAACAGGTACCTTATTTTAACCTTATCCATGGAGGGATGATGTGTCCATGTAATTCTCAAAGCCTCATGTAGAGAGCTGGGTCTATTTCTATCATCTCTTGTTTTTTAACAGAGAAAAGGAGCAACTGAATGCACTACTTCAGGTGGCTCAGGTAAGTTTCACAGTTATTCTCTTCATGTGTCTTCTCTGAGTATCTGTGAAGGGTCCTTCATTGCCTACGCTTTGCCTGGGGCTACTATTGTTATTGTGGCAGCACTACTTAAAAAATGGACTTTGTTCACTCAAAACCTGCAGGTGTTTGGTTTTGGCAAGGGTGCATAGAGTTAATAAGATGGGGTTTTTTCCCCTCGAGGCTCGTGTACCAGCTTGCATAGTTCCTATTTGAAAATTTCTGTATTGAGTGTGCAGCATCCTTTTTTATCTCTACTGCTTGAGCTCATTACATGACCTTGTGATGCGCTATGCTGTGACACAGTCTGTTTTGCTGGGTTGTTGCCTGTAACAGCCAAAATAAGAGTGCAGACGGCTGCTACCATGGCTAAAATAAACCCCCTGTAACTGATCTAATTGTTGGTACTTGATATATCAAAGAGCAGACCACCTACCCTGAGGTGTGTGAAAACAGCTGTATATCTTATTGCTTTTCCCAAACCACTTGTTCCCCAGTTTCAGGCATGCTCTGTTTAGGAGAGATGACAGATTAGAGTATAAAAATGCATTTGTCCACAAGTAAGAGTGAAGTAGAGAACAAGCAACAGGGTAACTGCAAAGAAAACAAAGAATGTGGCTTAAGTGAGCCAATTCATTGGCTGCATTGTCATACTCTTATCAGGAAGTACATGAAATCCTTTTGGAACTTATTTTTGCGTTTTCTTGTGTGCATATGTTTTCAACATCCTCCATGGAGGGGAGAGTGACTTTTATCTTATAGCTAGACATCAGTGAAAGTTACCAGTATCTTCCGTCTTCTAATTATTGTATGCTTGCTGGAAATTTCCTGTTACTTCAACGTGAAGAATAGAGGAAGACAAGAGTCTTCAGCAGCCAGCCAGCCATCATTCATCCAATGATGCTAAAGAATGCCAAGAAATTCTGGGTGGAATTTTGGTGGGGTGGGGCTGGGGTGGATACAGTCCTGCTTCATTGCAAATATCCCTTCCAGACCTAGATGCTAATGGTCAGACCCCCCACCCAGGAAGCAATGAAATCCCCAAATCTTTTAATGAATTTCTGGGAATCTTGAGCTCTTAAGCAGGCTATGCATATATGTATTCGTATATAGTTGCTTTCTCCTATATGCATGTATGTGTGTGAGATCAAAAAGAGAGGATGGACTTTCAGAATGCTTTTATACAAGTTGTAGTGTACAGAGGGCTGTAACATGAACAGCAGACAGAGAGGCTCTTCCAAAAGTTCACCCATCCCAGCGAACTACTTTGTACGATTCAGAAAGGAGGTAGGCTGCTGAAAAAAAGGAGGTACCCGAAGATCTAGTAGTTCTGCCTTTAGTATTTACACCGTGGGTGATGTCAGATGCTGATCAGAAAAGGAGAGGATGCTTAGAATCGTCTTTTTGCACGTGGGAGGTACAAGGCAAGCACAGGAGATAGGAAGAATTAAAGGTCCAGGCAAGGAACACATACAGGTTGAAGAAACTGCTTTAATACTCTTATAAATTCTCTAAGGTGGAAGCAGTAAAGACTGAGGAGGTAGATATTCCCCTGCAAGAAGAAGAGAGACGTCAGATGGAGGAGATCTTAAGACTGGAGAAGGAGATTGAGAAGTTGCAGCAACAGAAAGAGGATCACATGTCTATCATCTGTGACAATACCAGGAATGAAATCAATCGTCAGCGAGAAGAAGAGATCCAGAGGCTGGAAAAGGAGGCATCTAGGGTTGCCCAGGAGTTCTTGGAGCTGCTGGATTTTGGCAATCTGGATGAAAGTGTGCAGAACTTAGAGCACTCACTTTCTAGTGAGGGGACACTCAACATTGACTGCAGCCTGGTGGCACCGCTGGCTGAAGAAGAAGTGGATGAGGGTTTTCATGCTGATGACGAAGGACGGCCAACTTCCAGTTTGGTGGTCTTGAATCAGCATGGCACAAGAAACAGCAATAACTGCTCAGAGAAAGGTGCGGACACAAGCTTTCCAATTCTCCAAAGGGAAGTGGGAGAGGCTGTCGCTGCTCCAGGACAACCTCTGGAAAGAACCACTAGCCCCAAAGAGCAGAGACTCCTATCTGACCCAGCAGAAAGCATTCCCAGCACTGTCTCAGATACACAGAGTAACAGCGGAGAGGTGGGAGAGCCGATTTATACTTCCCCCCCAGATGTGGAGTCTGACTACGACCATGAGGAGTTTGATGGCTGTGGAGATGCAGGCAGCGCCTCAGCTGAGCCCCTGAATGGTGAGGAAGGTCTGAGACACTCCCATGGTACCAGCCTGGACTCCAACCGTGGCAGCTTGGACTCGGTAAGAATCCCTCCCTTCACCTTTCTGGACATTAGTGTGACTTTGTTGATATTTATAACATCCTTGCCTTCTTAACATATGCCCGTTTGCTCTAGGTATTGTTACTAACATATAACTCTCCCTTGCATCAATAATCAGATAGAAAAAAAGAGTCAGGCTGAGCACTGGAGGGCTTGTGACTGTCCGGTATTACTGGTACACAATCTAGCACGTATCTAGGCTATTTCAGATTGTTTCAATCACCACACCGTATACTAATGTAACACCCGTTAGGAAGACTGAAAGCAGGCAACTAGTATCTTGTAGGTATATGTTTTACCTTAGAGGGATTTCACAGAAGTAGCCTGAGCTTCTAGTGGACAGTCACTAAAGGAAATGGGAAAGGCTGAAGTTTGATTTGTTTCCGTCACTAAAACTTCTCTTGTTCTAGTCCTGTTACTGTTCAGAGTGAAGGGTTTATTTTCAGCCACTATGTGCAAGTTAAGTTATTCTAAGGCTTGAAGAAATTACTGTGCTGAACTAGGCTGGGTCCCGGGGCACACAACCAAGACCACTGAACCTTTTCATTCCTACCGCAGGGACAATGACAGGGTAGTAAACTGGGCCATTAGCCTCGCACTTGAAGCATCTCCGCTTAGATCCCACACTAGGCTCTGGACTTCCTGAGTGCCCTCAGGCGAGTTCCTTAATAATGAAAGGATAAATCCCCTGACAGAACAGGATGTCAGATAAGCCCACGTAAGATTGTGATGAGTTCAGGTGTGAAGCCAATGACAGCCATAAAAATATTTTAGATAAATGAAGTCCCTGAGAGTAGAGACTTGAGTTACAAAATATCTTTAGAAAACATGATTTTTTAATATTTTTTTAGGAACTCTATTTCCTTTTCTGTTCTTTTCCAATAGGCAAATTGTGACCCTTCCTAAAAAGGTGCATGATTTTTCCTGTTTGCATTTCCCTAATGTCAGCTGCCAGCCATCAGAATTTTTTATGATGTGATCTGCTTGAGTAAAGGTACCTTCTATGCGGGCGGGTACCCGCAGATCACTGTCACGTAACCTTCAAGTCATGAATCATTCTGTCACAGCCTCGGCCAGTTTCTACCATTCTTCTTAAAATGTAAATAGAAGTGGAGGATTTTATTGGGCTCCTCAGTGAATAAGACTCACGAAAAATGCGGTTGATACTATGTCATGGCATGAGCCACAGGAAGAGATAACTGCAGCTGGGTCAAGATCCCATCAGTAGCTGCTGATCCAAGAATACCTGCTTTTTGAAACGTAATGGCAAGAGAGGGAGAATGGATGAGTGGAACAGGAAGGAGACAAAAGAGAAACGTAAAGGGATCACAGAGAGAGGACAGAAGGAAAAATGAAAAGAAGCAACATGTATCTGAGGAAGGAAAAATCTAAGGAGCTGAATTCATTAGTATTAAATTAATAAAGCAAATCTAAGGAAGTTGTATTTAAGGTAAAGGAAGTGATAGGATAGTTTGCGATTTCATGTGTGAAGTACTTTCTTATGGCTGAGGGCCATTATCTAGTTGGAGAACAGGGTTGATTAAATGCTGTACTATTATTTCAGTAATTTAGATCTTTGTTTTTAGGGCTCAGTTATCCTGGAACGTGTTTTTCATCCTAATCAACCCAAAGCAAGACATTTCCTTGCTGGGGATAGATTAGTGCTCCATC
This sequence comes from Larus michahellis, assembly GCF_964199755.1. Classification (NCBI taxonomy): domain Eukaryota; kingdom Metazoa; phylum Chordata; class Aves; order Charadriiformes; family Laridae; genus Larus; species Larus michahellis. The sequence continues at coordinate 42,307,169 of NC_133902.1, read as the reverse complement.
TTGTCCAGCATCTTGGCATGTCTGCCAAAAAAATCAGAAAAGTCCTCCAAAATGAAAAATTCTCTCTTAATCCCGTTAAATCAGATTTTGGACTGTGGCCTCTGCCTTGAAGCAGGAAGGTTTGTTACTGCGGGTAACTGGAGTTTTCTAGCCATGTCCACTGCCGAATGTCACTCTCCTTTCTGGTATGAAAATTCCATGCTCTGGAGACTCTTGCTTTAGGCATTAATGGGTAAGCTGTCAAGCCTCTAGTTTTACTGTATTGCTTTTTTTGTAAAGGGAGCATGTGTAGTTTTGCACCTTCTGATCATGTGACTTCTCTAGCCTTGTTACTTGGCTCCACTCCTCCTGTGACCAGGAGAACCCAAGTAGCCTGTATTTCTTCATTTTCTTTTAGTTTCTGGACAGTGAAGAAGAAGTGGATGTTTACATTGATACAGACGAAGAGTTTTGTAATGGACGAGTCACTATCTTCAATGGCTCAGGACCACCCTATTTTCACAGCTATCTCTACATGAAGGGTAAGCGGCTTTAGCCAAAAGCGTGGAAGGATGGAATCTAGAAAACCCGCTTTCTTCTTCTGTTTCTCCAGAATCATCTTCATCTGCTCTTAGTTCTCAGTTTACTCTCTTTTTTTTTTTTCTTATTCTGTTAATTAAAACAAGCAAATAAAACAAAGAGCTAGGAGGTGGATGTCAGGGAATTAGACTGGATGTCTTTGCCACTAGGACCTAATTGTGTCCACTTAGTATGGGCTTAAATGACTCATTCTGAGCTACAAACCTGAAGACAATACTAAAAAATTTGGTGTAGTGCATATATTTCTGTATTTTGTGTTTGTTTCAGTAGTTTGTTCTGTTTTTTTCTCAGTCCAAACTTAAGCATAATCTTGTTTCTCTCCCTCAGCTCCTTCGCTTCATGTAGGAGCTGAAGTGGCAACTCAGTGTCCAGGAAGCTGGATCAGAATGGAAACATGGCACTTGTTGCGTGTCTGATGAAATCTTGCTCCCTCACTTTGCAGGAGGTCTCATGAACCCGTGGAGGCGGCGCTGGTGTGTTTTGAAGAACGAGGCCTTCATGTGGTTCCGCACCAAGCAAGAGGCACTGAAGTCAGGCTGGCTCTATAAAAAAGGTGGAGGCATGTCAACACTTTCACGCCGCAACTGGAAACGCCGTTGGTTTGTGCTTCGAGAATCCAAGCTGATGTACTTTGAGAATGATAGTGAGGAAAAGCTGAAGGGGACAATTGATATCAGAAGGGCAAAGTGAGTGAAGAAATAAATCCTTTTGATCCCTAGTATTCAGTCTCTAAATCAATAATAAAGTGCCCAGTGCTGCCAGTTCATCGGTCTATGTATCTTCCATAGGGCTAGGAGAATCAGAAACATAAGGGAAGGAAAAGACAATTAGAGTTTCTAGTTTTACTCTGGAGGGAGGCTGGAAAAGGATTACAAGTTCTTTTTCCAGCCTTGCATTTCATAATCTGGCAGAAGCTCTTTCCAAGCCATGGCTGGAGCCAGACCAGGAGGGGCTAATTAAGTGCATACCCCATGCATGCTCCCCTACCCTGACTCCATCTGTTTCCTGGCTTCTCCAGGCATTTCACAGAGGTGGTATGAAGCTCACAGCAGGATTTGAGTTTGGCAGCACATGCTATGCCTTTTCCTGAGCTCTGAATGCTCTTTTTGCTGCCATAGCCAAATCCTCAGCTCCTGCTGTAAGAAAGAGAGACTAGTCACCTATTAGCATTATATGGGCCTGTAAAGTGTCAAAAAGAGTAGTGGCACGCCCCACTTTGTAAACAGCCCTCTATATCAACCTCCCTGTTGTCTCTTCTTCCATCTGCTCTGCTGGTGACTTGAAGAAAATCCATTTAACACTTGAAGCTTTGCTCTTGTAGTAGGTTAACTGTACAAATCTTTTTAAGGGTAGCCTATAAGTCTTAATATGTATTAGAGGAATTTTGTATTTCTGTTGGAGGTACAAGCCATCTAAACCAGTGATTTCCCTTCCGTATGGTGAATGGTACGATGTGAAAAAAATTGGCCAGATGGAATTTATGCCTGTGAAACGTTTTCAGTTTTGGCTCTTTTGATTTGCTGTGTTGCAGGGAGATTGTGGACATTCATGAAAAGGAGAATGCCTTGGACGTTGTGACAGAAGACAGAGTTTATCACATCGTTGCAGAGTCGCCTGAAGATGCCAGGTATAAGAAAGAGTTTTGTTAGGTTTGTTCATTTGGTGCAGGTCTGGCGCAGCTACTCGTGGGAGAGCCTGGGAAACATAATCACATCCTTTTTGCTGGAGAAAAGAGGGAATTCATTCCCGAGTGTCATTTCGTGCTTACTGGGAGGTACCACACCTACTTTGGGGACTCTCAGTTATGGCTACCGAGATGGTGGTTCAGCCTATTGCTCAGTCACAGGACTGCCACCTTCTTATGTGGCTGTGAGCATGCTGAATTCAAGGGTTACTTCAGGAGACACACAAAACCTTAATATAAACTGGAACGTCTAATAGCTGATTTATTTATTAAATGGAATCTTGAATCAAACAAAAAGTCTATTCATGTTGTCTGTAAATGATTGCGAGAGCAGCTGGGTTTTATCCAGGAGACAGAGAAAAGGCTGCAGCTTATCAGAGTCTGTAGTGTCATCTGATAAAATCTTCCCAGTGCAAAGCAAACAAATGACTCATGTCCTTCCTTCTTGGCGGCCTGGCCTGGCAGTGGGAATCAGTTGTTTAAGGGCAGGTTGGACAACCTGTTCTGGCTACGCAAAGCCAAGTTAAGAGGTTACTGTCCCTAGCTGCTCATGTCCTGCCACTTTTCCCATTCTTACCAAGGCTTCTGCTCTCTCAGCCCAGCCAGTGTAACTGTTTCTTTGATCTACTTTAATCTGATTCTGTGAAGTTATAGGGTCTGTTATTTCATTTGGATGTATAGAGAGGAAGGGGGAAAGTGTTTGGACACAAATAAATTAACAGAAATAGACTAAAGAACAGACACATGAACAAGAAACAGGCAAATTCAAGGGGCAGCAGCTGAAGAAACAATAACTTCTTAGCCCAGAACGTACACAACTGGAGTAGTCATGCCCCAGGATAACACTGCAGAATTGCTAGGGCAAGTGTAAAACAAATGTGGCCTCTGTCAATGCCCTGTCAGTCTCTGTTCTGAAGGAGAAGAAAACACCAACACTTGCACTAGCAAAGGGCAGATCAGCAGATGTCGTAGACTATCCAATTTGAGAATCCTCCATGAAGTCTAGATGTTTGCAGATCTCACTGGAAGCTGCAGATAAGAATCCGCTTGTTCTGCAACAGAGATTAGCCTCCAGATATGTCTGTAATGAGAAGCCCTTTCACAGAGAAATAACTTAACTCCAAATTAACTTATAATAAAACTCATGATTAATTGACAGCCATATGACTTTCAAGTTTATGAGCAGATCAGAGAGAGGCTAGTTAAGAAGGCTCCCAGGCGTCTCTAGGACTCTAGTCCAGGACGATTCCCAACTGACCCTGTCTTTACAACATCTATATGCTCTTCTCAGTCTGCTGACATGTGCTGCCTGGTAAGGCCACTGCCTGCTTACAGTTCCTTGAATAGCAAGTAGAAGACTGGTTTTTGTGGGAGCAGCTGTCAGTGGGTTGAAGAACATGTGCAGAATTTTCATGGATAAATAAGGAGGAAGACGTTAGGGTCTGGTATGATCAGCCCAAGAGGTATTTTGTAGCATAGTCCTCAGGAAATTGTGAATGAAGAAATATTCCCACAGGCTGCTTTTCAGGTTCCTTGATCATATTCTAGAGCTAGCTTCACTACCCAAATCCTAACTTTGAGTCTGTTTCGATTGCCAGTGGTTGGTTTAATGTCCTGAGCCGAGTACACAGTGCTACGGCACAGCAGCTGAGGGAAATGCAAGATGAACAGGCCAATCCAAAGAATGCTGTGGTGAGTTACTGTGCAACCAGTCTGCGGGCATGCTTAGAACCCTCTGTGTTTAACTGTTTTGTGCATGTTTTTCCAGCACATGCAGTGCTGTAGTTCATGAGCAGTATAAGAAAGTTGGACAATTATTATAACGAAACAGCAAAGCTGATAGAAAAGAGGGTAAGGCGTGGGGAATGTGGTGGTTGTGGTGGGTGGCTCAGATTGATCACCAATAGCTCTCTTTGTGTGGAAGAGGAGGGCTGCGTTGTGCAGATAAAACATCTTTGGATGGGATTATGGGACTAGTCTGGGTCACAGTTACTCCGGAGAGAAGATATGCAGTTGGGAAGAGCTATGCATTTATGTATTTTGCTAGTATTGAGATGCTAGCAAAAGGTTATTTCAGACCTTCCTAATGCTTTCTGGAAATTTGTAGCTTTTTTTTTCTCCAATGCTGTGGAGCCCTTGCACATCTTATGCTGTTTAGGGAGCAAAGATGACTCACTCGTGCCTTTCCCGTATGTTCATTGCTACTCAAGCTGTTGGAATTCAGAAGAATGTTTTCAGTTCCGTTCCTATTCACAAAAGAGAATGTCTGTAATTTAAGATGTAAGCCGTTCCTGTTATCTGTGTCTTTCTCACTGTACAGGGAACGCTGGACGTGGGGCTTATCGACTCTGTCTGTGCCTCAGACAATCCTGATAGGTAGGTACAGCAACTTCACCATCTCCTAGATCAGAAACTCTCTAACATATTTTTGTGGGTAGGCCCAGGTTTTCTTTGCGGGTTGCATTTGTTTAAACTCCTAAGAATTTATCTCCAAACAAATAAACATAACTGAAACTGAAGTCTTTAGCTTGTTTCAAGCTATGTCACTTCACAGGCATGAAGTTCCCATGTGTATTTTCTTTGAGCGAAAGTTTCTCCTTTTCCTCTTAGAAGTGGAAACAGCGTAATATCAATGGCAAGAAATTACAGTCTTACCTATTAATACTAAACAAAAATTTCTAGCAAAACCAGAACTTTGAGCTTTTCAACAGAATAATTTTGAGTTAATCTTGTAAATTTAGGGGACAGAAACAGCATTGTGGAAGAGTAATGGATGAATTTAGACATTTGTACTCTTGAAATCTTTACAACAGAGCACAGACCTTTAGTTCACAGACTGGTTAGTTTCAGAGAAGAGACTACCGGACATTTCATATCACTTTATGTTAACATTTAATTATTTCCTACAGTGTTAACAGGTTCAGCCAGGGCAAAGATTCTTACTACAGTGCTGAAGTAAAACGTTAGTTATTAAGTTATTTACCTCTGTGATCTGCTTTTTTTTGCACACAGGTTGCCGGGACTTCGGGTTACTAGTATAGGAAATGCACATCTTGGTAGCAGACTTAAGATTTCATTGATCAAAATGTTTTAGCCAGTTCTCAGCCTGGGCTCCTCATAGTTAATCTGTATCCCAGTAAAAAACTAGGCACAAATAGTAAGCTGAACAGCCAAAATTTCACAGAATCGCAGAATGGTTCGCGTTGGAAGGGACCTTAAAGATCATCCAGTTCCAACCCCCCTGCCATGGGCAGGGACACCTCCCACTAGACCAGGCTGCTCAAAGCCCCATCCAGCCTGGCCTTGAACACTTCCAGGGATGGGGAATCCACAACCTCCCTGGGCAACCTGTGCCAGTGCCTCACCACCCTCACAGTAAAGAATTTCTTCCCGATATCCAATCTAAATTTGTTCATGTATCTGCTGAGGTACACTCTTCTGGAGTATAAGTGTTTGAATCACCATTAAACAAATTTTGAGGAGAATGCTTCATTTTCAACTATGGTTTTTATGCAGCCTATTTTTAAGTTTATGCAATGGCCAGACAGTTGCTTGATTTGCACCTTTTACCTTTTGTTTCATACTTGCGTTTTACTTTTCAATTTCTTTGTTTTCTCATAGAAATCTGTGTTTGCTTTCAAAGTTTTCTGAGTCTGTCCTCTTGGAACTGGTCATTTTTATTCTTCCATTTTCCTGTAAAGCATCAGTTCTGTGCATAATTGTCAATATTCTTTTCGTAGTCCACATTTGTCTGTTGCAAGAGAAGGACAAAGTCATCTAAGAGGAACATAACAGTTTTTCCTCTGTTTTGTCAGGATCATCCTTTTTAAAACAAATCTCAAACCCACCTTAGCTGACTCTGCTGGGACCTACATTTGCTACTGCATCACTGGTTTTTAATAAGTACAAGGAGAATGGCCGTACTAGCTCAGCCCAGTGGTACTAGCACTAACTCAGTCCGATCAGAAAGTAGAACAAAGTCCTTTGCTTATGAACCCAGACATTTTACAGCTGGTCATTAGCTAATTAATGTTTTCTAGTCTTTGGAAATAGCTTTTGAAAGATGTTTAATTCCATTTATCTGGTCTCTGCGTTCATCAGCTTGCAGACCAACTGCACAGTAGTTGCTCTTAAGTGGTTCTACACTTCTCTGTAGCTTGTATTCAGAGAATCTTTCTGCATTGTTTATGGGAAGGTAGAGGACATGGCTTTGGGTGTGCTGTGAGTTGAAATATTTGCATGGCTATGACCAGTTTTCATGCTTTTATTTTCTGGCAGACCAAATTCTTTTGTGATCATCACAGCAAACCGAGTGATTCACTGCAACAGCGACACCCCCGAGGAGATGCATCACTGGATCTCCCTGCTGCAGAAACCAAAAGGCGAATCTAAGGTTGATGGCCAGGAGTTCCTTGTGAGAGGTAAAAGGAAATGCATGCAATTACAGCATGTGAAACTCATCTTCTGTTTATAATCTGAGGGGGAGGTTTGATTGTAGCTCATCCAATCTAGGGTTTAGCTGCTCCCCAAAACCTGTCATTCTCTGCCCCTCTCCACCTCCCTGCCTGCTGCTTGCCATGTCCTGTGTTGTGCTGGCACTGGCTTTTAACAAATTCCTTGTTAGGTGGATTCAGAAAGCTAAAGCTGGAAAAAAAATAAGGCCTTCTTTTGTGCATTCAGTTTTCTGATGTTGGTTCTGTAGCCTATTTCAACACGTCCAGCAAATGCCGTCAGGGAATAGGAGCATGGCTGCCGTTTAGGAGCAGCTGGCTTAGTCTGACTATAACATGACACTGCAGCTTTTGTGTTCAGAAAGCTCTGTTCCTTCTGACACCTGTCATGTAGAGTGAGAGGGAGAGAGATCTTTGTCTGCTGTCCTCAGCTAAACAAACTAACCTGATTATGGTAGACATAGTGAGGTAAGAATAATTCTCTGAGGCTGAGCAAAAGATTTAAATTGTATCTCTAGTTAGTTGGAGATGGAGGAGCTGATGCATGAGTAGTGATCACACACATATTACAAACTAGTCTCCCATTTGTCTCAAATATTTTTAAATTTCCCTAGTACTTTCAGCCTATCACATGCTCTTAAATGTACGGAGACACTCCTGATCCAATCTGTGGAAAGGAAATGCATGAGCAAATTGCCTTACATCTTCCAGAAAGTGTCTATGAGGGAATAAAGGTCTGAAAGTGGTTATGGCAAGGCAGGAGGATGGGAAGAAAAGGGTCACCAAAAAGGGGCATAAGCATTCCATCCTAATCTTAAACATTTCAAGGAGACTGAATGATATAAAGCAGGTTATGAGACAACAGTTCAAGTACCTTAAATTCAAAATACGTAATTGCAAGGCAACGGTTCCTTTTATCGCATATTGTTCATTAGTGAAAGAAAAAAAGGAATGCTCCTTTGCAAAGTCAATGTATGCTCTGCACTTCACAGTAAGATACGTGTGTGACAGTGGTGTAGCCACAAAGGCATGTGTTCGGGAAGGTCTGTCTCTTTGTCTTTTCTTTATATGGAACCTCTGGGCTCATGGGTAGGGCCGGTAGCTCCCAGCAAGAGCCTTTTCCAGAGAGGTGGATTTCCGATCCCAGAGTTAGAGACCCACCAGGCAAGAGACAGGACTGTTGTAGTGGTGAAACCATTGACATGTTTGTGTTCCTGTGCTAGGCTGGCTTCACAAAGAGGTTCAGAGCAGCAACAAGATGTCCTCTCTGAAGATGAAGAAACGCTGGTTTGTTCTGACAAACACTGCCCTCGATTACTACAAGTCATCTGAGCGCACAGCTGCCAAGCTTGGCACACTCGTGCTCAATAGCCTCTGCTCCGTAGTGCAGCCCGATGAGAGGGTTTTTAAAGACACAGGTAAGAAGAAGCAAGCAGTAGTGAGTAGAATTTCCATGTGTGGAGTTGCCTGAAGAGGGGATGGTGCAGGAATGTAATGGTGTGTCATATTGAGGAGGTAGACTTGATGTTATCTGAGGCTCTGTGTCTGGCTGCAAACATCTTTCCCCACAGAAACTCTAAGAGACTTGCAAAGGGCCAGAGAGTAGGGTGCAAGTGACAGAAAATCCCTCACACCTGACAGAGATACACAGTGCTGATGTTTTTTCACTGAGTAGTGTCACTAAGTGTTTCCCGGATAGGGAAAGGGGTATGAGTTCTTATAGCTGACACTGTAATTATCAGTCCATCTCTGTAAATAACTGTCATTTTGTGGCATGCCCCACATTTGTCTCTGGGGTCAATGTTATTCTCGTAAATAAGAGCAATGGCATACACTGTAAGTCTTGTTTGTAGCATCACTCAAGTTGTTAGAAACAAAAGATGACAAGGGCCTATGTTTGCTTTCTGTGCAGTTCTGGGAAGGCAGGATGTGGCATGATCCTGCATTGCTTGCCTTAGGAGTTTGGGAGGGAGCTCGAGTTATGAGGCAAAGGGTGAATCCCCCCGGCAAAGAAGATGAAGACTTGAAATACTGGACATTTGAGTAGTGAAGTTACTTGGAATATTTTTTAAAAAGGCTGAAAGCTGGAAGTGTTTATTAAAGTGTGATGAGAAGAAATTTATTCTGTTCATTTGCAAGAAATCATTAACTTTTTTTACCTCAACAGATGTGTAGGGCTGCCTTTATCAGAGTGAGTTGTCATCACCCTGACCTGTTCTCTCAGTTTATGTCAAACACATTATTTTTAAAAGTTATGAGAACTGATTTGGCAATCTGACCGGGTGCTGTGTTTAGAGTGGTCATTTCCTGAGTGACAAATAGCACAGTGTTGGCTAACCCTGCCAGTGAAAGTGAGCTGCCTGGTTGGCACAGGAGTATTCATGTTACACTACAAGATACTTGTGTCTTGGAAAGCTGTCTTTGTACCAAAACCTGGGTTGGGACCTTCCTGCTGATAAATGTGTTTTGGGAACGGGGGACATTAATGTCTACCTAGTCAATTTTAACCAGACACACTATATGTTGCTATCAAAGCAGCGACGGTTTTCCTCAGCCAAGTGCTACAGACAAAAAAAGAAGATAACATGGAAGCAAGTTTCACCTTCCAGCTTCTTTGTTTCTCCACAGGCTATTGGAACATCATTGTCCATGGGCGAAAGCACTCCTACAGACTGTACACGAAGCTGTTGAATGAAGCTATGCGCTGGGCCTCTGCCATTCAAGGTGTCATTGACAGCAAAGTTCCCATAGAAACACCTACACAGCAACTCATTCGTGACATCAGGGTAGGTGGCATCATGCTCATTCCCAAGTGAGCTGGGAGCAGCCAGATCACCACTGGCCTTACCCAGTCATTGCTGAGAATGTGGCAACAAACGGGGTTGCTGTCTTAGGGGGGAAAAAAAAGAGAAGAAAAGAAACCTAAATGACTGTGCAACTAAATAATCAAATCTTAGGTGAAATTTATTTTGAATTAGCATGTTAACTGATCTGCATAAGTCTAGGCTACCACTGCTATGCAATTACAAATTGCATGCAGGATTACACCATCAAGTATTTGCAAATCCTTGCTTCATCCTTTCCTCTCCTGGGCATCCTCCGGACACAAATATAAAAATTTCCATTCCTGCCAGCCATATGACTTTGCTGTAACCTGAAGTCCTCTTCATACCTAAGGCTTGCATGGTTAAATAGCAGAGTACAGAGTGGAAAGAAAATGCCCTTCAAAATAGCAGAAATTGTGCCACTGTAGCAGGAGTAATTTTTGAAAAGGCTTCGTTCCAGAAACTGTAGCAAATTAAATGTAGAATCATGTTAGAAGACACACCAAAGCATATTTCAGAAGAAAGGTATATGTAAACATACACATTGTGATGAGCTGTAAACTAAATGCCATTAGATAGTAACTATTCAGGAAGGAAGAGCTGGGAGTGACTGTGGAGAATATTGGAAAACTTCAGCGCAGGATTCAAGGACAAATGGAACATTAAGTACTGTTAGGGAAGGAATATAGGACAAAATGTGGAAGAATTTGATGCCAGTGTGTATGATAGTGACAGGCCCAGATTTTGAACACCGTGTGCATTTTGGTTGTCCGTTCTGTAAACACATGTAGTACAACCAGATAAATTCAGGGAGGACAGGCTCATGGAGGATCGATCTGTGGTCAGAAAGTCATTAACCATTTGCTGTTGAAAGCTTGAAGTATATACCAGGGAGGAATCGTGCCATACATGCCCATTACATGCCTGTATTAGGTATCAGCCACAAGCCACATTTGAAGTCAAGATCCTGGGCTTGGTCACCTTTCGTACGACCCAGCACGGCCGTTCTTATGTTTTATTTACAGAAATAATGTAGAGTAATTTTTATATGTGAACTATGCTTTGGTCACCTAGTCCCTTTATGGACCTCCAGAAACTTCAATAAACATGGTTGAGCTCGAACCTAAATATATAAGGATATCCTGTGAAAGACTGTCCCCATTTGAGGATAATTCTTTTTTTTTCTTTTTTCTTTTTTTTTCCCCCCAGGAAAACAGCACAAACTTTGAAGTAGTGGAACAGACATATAGGAGGAACCCAATCTTGCGATATACCCAGCACCCTTTGCATTCCCCATTGCTCCCACTACCGTATGGAGATGTTAGTGTCAGCTGTAAGTATTTTACCTGTGGGACAGAATCTGCTCGCATTTAGAGGATCAGTGTTGAGCCTGAGCACCACAGAAGTGGTCTGTAAGCTCTCTTTATGCAGGTGAAGTCCAGCTGGGGCAGTGTAGCCCGCAGGGTTCAGAGAGAGGGAGCAGTCCATTTCTCTACCTGAAATGTATTCTGTCTTAGGAACACTGAATCTTAAAGTAAATGGGGGCAGATAGTTTATCATCCAGCTGGGGGATGTGTGGCCTGTCATCCTTGAGCTGCAACTGGGTTGCAAATGGCTCAGTGGAAATCCTACAACAGGATTCCATCACGCAACTGGCAGTGGGATAGTATTCATACAGAAGCTGCTGTAAAACCAGGCTGAATTAATCCTTTCTTCAAACGCTTCAGCAACATGAAAGAGCTAGACTGTCTGATAGGCTACCAGAAAACCAAAGTGATTTGCTGATGATTCCAGACAGGCATACAAAAACTGAAAGCTGCTGCTGAAGACCTATAGAAGAATCTCTAATGCAGAGTGACTGGGCCACAAAACCTTTTCAGAAATTAATTTCCATCTGGATATGCAAAGCAATGTATATGGGAAAAGCAGCGATGGGTCTGAGTGATCTACTTCTGCTTAGGAAAGTGAACACAAATTTACATAGCTTTATGAAAATGGCAGCTCTTGTACCAAGCACAGAAACAAAACAGCTAATGCAAGGTTTTGAAAGCTTAGAAAAGGAAAAATAAAGTCTTTGTGTGGCTGTATTGATGTATCATGCACCTGCACCTTGAATACAGGATACAGCTTGGCCTTCTGCATCTTAACAAAGATACAGGAGAAGTAAAAACCTACCCAAAGATGATCAAAGGCACAGAAAGAATTGCCTACAATTAAGAGACTAAATAGAGCAGGACTCTTCAGCCTCAAATAGAAGTTTTCAGGGCTTAGAGGACTATCATGGAGAAGGTGAAAGGGGAGTAACTGCACACTGTCTCTCATAATACAAGGATTAAATTAAGTGACAGGTTAAAAGCCCAGAAAAAAAAATAATTCTGAAATACAGAAAAGTTACAGAGCAAGTACTTACGCTGTGGGACTTACTGCTGTAGGGATGTGTATTTGTATTGTACAATTAATGCATGGCCACTGGAGAAGCAATGGCTGCATAGGAGATTCAGAAGGACCTATAGCCCCAGAGATGCGCACGGGAGAATGCAAGCCTGCAGCGGTATGGTAGTATCACATACTTCTGAGCAATTCAAAGCAGACATTTAGGTGCTTAAAAGACATAACGAGTGTTGATGTAGGCATTTTAAATCTATACAATAGGTAAAAGCTGCATCTGCAGTACACCAGTTTGCCAAAGTTCTGTGTTGGCTCGGGGGTCAAAGCTGACATGGGCACAACAGAGAATTTTGGAAGTACGTAAGCCAGGCTTCGGTGTGTGCATTCAGGCACATAAAGGCTTAATTGCATTAGTGACCCTCTGCTTTATAGCTGCTCTCAGGTGAGGAGATGACTTTCTGCCACCCCTTCACCTGTGTCTGCAGATGAGGCACCAAAAGCTGTCTCTTGGCACCTCATCTGCAGACACTGAAGCCTGGACTAGATTTCAAAGCTAGTTTCTTTTAAAAACATTACTCTGCTTTTCTGCACAGGATATCCAAAAATGGATTTACAATGTTGACAAGTTAGATGTTGGCAAATACTAATTAAAACTGCATTTACACATTTAAAGGGGAAGCATTACAGAATCACAGAATCACAGAATCTTAGTGGTTGGAAGGGACCTCTGAGATCATCGAGTCCAACCACAAAAAAAAAAAAAAAAAAAGCACCCACCTACTAAACTCCACACCCACAACCCCACACACAACACCCCACCACAAACAATAATCCTGGGCACTAGAGCATGCCCTGAAGAGCCATGTCTACACGTTTCTTAAATACCTCCAGGGATGGTGACTCCACCACCTCCCTGGGCAGGCTGTTCCAGTGCCTGACCACTCTTTCAGTAAAGTAATTCTTCGTAATACCTAATCTAAATCTCCCTTGTCGCAGCTTCATACCATTTCCCCTGGTCCTGTCGTTATTCCCTTGGGAGAAGAGCCCAACCCCTGCCTCTCTACAGTTTCCTTTCAGGTAGTTGTAGAGGGCAATGAGGTCTCCCCTCAGCCTCCTCTTCTCCAAACTAAACATGCCCAGTTCCCTCAGCCTCTCCTCATAGGACTTGTTCTCCAGACCCCTCACCAGCCTGGTGGCTCTCCTCTGGACACGCTCCAGCACTTCAGTGTCTTTCCTGTAGTGAGGGGCCCAAAACTGAACGCAGTACTCGAGGTGAGGCCTCACCAGTGCCAATTACATTTAAGTTCAGGAGATGAGCTAATGCTCGGGTTGCCGTCCTTCTGTGACAGACGAGTACAGTTGCTAGTAGCGTTGCTGGGCTGGTAGAGAATGAGGGAGATGCTCACTTCTTGTCACCTTTGTGATCGTTCCCCAGTGCAACAAGAGAAGGGTTACAGCAGCTTACAGGATGAAGCGGTGAAGATCTTTAACTCCCTTCAGGAAATTGAGACAGTGTCTGACCCCATACCCATTATCCAAGGCATCCTGCAGACCTGCCATGATTTAAAGCCCCTCCGCGATGAAGTGTACTGTCAGCTCATCAAACAAACTAACCACATGCCGCATCCCAACAGTACTGGGAACCTGCACCACTGGCAGCTGATGTCATGTATGAGCTGCACCTTTCTGCCCAGTAGAGGGATCCTGCGCTACCTCAAGTTCCACCTTAGAAGGTACCGTCCTCTTCATTTGCAGCCTGTTTCCTTCCTCTCTCCTTATTGTCCACTCCTGTTGTACTTAGCTTTGTCGCCCTCCTCCTGTGCAAACATCTTCCTGTGGTGTTGCAGCCTCCTACCTTTGTGCACAATTAAGAATTGTGCTAACAGCCATTCTCTTGTATTCAAACTCCCCCCTTGACACCCATCTGTTGTGTCAAAAGGATGTGGAAAGTAAGGCTGCCCAAACAGAATACCGTGAGACTGTGTTAAAAGTGGATTTACAGCTGATGACCTACTGCTTACTAATGTCCATATAAACGTTCTCAACCTGCAGGAAAGGTGAGGACTGTACTTTCATACACCGTGAAATAAGTACCACCTTGCAGCTGCCACAGGCAAAATGTGTACTGTGGAGCAGTAGATATATTGTAAATCCAATCTATAATTTTTCAATATTTGTTTGTTTAACTAGGCACGTAATCCTTACATTTTGTATTTCTGATCTGCTTTAACCTCCAATTTTTATGAATTCAATCATTTACATTTCTTCCCAATTCACGTTCAGCATCTAATGCAGCCTTCCAAAGCAGTCTGCATTGGGGCTGAGCTGCGCAGCCATGTAGCCGCACTCCATTCACAAATGATGAGAAAGATTGATAAAATCTATTTGATTCCTTCCAAGCTAGGAAAGAGTGTGGTGAAATTTGTGCCAATACACCAAATATCTACATCCAGGGCCTCGTTCTAAGAGACGCTGAGGAATACTCCATGTTGCCATTTCATGTTTTTATCACTGGAGTTGCAGATAATGTTATACTTAGAACTGCTGCCCTTGGAGGGAAGAGAACCGTGTATAAGCATCTACTTTCTACCTTCTTGATTCTGGAAAATACTCTAAAAGTGGCTCAGGCACGATCAGCAACTTAAAAAAACAATTAAGACTAAATGAAAAAGGGCTACGTTTGATTTCGTAGCTCTTAATCTCAATTTTGGAAATTAAGATAGTTAATCCCACTGTCTTCAGCTGGTACTACGCTCCTGAAAGTTTGAACTGCTTATTTCATATGTTGCTGAGAAATGCCACTGAAGTGACTTTGGAATGACTGGTAAAAGCAGGTTGTATGGTTTAGGAAATAAGCAGGCTCATTCTTCAAGGTTGCACTTGACATCGCTGTCTCTACAGAACTCTTTAGGTACAGTAGTCCCAAGTTGTATGGTAATGCACGTGCTTTCTGGTTCACTGTGTAATGGGGTTTTTTGCTTCTCTTTGCCATTAGGGTAAAAGACCTCTTTCCAGGCTCAGAAATAGACAGGTATGCGCAATTCATAAGTGATTCCCTGAAGAGGACAAAGACGAGGGAGTTTGTGCCCTCCCAGGAGGAAATACAGGCGCTTCTCACCCGTGAAGAAATGACCACAACAGTGTACTGCCATGGCGGTGGCTCCTGTAAAATAACCATCAATTCCCACACAAGCGCTGGGGAGGTAATGCATTAGTAGCGTTAGTTGGGTGTAAGCACATCTCTGTGTCTGGGCACTGGGTCTGTTGAAGGGACTCCTTTTTCCCATTCATCTCCAATTTCTCACTTATTTATTTTTTTTAATTACAACTTTTTTGCTGTAACTGCAAAGTCTGTAGGGAAAGCTCTGCTTATTCTGCAGGTTCAGAATTATGCAGGGCCTGTGACCAGGTTGTAAAATATCACTTAACAACGGTGTTGGAAAATCTGAACTCTTTTGGTGTTCTGCCAACTGGAAAGGTAATAATTCTGATGATTTGCTAAACACAGTTTTCTGGACGAGTTGAAATTTCAGTTCATAATGTAATCCTTCTGGAAGGGATATTCTACCAGTAACTTAATCATTAGCAGGTCATAAGCAAGATTCCAGTTTATAGTAGGCACGACTGTGAAAACTTTAGTGCTAAACAGGTAAAAATAGTAGTAGAGTGGAATTGTTACCAGAGGAACCAAGAATATCATCATGACATCTAAATCCATTACGTGCCTGTATCTTGTGCAGAGTTCCAATTCCCCCATCTCCAAAAGGGTAGTGGAGACTGAAAAGGTTCAGAGAAGGAACAGCGAGGATGATCAAATAGAAGCAACAACTTCCTTGCAGGGAATGATTTTTTAGGGTTAGAATTCCTTAATCTGAAAATGAGATAACCAGGGGAGAAATGTGATGGAGGTCTATGATACTGATTCTTCATTGTGAAAGTGTGTGTGATCTCCTCTGTGATCTGTCCCTCCCTGATTTTGCAGGTGGTTGAAAAGCTGATCCGAGGTTTGGCGATGGAGGACAGCCGTAACATGTTCGCGCTCTTTGAACATAATCAGCAGGTGGACCGTGCTGTGGAGAGTCGGGTGATTGTGGCTGATATCTTGGCCAAGTTTGAGAGGTACAAGAATGTTTCATAAAATCCTTAACTCCTAGTTGGATGTGACACTGGGCTAAGTGATAGTACAGTCGTGTAGTTTTATCCAAAGCGGCCACAGTGATTCATTCACTTTAGTTTGAACTTCCTTTTGGTAAGGTTCGAATGCTCTTTCTCACTGTGGAAAACCATGTTCACATCTATTTCGGTGACAAAGAAGCATTCTTTATCAGGCTTGTCAGGACAAAATTAGCAGTGCCTTTATCAAAGACTAACGGTTTACGAGCAGAGCTCAGGGACGGTTTGCTTAAGTCTGATAGTGATCTTGTCAATTTACATCATGATAGCTATATCAGAAGAGAGGGCAAGATTTGGGCACAGAAATGCAGCTCTAATTTCTTACTGTGGACTGCAGTCAGATATATAAAGAAAGCAATAAATTGTGACAGAATCTGGCAGTGCCATTGTCTATTTTATATCTGTTCTAAAGACAAAAATAAAATTGTTCCAAATGGTGGCAAGGCTGATGCTTTTCAGAGTCACACGGTTACATAGAAACAGTATCTTGAAAATGGGGAATAGTTTGTGTCCTGCCCCCAACTCTTGCGTTTATCTAGAACCACTAATTTTTTGACCAAGAATATCTGATAAGAACTTTGGGTCCTTCTGAATCAAAATTTCCTGTGATTCAGAGGAAAAGATGGAATTTACCAGAAAGTCTGCTGCACTGAGATTGTCCTGGTAAAACAGGTAGTTCTGTATGCTCTCCGTTTCAGAAATCCAGGGCTACCTTCACATCATGAGTTGCGCTGTGGACATCCCAGTACCGTGGTGCTTCTGCTTAACTGCCTTTTTCCCCTCTAATTCTCTTTCCTATCTTGCAGACTTGCTGGCTCTGAAGAAGAAGAGGAGGAAGGACAGTGGCAGCTGTATTTTAAGCTTTATTGCTTCTTAGATATTGAGAATGTTCCCAAAGATGGGGTGGAGTTTGCCTTCATGTTTGAGCAGGTAAGCTCGCTCTGGGAGAATGATTTGGTTTCCAGGGTGGCAGAAGCACACGCGAATATACAGAAAACTGGCACTTGCCTTTGCAATAGAAGCAGGAATGCTGGTTTGAACGGAAGAATTTAGTGTGTTGGATTTTTGTCTAGAATCTACCAAGCGGATACACTGCCAAGTTCTGTAGGGAATAGGAGTATTAGAACAAAAGCAACAAAAATAAATAAACAAAGGCTTCAAAAAACTGGAAGAGCAATGGTAATAAAATGCTTTTAAAATTTATCTTTAATTTTAAAAGATATAGAAATTTGGATAATTATTCAAGAAGAATCATTAAAAGTAGCTGCTTGCAGAGCACAGGTGTAAAGAAAACTGGAAAATCTAGCTGTCTGCATATCGGTTTACAAGAGCAGTGCATCCTTGAGACGTTACAGGAATTGCCTAGGCAAACCTACCTTCTGGCCAGTTTCTTATTAACAGAGAGGCACTAAAAGAGTACTGCAGAAAAAGAAACGAGAATGTAGTTCACAATATTTATCTGCTGAGTAATTGTTTTTAAGTCACTATAATCCATAGCACAATGATGCTGGTTAAGCCAGAGATCACACCAGTATGAAGTAACCTTGCAATTAGGGATGCAAAACTAAGCTGACTGGAGTACCCAGCTGCGTGACCCATCCCATCTTTCTTACTTCTAATGCACACTTTGTTCTTGCCTCAGAAAACCATAGCTGTTGAAAATTAATTGATACGTGTTAAAGGGAGTCAGTGTCATGAAGATTGAAACTCATTGAGAGTCAAATGGACAGCATGTACATCACACAGACAACGGTTCCCTAAGAGGGCTTTCTTGAAGTGAATATTGAGTATTCATGGATGACCATGAGCCAGCAACATGCCCTTGTGGCCAAAAAGGCCAATGGCATCCTGGGGTGCATTAAGAGTGTGGCAAGCAGATCGAGGAAGGTTGTCCTCCCACTCTACTCTGCCCTGGTGAGGCCGCATCTGGAGTACTGGGTCCAGTTCTGGGCGCCCTGGTTCAAGAAGGACAGGAACTGCTGGAGAGGGGACAGCAAGGGGCTACGAAGATGATTAGGGGACTGGAACATCTCTCTTATGAGGAAAGGCTGAGGGACTTGGGTCTTTTCAGTCTGGAAAAAAGACGACTGAGGGGGAATCTTATCAATGCTTATAAATACTTAAAGGGTGAGTGTCAGGAGGATGGGGCCAGGCTCTTTTCAGTGGTGCCCAGTGATAGGACAAGGCACAAACCTGAACATAGGAAGTTCCATCTAAACATGAGGAAGAACTTCTTTACCTTGAGGGTGGCAGAGCACTGGAACAGGCTGCCCAGAGAGGTGGTGGAGTCTCCGTCTCTGGAGACATTCAAAACCCTCCTGGACGCGTTCCTGTGCAACCTACTCTAGGTGACCCTGCTCTGGCAGGGGGGTTGGACTAGATGATCTCCAGAGGTCCCTTCCAACCCTATGATTCTGTATTGTTAACTACAGAATCTCTAGGAAACAGTCAGGAACAAGACATCACGGTACTCTAGAAACTCAATTGTACCAAACTCCCTGTTGACAAGGCTTTCAGTGTACACAGTTTTCACTAGCAGAGAGTGGTGAAAGAGAAGTAACAGTAGGAGAGTAGATGTTATCCAGACATTAGATGGATGTAGCAAAAAAACCCATAAATATATTTCACAGAAAAACAGGCAAAGAGAAGCCAGAAGATTGGGGCAGAGATGGGGTAGAAGAGGAGGAGGCGGGAGGTGCTGGTGTGCAGCGAGACTGAGGTTGAGTCTTGAGTTTATTAGATCTAACTCACTTGTGTTTAATACCACACAGGAGTTGTAGCTGGTACAACACAAAACAACTTACCGCAATTCCAATCTCTCCCATTTGTTCTAGACCTAAAAAGTCCTTATTGTAAGACTTTCGGTACAGGATAGGGGCCCCTCAGAGATCTCTGTCCTGTCCAGGCTTGCAGAAAGAGGTGTTTGCCGTGCATTGACCAGTTACAGACTTTGACTTCTTTAATATGTGTACTCTGACTTCCTGAATTACGTCTTTCCTGCTGGGTCTGCCTTTCCTTCTGGGATGGGCGGATGCCATAGGAATCTGTACATGGGCCCAGCTGTGAATAAAGTGTACTTCTGCTTTCTAATGAGTTTAGGGGACTTTTTGTTTGTTTGTAGGCTCATGAAAGCCTCATAGATGGTCATTTTCCTGCACCAGAGGACACTCTGCAGCGCCTAGCAGCTCTACGGCTGCAGTATCTTCATGGAGATTATTCTAAAATAAGTTGGACCCTTGATGGAATCTACCCAGTTAACAGACTAAAATCCAAAATACTGCACTCAACAAAGAGCAGCGGCACTACAAGTCATACGCTGGAGAGGAGACGGACCAGCTTCCTTGAGGGGACGTTGAAACGTAGCTTCAAGACAGGCTCTGTGAAGAAGCAGAAGGTAGAAGAAGAACAGATGATGGAGATGTGGGTAAAGGAAGAGCTTTCAGCTGCTCGGGCAAGCATAGCACAGAAATGGACCAAGCTGCAGGGACTCTCTCAGCATCAGGCCATGGTGAAATACATGTCCATTGTAAAGGAGTGGCCAGGTTATGGGTCAACCCTCTTTGATGTTGAGGTGAGTGATGTATAAACTCATGTAACTACTGGCAAGGAAAGGCATCATTCTGGGGAACAGATAGATCTGTGTGTGTTACACGCTCGGCAGCAGAAGGGAATTTCAGGAAATGGCTGCGTTTTGCCTCAGTAAGCTTAGGGTAAGCCTGCAGTACCATGTACCCAAAGAGGTGTGACGCAGGGAGCACAGAGCAAGCAAGCTGGTGCATCCTGGGAAGTAAAGGGAGATGACAAATTCCTACTTTGTTAGAAGAGCAATAGAATTTGGGAAACTTTTCTGAGCTTTAGAAGGTGACAGCTAGTGAAAGTGAAAGTAAAATGAAGCTCTGTTGTCCTTACTGGCAAAACGTGCGCTGCTGTTCTGCAGCAGTACAACAGAACCTGCTCAGACTGGGTCACTTAGACCACTGTGCTTGGCCTGAGAGAGTAGGAGTCCCCAGTTCCAGTTTTGGCAGTTTTGTTGCTGCCCAGGTGGATTACCATGGGCAGTTGCTTGCAGTCACTATATCATCTGTAAAATAGTAAGTGGAATGTTGACTTCCTAAATCACTTTAAAATCTGATGAGAGCTGTTAGGTATTACAATTATTTTTTACTCAACTAGTGTTTGATTCACAGCTGTGTCACTCAGAACCTTTGCAGCAGCAGTGCCTACAAGATTCCTCCTGCAGACATCCTATTTTTAATATTGGGGTGAAGGGTTGAAATGTCCTACAGGAGCCAGAAATGGAGGGCTTTTCTGTGAATCAAAGAGGCTTTGATCCTCCCCTGCGTTTATGCAAAATTTCATGTTTCTCTTTCTGCAGTGCAAGGAGGGTGGATTTCCAAATGATCTTTGGCTTGGAGTCAGCACAGAGAACGTGTCTGTCTACAAACGAGGGGATCCTAAGCCGCTAGAAACTTTCCAGTATGAGCACATTGTTTTCTTCGGAGCACCACAGCCTAACACCTTCAAAATTACAGTGGATGAGAGAGAAATGTTCTTTGAAACATCCCAGGTATATGAAAGCACAAGACTTGTTGTATGTGCAGTTTTACTAGCACTCCAGTAAAGCTCTAATTTCCATGGACTAGACAAATTTATATGCATGAATGTTTGTGAATGGACTGGACAGCCGAGGAAAAAGATGAAGGGAGCTTACGCCTAAGGTGGCACGGGACCTCTTCTTGAATACAGGGATAGACAGAAAAAAATGATGCTGGTTAGAAAGCGAAGGAGGTTGAATGGTCTTCCAATGCGCTGTGAATTTCAAATTCTGGGTGTTCATGAATGCGCTCGTTTGTTTTCGTTCCCTTCCAGTATATGAACGGGGAGTTCACAAACTCAAAAAATAAAGAAGTTGAGTAGCATTAAAGTTGCTTTTCTTTGAGCTACAAGTCTTTTAAGTCTCACTACCACACAGCGCAAACTTGTCAAGCATGTTGTTCCTTACGGTCATGTTCACATTTAGTATTACACACAAAATTTATAGTGCCGTGACTTTGGACAAGGGGAATCTTTTTCTGCAAAATGTCTGCCGTGCCTCAATGAATCAGGTCTTTAATGTGCTTATCCTTTGTTATTGTGTTCTCTCTCTAGGTGGGCGAGATAATAAAGATCATGAAAGCATACATCAACATGATTGTGAAGAAACGCTGCAGCGTCAAATCAGCCACCAGTGTGGACAGTCACGCTAGCATCTGGACTAGGTGATAGGAATGAACTGCCACGAGAGAGAGAGGCCGTTGTTTAACGATCAGTGTTTGCAACTTGCCAGCACAAGTGTAGCAAAGATGTTTTTTAAGATCTCCACTTGACTGACTGCTGTATTTAAAAACTGAAGTGACATCTACAGTACCATAGGATTTGCACCTCTGCCCAAAGACATTAAACAGTAAGAACTGTTGTTAGACGTTAATCACCCAAAACTTGTTTTCCCTTTGCTTGTTTGATGAACAATG
The DNA here is from genome assembly GCF_964199755.1 of Larus michahellis. NCBI lineage: Eukaryota > Metazoa > Chordata > Aves > Charadriiformes > Laridae > Larus > Larus michahellis. Next base: position 42,285,559 of record NC_133902.1, on the reverse strand, counting down.
TACCTTAAAGAAGCAAAGTCAGAAGCATCCTCCTCCTCCTGCCTGTCTTCTCTGCTGCTTTCACCGTTACCTGTCATACTGGCAGAAAAATTCACAAGAATCATTTCTGCACTACAGGAGGCAGACTTAAGCTTCCTTAGGAATTTCCAATGTGCAGACATCTGGGATTGTGGGACTGTAGCATGGTCTGCTAAAAGGATATCTTGGGTTTTATTTATTTTGCGAGCAACTCTAAAGTCACTGTGGGTTTTTCTTCAGGATATACTAATGATCTGATCTGGTCTTAAAAGAAAATGCCTTTGTATCATTGAAGCCAAGTGGTCCAACTAAGAGGTCAAACCCTACATGAGAGAGCATTAAACAAACAAACAAATAAAAACACCCGAGGTGATTCTTTACCTTCCAATAGAAGTTCACAGGTACATGACTAAAAGCGGCACTTTAAGTTAAAATTATAAATACTCCAACATAGGAGAAAATCTTTGGGAGCAGCATCACTGAAATAGATCAGCAGGTGCCATTCTGGGTACATTCCAAGCAGCACCGGTTGCCTGAAAATTAATGACTGCCTTTCCCCTGTACAGCCCGGGGGGGAGAGTGATTTAGTTGTGTTTCCAGAAGAGCTGTTCTTCACAAACTCCAGGGTTTAGGTGGAGGTCAGGGGGTTCTATGGTGAGCAGCCTACCCGCCTTAAGATCCTTCTTTCTCTGTACAGGATTTTAGGAGGACTTGCATCCCTGACCTTTAGTTTTAAGTAAGTGAATTGTTTCCTACGGAGTGTGTAGGTGCCCGGATAAGTGGCTATAGGCAAGCATTTCACTTCCTCTGTACTACTGTAAGCAGATACCAAACCCTTCATCCTCCTCCAAATTCTAATTGGAGCTGCTCCCGTCACTGAATCCCCAAATCCCCTTCCAGTCTCCTCCAGGTCCCCAGTCATCAGCAAAACTTGAAAACAATGCTATTTTGCCAAAACAACTGCTTCTGGGAGGTTTTTATAGCGACTTGCAATTTGAAGAAGCAAAATTTTTTTTCTTCTCAGTGAAGGATGACAGTCATCTTCAGTCTCTGATTTCATTTTTTAAAACAATTACTCAATATCAGTCACATCATAAATTGGCTGCATTAACAATCAAGAACCCCGGTGGCTAGCCAATTCCTATGACCCCTGTCTAGTCTTGGGATCTCAGAATGCAAAGGTACGTTCAGTTTCATAATGAAATTGAAGAGGTGTATCTAATGTGGGCCTCGCTGCATGTTTGTTTAAAATCAGATGTCTCCATTTCTGAAGAAGTGGTGGCTGAGGCCTGTGAGCTATGAAATAGAAATTTCATAGAAAAGAAAACTAGGAGTCAGTATGCAACGGGTTCTGTTCCGATTGACCGTCAAATTGTGCCATGTCACTAATACTGTGTCACAGAACACTGTAGGTTTGAGGTTGACAGTACAAGAAAAAAACACTGTACATAATCCCTGCTTTTCTCTCGTTTCCACTACGCTGCAGCATGTGCAAACACTGTGTCCACCTGCCACACCACCAGCCGAAGAGGGCAGCCACTACTGCGTGTCGTACGTTCAGCTGGAGTTTTGCCTTAAATAGCTTTACTGAAGGATCCTACAAACATCCCCTTTTTGTCACAAAGAATAAAAAGATGGGCAGGTCACAAGTGAGAGAGAACAGGAATGCAGAGGCAAGCTGAGCAGTAACACTTTGTATCGGTCCGTACACTGACTAGATCTTTATGTACCCGAATAGCCTTGGTTATCCCTGTCCTAACTCTGCACTGTCTCTGCGTTCTGGCTCTTGGGTTGCTGCAGGCAGCTTGAACCCAACTGGGAATGTAACTCCCGTTACTATTTGTTGTAATTTTGCTCATTTCTATTACAGAATTCCTTCTGCTGTCTTTTTTAATTTGTAACTGGCTTTACAAGATGAAAGTTTAATAAATTATTGGATTGCACAGGCTGTATTCACTCACAGACATTGTGTGCTCATGTTAAGATGTTTACTCAGAGATCTACTGCTCAGAACGTGTAAGTGAAAAGTTGGCATCATCGGCAGGAGGAGACAACGGCCCTGCCTCTCAGAAGCGAAGTTTTGCCTTTGGGGCAGATTATAGAGAAGAGTTTGCAGCTATGATGGGGAAGGTTTGTTTGCAGCTCCTGCTGCTCACGCTGGGGCTGGGTCGCACCTTTGGTCAGTGGGAGATGTCCCGTGCGAGCCCAAGGGACGGGTTCCCAGGCGGTTACTGTGGTGAAAGCAGAGCGATGCATGAATCATCTCCAAAGTCGCACGCTGCAGGATCAGCTCCATCCCTTCTCGTCGGCACCTCCAAAGTCACTAATAACAGAAAATCACGGGCAGCTCCAGTGAGCTGCCAGCTGCGCTTCTCTGACTGCAGCATGACCCAGGCACGGCGCTCACCTAAGAGCGTGTGTCACCAAAGTGGTAAATCTGGAGTGGGGGCAGCTGAGCTGTCGGCAGCACAGACAGACTGTCCTCGAGCAGACAAAAGTGCCCTCAGCCCATGCAGAGGTATGGAAGCCAAGCAGTGATGTGTAATCGCCATCAATGTGCTCTCATACATCCCTTGGTCAGATGCTCTGAGAGGCGTGGGACCCTGGAGATGGGTCTGTGCAATTTAGTCTCCAGCTGTTCACAGATTCTTTGTTTCTTCATCCTTATCACCTTGCACAGTCTTGCCGGGTCTTTATTTGAGGCTGGAACTGCCTCTGCTTACATCAGCAGTTGCTTTTCTTTCCTTGGCTGTTGTGTTCCTTTCTGTGCACTTCCCAAACCAGGCTCCGTCTCACCCCATGCCCAGGCCCCGCACCAAGGTTTTGCTCTAGACGCCACCAAGAGCAAATGCGTTGTTTTGGGTGGTTCTGGTTCTTGGCAGCGCCACCACCCGCTGCCCCGGGGCTGGGGCAGCCCGGCCAGCTGGAGGGCACATTGGGCTGGGAGGGAGCCCGGCTCCATCCCCTCCCAATGCTGCACCCAGGGACACATCTGTGGCCACCTGCAGTTCGCAGAGCCCTGGGCCTTCCCTGAAATGCTATGATGGCTCAGGATTACCATCCCAAACACATGTCCTTCCTGTAAAACCAAGCACCAGTCAATCCCATGCAACGCCGGATCAAAAAGTGACAGCCTGTCCGTATAAACTCAGCTGGTCCTGTGCTGGGTTAGCACTGGCACGGTTAGTGCAATGGAGCATGTGTGCCCACAGGAGCAGCTCACCTGTCTGCCTTCTTTCTCCTGCTGCAGCCCCAAGCTGAGAAAGTGAGAGGAGCCTCAGCTGTCGCCGGTTGTGCCTCGTCAGGGTGTGCCCATGGGCACAGCAGTATTTAAACCAGGAGCCTTCTCCTCCCAGCTCCCCTGGGGTGGCTGTGTCTCGGCTGATGGCCCTCCCTGAGCTGCAGCGATGCAGAGGGAAGGCATGTGCTCCAGGGCTTGGAAGCAGAGCTGGTCCTGCAAGGTGAGACTGGTGTGAGGTATGACGGGGACGAGTCTTCACGGTAGGAGAAGCCCCGGTTGCAGAGCGAGGGGTGGCTGGAGGGAGTCCTGAGGGGGCTGGAAGAGGAGTGGTTGGAGTGTTGGCTCTTGCCCACAGCAAAATCCCCTGTGTTGTGTTGCAAGTGCTTGGGCCCAGATGGAAACAGCTGCTCTCTCCCTGGCTGCTGAAGACTTACTGCTTGCTGAGGAGGGAACAGACCCACCCCTGCCCAGGCTGGGGTGTCCTGCTGCTACGGAACCCTCTAGCTGTCCATCCCGGCTGTTCCAGCCCTTTCCCAGCCCCCTGTGCCGGTGCGGCAGGGCTGGCGGTGGTGCTGGGCCGGCTGCTGGTCTTTAGGAAGTGGTATTTTCTGGTGTCCTTTCCAGAGCAGTTCACCTGGTTGGCTCTTGTGTCTGAGGTGGCACCTTTGTCATTTGGTGGCTTATTCATCGCTGCTGTGAAGCTGGTACGAGAGAACAGGCACAAAGCGGAACGGTGGCTGCAGGAGAAAACACAAGATGGAAGTGTCAGGAACCCAGCCCTTGTCCTCAAAGTAGCTTAGGAGCCAAGCCCTGGGTGCATGTGCCCTCGCATTATCCCCAGACATGTATAATTCATACTCTCACTTGACACAAGATGCTCTTTAAATACCTAGATCATGTTTATGAAAATAAAGACACTTCAACGAAACAGAAAGCAGTTCGGTTGCTAATGGGGATGACATTCAATCATGCATATTTGTGAAATCATCTCAACCAACTACTTTGTAAGTTTGATTTGAATATGCATACAAGGCTTGCTAGTTTTAACAGATCTAAGCACCACGTTTTTGTATAATTATCTGTTCTGTATCATCTGTTAAAGAGGAACTGTGACACATGACATTTGAAAAGATAAGTTGAATAGAAAGGAGCAGAACGCTCACTACCCACATGAGTGTCCTGAGACACAGCCTGCAGAGAACGATCTTTGTTCTAACAACAAAAAAAAAAAAAAGGCACCCATAAGGGGCCAGCATAACCAAGCGAGCACATTCTGCAGGAATTATTTTGTGTCGCTGAAATTCTACTTTCTTAAAAGACACCTTGGAGTAAATTATTCTATTTATGCTGAAAAGGAGCAAAGCTCACAGACAACTGTTGTTCTGTTTATAATTATAGTCCCTTCTGCATTCAGATGGAAATCCAGAAGGACTTAACGGTCTTACGGTCTGTGTTGCATTACCGTGTGTAATCACAATAAAAACCTCATCTGGTATCCTCCCCCACCCCCTCAAACCTCTTAAAAAATCTTAGTTGCTACCAGCAGATAGTACAACAGAGCGCACAGGAGGTTTCAATGTGAAAATACCGTAAAGGAATAAAACCTAGATAACAGCATTTTATCCTGGCATTTATGCTACGTGCCATTTGCAAGTTAATTTGCTACCAACAGAAAATTACCTTTTCTAGTGCTTTGTCAACTCTCATCTTAAAACTTGTCAGAAGTAAATGGGGAAGGTCCATCAGAGTGACAACTGGGTTTTTCTCTCCGGTAGCTAATCTCCTGCTTTTCCTCATCTTACTTCTTTAATATTGTTCATAGTTCTTGCTTTAAAACTGTGCAAAGTCTGCTTAATTTGGTCCGTTAAGAACTTGATGTGCTTCTTGACAACAGAATGAATCCAACTAACTGTTATGAAGCCGGGTGTTACATCCCCCGCTGTGCTCCGTACACACAGCACCAGCGGCCACGCAAAGGGTACGAATGCTGATTCTGACTTTTAGCAACAAAAATTGTGATGTTTGGGTCTTTTGATTATTTGCAACCACACCAAAAAAAAAACCAATATCACTGATGGGCCATGCAATGTACTTCCTCCTTTCAAAAATGTTTAGATGCGTAACATATGGCCAGAGCAATGAGCAGACGGTGCATTTGGTTTAAAGGAGAGAAAAAAAAAAAAAAGGTAAGAAATACAACTAATGCCTCAGGCCCAAATGGTGCTCATGCATAGGACTTGTGGTTCACTTCTATGTCAGTTATTGATGCAGAAGCGGTGTTAAGATAAAAATGCGGGCTGGTCTGGTGGCAGACGTGGACAAACCTTTCCCTGACAGAGAGTCTTCAGAGACTGGGCAGGATTGAGGCAGGGGAACCAAACCCCACGCTGCTCCGCTCGCCCTGGGAGGAGCTCTGTCCTGACAAGAGGGAGGCCAATGAGGCAGAGGCACCCATCGAGTTTTAAGAGCGCAAAAAACCTTTGCGCATTTACCTGAAGTTGGACAGTTTTCGCCTGCAGCTACCAGCGCCCAGCAGCCCATCCGTGCTCTGAGCTGAAGGAGCTTTAGGATGACTCCCCAACTCCATCGCTCCGTGACCGGGGAAAAGCACTTCATTTCTGTACTTCTGTTTCCCTGCAAATCATCTTCAGCTTTTAATTAATGTTTTTGAAAGAGATGACCTCGTTCATGGTTCTTGCACAACAGGATGTTTCTCCCAGCGAGCCGTTACTGTAGACAAAAATAACACTGCCCTTCGACCAGCGGCCGCCGACTGTGGAGGTCTGGAATTCAGAGTTCAGATGATGCTCAAAAAGAACACATTGCATGCTTTAATTGCAAATGTTACGTGGCTGAAAGTAATTTAACTTTGCCCATATTTTATGAGGAGTTATGCTGGGAGCCCTTAAAAACTGCTTTGGAGCTATAATGGGCCACAAGGTGCGGATGAACTACACCGTGAATGGAGGGAAAAAAAGGCAGAGAATAATGTTCCCTTTCTCTGCAAACCCCAAAGCAGCTTGATAAAGGCTAGGTACAACCATGTGCCATGATAAAGTACGTTTTCAACTGCAAAAAGAAAGTTACTGGCATTCTTTGTTTAAACACATCAAAGATTTTTATTACCTCTAAAGTTTTCTTATCATGGCAAGGCTTGCTTATCTGGGCTAATTGCGATGGCAGCCCCTGTGCTGGGTGCTTTCTTTACCCAGTGATTAATGAGCTGTACCTCAGCTGTGGTAACTGCTTCCACGGAAATAAAACCAGTGTAAGCAGTTTAGTGTTTTATTTAACTTTATTCTTTCAACAACAATACTGCTAAATAATCTTCCTATGTATTTCCAAGGAAGTGGGTTACTCACCTGCACCCAGGCAGTTGTGCTTACTCAAAGAAGAATTACCAGTGATTAGACAACTCGGGCATGATGAAACAAACATGCGAAATGGGGCCTTAAAAAATTATTTACATCGCTCATAAGATTAAAATATACGACTTCTTTTTTATAAAAAGTATATATTCATGTGCGTTGGAGAATTAGGATTTTACTACTCATTTCCTTTTCCCATTTCAGACTCACACCTAAAAATGCTCAAAGTATAAACATCTTATAAAACTAGTAAATCTTAAAACACGAGAATTTGTAAATAATTTTCCCCGCTTACTGCTGTTAGAAAAGGGACAATAAACAACACTACTACTTTTTTTTTTTTTTTTTTTTTTTTTAGTCCATTATGTCAGGAGTCATTCGGCGAAGCACTTTGGCGTATAAGCTCACCCTGAAGACGACAGGAACCCGGCTTTGGTACGTTTCAAACACTTCTCATACCAGGGGAAGTTTAAGGTGGGTGAGGATGATTTTCATCACACCGTAACTAACATCAGAACTACTTTTTTTTTCTTTTTTTCCTACAAGCTACCTCAAGAAAGAAAGAAAACGTTCACAATTGTGCCCGAAGTACCAAACAAACAACAAAAGTGCTTACTTCTTTGATCAGCGAACTACCACAGCGGTTCCTTTACGGTGCCCCTTCAGGCTGCTGCTTTAAAGCAGTATCTACAAGAAGTTCTCTATTTCTCAATACAAATGATAAAACACCTGCTTATCAAAATAGTGCAAACAGGAACAAAGAAAAGTGCCGTCGTCAACGTTAAGTAAACTGCAGGGGGTTGGGGGAGGGGGGGAGGAAAAAGGCGGTTGAACATGACGACCTGGCAGCGCTGCCTCGGAGAGATCAGTAGTACTTTTCTCAGCGCGTCAGACCAAGCCTCTTCCTATTGCTCACGTCGTGCCACCGCGACGCGGGGACGGGATCTGGTCTTTTACGTACCCTCCTTCATAAACGTAAGCGTGCCTCTTCCTTGCGTTGCGCATTAAAAAAGTCTAAAGACTTTTTCAAAACACTAGTTGACCAAATCGTTAGAGAGTAATTGATATGATACAATTCTGTCTTCCCTTTTTCTCTTTATAGCTTTCTCTGGAGTGCATAGAAAAGGCCACAGTGACACATCACATACAAAAATCAAGTTTAAGTTTTATGTAAAATACTCAAGTATTTTTAGTATTTATGTACACAAGTTTATTTACCATACATTCTTTTCTCACTCTTTCCTTAGATATCTCTTTCTCTTGATTCTTGGACAGATGACGTATTTCACCTACGGAGTTAGGCACTTAACCCTAGTATAAATAAGAGTATTAGGGGAAGTAAGAGTCAGGAGGATCTCGTTACAGAAGAAGGAACGCTGTCACTGCAACACTCCTGTCCCTGGGTGTCACAGTGCAACAGATCATGAAACGGAGCAGCTCTTTTCTGCGTTTTGATCTACAAGAAAATCACTCAGGTCTAATTTCAGAGTAGCTTGAAGTTTTTATAGGGCTGAGGCTTTCACTGTGTCTTGAGTTCTGGTTGTTTTTGTCGTTAGCCCTTAATGGGTATTTTTGTTAGCCCTGCTACCACCTTCAGGCGGTAAGAGTAGTTATCTACAGCTTGTCTCAGGCTTCAAATATTCTATGTTTATTAAATTTACTCCTAGATGGTGTGGGCTTAGTTCAGGGTATTCCCCATAACGCTCTGTTCAAAATGTACATTCTACATTCTAAGGAAGATTCTTCTCTCCCCGCTATAACGTGATTTTTTTTGTGTGTCTTTGAGGGGAGGGAGGTGAGTATCAATATGATCTTCCTCCGCTATAGGAAGAAAATTTAAATTCTAGTTGGATGGGAATGAAAGCTTAGCTGTCTGATAACTCCCTTCTCCCCTGCTATGTCAAAATTTATAACTGCTTATTACACAAGTTGTTACACGAAGACAGTTTGTCTCCTATTTATCGCCTTTGTGTTAGCTTCTACAGGGTAACCCAATGCTAGCAGCACGACCCTTACAGTGTATCAGAACGGTACATCATTTGGCGTAAAGTTATTGATTGATAATTGCACAAAGTTACGGAATTCATGCAGCAATTTTAAGTGCATTCATTAAGGTGACGTTGCATGAAGTACTGTTGGCATTAATTACTCCATTAAAAACTCTTTCCAGTAAAAAGAAAATACTGTAAATTAAAAAAATATCACAGAACTCTAGAAACCTTGCACCGTAAATGGCTGAGGCCAAGTGTAAATAATTACCGAGGACTTGAAGAAAAATTGCACTTGTATAAAAGAACAAAATTTAGCCCACATTAATAACCTTCTTATTACTTTTCCAAGAAGTAATAAAACATCAAGTAGTTCATTCCTTATGGCTTCACACGGTGAAGTTCATGCTCAATTGCCGAGAAGTTTCTCAATAGCTGTCTTTTGTGAACACATCCTCAGTTTCATCGTCATTCATCCCTCTTTGATAGCGTACAGAAGAGAAGGCACTCCAGTGAAGGCGCTTCTTTTTATAGAGATACCACACTAATGCGATGATGAAGACTAAGATAATTAGCAGGGCAAATGCTACAGCCACCCCAGTATGATTAGAACCTGTAACAGAACAAAACACAAATAGTTATTCTTTCAGAGTTTTGATAAGAATATTTTATCAGGGCTTTGATGCTTAGGTAGCCCTACACGAATACCGCACACGCTTAGTTGAAATTAAGGCAAACTGCTTCGTCATAGTAATAGCCTTCATCAAGTGGGAAGTTAGGTTCCCATATGAGTCAGCATCTACCAGCTTGTTTTGATCGTTCTGTTGTTAATTTCCTAATCATATTTAGGTTGCAAGGGACCTCTGGAGATTGAAAAAAACCCACTACTAGCAAATGCCACGCTCATTTCAAGGTTTGTATTCTTCAGAAATCTAACGAGTTCCTGGACTCTCTTGGAGTGGAAGGGAATTATGCTTCCCTTGGACTGAAAATATCTTGTTGAGGTCTTCCTTAGCTGCGTGATGTTAAATCTATTCCTGCCTTTCCGCTTCCGTGAAGATGTACACAAGATCAGGCAGATTCCACTGCTGCTCACGAACCCAGGTAAGCGCTTTCTCTCCTGGCCACGGCAGAGCATGAGGAAGCAACACGAGGTCTGAGTTTTTCCTGGAGCTGTGGGCGCCCGTTTCCAAAGTCTTTCTGTTCCCACCTACGCAGATTCACCCATGAGATATACCCTCTGGTAAGAAGCGACAGCAACTACTCTATGCTCTCTTTTAAGTGGAAATTTCTGTTCTCTCCCTTACCCTTTAAGCAGATAGTGAGAGCAGGAGGAGTAAATTCCTAGAGAATTTGTCCCTGAATGCAATTTCACAGCAAAACAGCAAAAGAAGGCTCTTGCTTAAGCAGATACTTGATAGTGAATTGCACTTTCACTATTTCAACACAGACTTTCCTCACCAAAAAAAGAAAATCCTGAATATAGTCACTGCAAAATTCAGTCTCTGCTAAAATCAATGCTTCCATACCTAAAGGAGCTTTACAAACCACTCTGCTTTGACTCTGACTGCAGTCAACTTTGGACCACGTGCCAGTTGTGGACAGGATAACGCTGCATTTTTCATTGACTTCTGCAGTTCTGTTTTCCCAGTTGGCGTAATTAACTGATGAGCCGTCAAGCCAGTTCAGGGACTGATCTGTTAGGAAAAAAAATTTGCTTAGTTTAGATCACCAAAACACGCTGTAATGCTACACAATCTCATTCACAATCTATTCACTTCTTTACATTGTGAAAAGGAACAGGGCTGACTGACTATCCTGTATATTAAGAGCAGTAAATATGAACACATGGCTTTGATGCATTTGCAGCTTAACTATTAGGCACCAACGACAGCATTGGGGAAAACAAATTTCAGTGCCTCCTGATTATCTTCGGCGTGCAACAGAAAAGACTTAATCTACAATGAAGTCCAAAAGGCTTCATAATGCTAAATGAGGGATTCCAACCTCAGGCAGCAGTGACTGTAGGTTATCAACACTACAAAACTGTATTCTTATTTGAGGATTTATGTGGGTTTATTTACCACATGAAACACTCATGCTCATACACAGTTGCTATTTATTACCCTTGGAGCTCTGAGCGAGGCCAAGCCACACGTTCTTGGTGATGAGATCATTTTCCTTTATGTGTGTGCTCACAAATGCATTTTCTTCAGCATCCCCTATAGTCAGCAGGGTTGATGAGGGATCTACGGGGAAGAGGAAACTGGTCAGGAATTATAACTTCAGAGATTTTTTTCATTGCACTTGTACATTGAGTTTTCTGTGGGAACAATTATTATGAGAAAAGATTTGCTGATCTGGGCTTGTGAAATTAGCTTGAGGTAATCTGCAGAATAGAGACATAACCCCCCCCTATTTCCTAAAATACAGCACATTATACAAGACTGCTTCACATGACTGGTTACTCAAGCAGGTCATACAAAATAAAGTGGGAATAAACTTACTGCAGCTGTGGACTTCATACATGGAAGGTATCAAAAGATATGGCACATTCAGAATTACTAGACTTGCCCAAGTAATAAGCCCTTTTCAAAAATATAGTTGAACAAAAGCTCAGCATTCTGCTGAGTCAAGTCAATTTCTAAATCAGTCCCTCATTGTGCCTTGGGTCTTTATACAGAGTATTATAAGGAATAAGAGGGAGGAAAGTGTATACTGGAGACAGGCTCAGAGTGTACCCATTCTTTAAAAGTACATACAAATATATGCCAGAAGCTTAAATTTAGAGAAAGATCACTTTCTCTTTCAACTACCAGGCCAGTAGGACTCAACAGAAAACTGCATCCAGGACCGGGACTCCTTGCATTCTTCTTTCTCATCCTACAGAGCGAGTTCAACTTCACGTCATAACATAATTCAATAAAAGTTATGACAGTCACTAGCTTCTATGCTAAGAAGGTGATTAAAAATCCTGTGAGACTGCTTAACATCATCTTCCACAATACCCCACATAGCTTACCAAAGAAGAGAGAAAATCCTTTAATTTGACATAAAATTTTTAGTGATGTTATATGCTTTAATAATAGTATCTATGAAGTATGTACTTTGAACCATTTGATAGGTTAGCAAGCTCACTATTAGCAAGCAGATAATGCAAGCATATAATAAGAAAGCACTGCTAATACCACTAACTTCAAAACACAATAAAGTTAATTGTATGCAAATAAAATGGTTTCCTCCAAACTGTAAGCCTTACGTTCCTGAATCCTCTATCAATGGCTCTCTGCATTTTACAGGCAGATATCCATGTGCCAAACAATCAGCACATTGTAGAGTTTTATCAAGAACCTTAATCAGATGTTCAAAAATGAAGCTCGCTATTACTTTTCCTAAACTAAAGAAGCATGAAAACTGAAGTATAACCAGTATAGGTTTTTTGGTTTGGGTTTGTTGTTTTTTTTTCTTTCTTCTTTTCAAATAATGAATTGATTACAAGTTGCAATGTGATAACGAGTCTAAACATACTCAGTTTCTGGCAGACTTTCTTAGCATCTTCCACGTTATATACTGAGAAATTGTAGAACGCCATGTCAAATGCGTAACAGTGATCCTTATACTGTATCCATTGTAGGGTACCGCCAGTTTGTGGGCACCCTGGAGCTCTGCTCACTTGCTTTGGCTGTAATTGTCTCTCTGCAAAGAAAAAAAAAATAAATTGATGTTATTTCTGCCTCAGCAGTTTGTGCACAGTCTCTTTGTAGTAACAGGACAGTAAGTATTAACTTACTGACTACTTCTCCCAACAACCGTGATTCAATTCCTTCTTCATGTGTCAGATGAATTTATTTGCAGGCGAGCATAAGACATGTCCCAAAGGCTCGGGAGCCATTTTTTCTTGCCTTTTAGGGGGTTTTGAAGTTTGGTGCATGTGTTTGATAAGGATTACTGTTCAGAAAGGATGCATATAGTTTGATATTGGTATCACAGGTGAGCAAAAAGTGACCAGGATTGGTTCAGATTTTCACTACTGGAATGGAGAGAATTAATCTCCCTTAAGTATTAAAAAGCGGTTTATTGTTCCTGATAGACAACTCTTCTTAAAGAGGGAATCATGTGTTGTATTTCAGCCTTCATTTCTAGTTCTAAATGCAACATGTAGAGACAAAATATGCAAAATATTAAAAATAACACTTACTGTTTGGAGTGCTATAGCAAATGGCACCTTCAGCAACACTTGTACATTTTGTACGGTTCCAAGATCCTTTAGTATCCAACAGAACACAGTTCTCAGTAGTATTTGAGTTCTCTAATTCCCAAGGATAATAGTCAAAGTCGCTTCCATCTGACCATTCAAAATTAGCTTTACTTCCCTAATTAAAGAAAAACCCCACATATAGTTGTGGTTTAAATCTTGTCAGTCATTAGTAAGTCATGTAGCAACATTTATCTCTTGTAGAGTGATAAATTAAAATACAGGTGGCCTCATTTTCTAAATCCATACTAAATAAATGTACAACATAGTGTGCATTTTCCAATCACGTCCAATCAATTCTTAACATAGAAATCCTGCTTATTTGTGGGAACTGAGAAAGTGGTGCAGCGTGTCTGTAAACCTGCGATGTGCCTTGTTTTATTCTACAGGAAACATGTCTCTCAACTTCATCCTGCTGTTTCATTTAAGCAGTCTGTCTTCCTTGCTAGGAACGTTATTAGATACGTTGCAAACTGCTAAACTGTCGAGGCGGCCTCGCTGAGTAAAGCTGGCCAGCTCGGGAACGGTTTGCTGTGCTAGCTCCTACTTCAGAGTCACTGCTGGAAACTCGAGACGATGAAAGGTCAAGTTGTGAGAAGCAGAGGGACCCATTCAGACCAAAGGAGGGGCAGAGGTAGCAAAGGTATGCGTAGAAATCACACAGAGGGATATTTTTGCCATTTAACTGCCATGGCCAGGTCTGGGGAGCAGGGTTGGGGCCACAAGCTTTTGGCTCCAAGGTTAAGCAGACAGAGGAGGAGGAAGATCTGCAGCTGCCTCCGGCTTTGCCTCCTGGGAGAAGGGACACGTAACTTGCTAGAGAGCCAGTTCCTGAACTGCCTTGGAGAGCCAGTCCTGACCCGGACTCAACAGGCTCCATACAGCCCTGTCTGACTCTATTTGCTGATGGAATCCGATCCTACAGAGGGCCATAAGTCTGGAGGCCCCAAAGGTACTGTTGCAAACTGCACTTCGTTGTGCCACAAGGCACGATGTGAGACTTTTACGTTATTTAAAATTTCAAGGATTCGGAAAAATATCTCAGTGTGGCTACATACACTAAAATGTAATATTCTTTAACACGTTACATGGGGTTGAAAAAGTAGGTAATTTAGTACATGGAACAGAAATTATGAGAAACTGGAAAAAAGCATCAGAAAATATTTCCTATCCTGTGCAGAAAACTATTTACAAGCTCTGTTACTGAGGTTACCAACAGCATATACTTACATCATGAATGGACAGCCCAAGCCACAGAGGATAGCCATCCTGCTTGACAATGTCTTCTAGAAATAACTGTTGTGATTCGCTGTGTACGCTTGCTAAATCACTCCTATTGTGTTTGCATTCTCTCAATGCCTCATACCATGTTAATTTTTTCTGAAGGATCCTGTATGTCCTGTTTCCGTGTGGAATAGACTCAGGCAATGGAGGCTTGTGCTGTTGGGGTCCTAATTTCAAAGAATAAGACGAGAAGTTCTGTGCAATTCATTCATGTTACTAGGAACATACGGAAAGCATTAAAATCCACCTACGTCAATGCAAGTCAAGCATTCAAGTGTTTGGTACAAGCAAGCAAGTTATCTTTTGCTACTTTGAACACTGAGAGCAGTTGATGGGGGAGAACAGCAAAGATATTCCTCTGATGAGAGCATTACAGCAGCGATGCACAGACTGACCGTATAACCCCAGAAGCCCACCCCTGCCGTGCCATGCGTTTCACAGGGAGCAAAACCAAAGCCTTAGATAGCAGGTACTGTAGAACCAGGACTTAAATTACAACCCTCATCCAACACTACACAAAGTCTTCTCCACTACTCACCCCTTTCGATTTTGCAGGCGAGAATACTGTACACATTGTAGTGATGAGCATGCCAACTTTGAGAATAATTATAAATATCCCAAAAACCATCAAGATTTACACCAGCAAAAAAGCTGTTCTTCTTTATGTCAGGCCTTCCCAGCCTCCAGTTATTGTAAGTCAGATGAGTTTCATCATACCACTTGAGAACTTTATCTGTGGAAAACATTACGTATTTATGAAAACATTGGCATTATGTGTACAAATACCACTTCACTTTGAATATATTAATGACATTAACAGATATTCACTTTGGGAAAAAAATGCAGCAACACTCTTAAGTTACTCTAAATCAGTTACATATACAATGCTATATATGTTAGCATTACCCATCCAGGCCCTTTTAAGTCCCACTTTCCCCCAAAATCAAACCTAGACTAAACAGAACATAGTGGATCTAATTATCACTCAAACAGAAAGCACGTCCAGTTATTTTCTGCTAGAAGATAAATACAAATGTAAACCATTATTATAGGTTTGCATTCGGTTAGGCTTTAGTTGTATACTGAAACGTGCAAGAAACATACACTTAAAATGCTGCAAACTTTGCCTCCAATTCAGTTAAGAAAAAAAAAAAACAACACACACTTAAATCTTACCATTGTCATCATAAATCACACCCAGCCAGACCCACATAGCCAGACCGCTGAATGAACGAAGCTGCTCAGTAACAAAGTTATTCTCTTCTTCGTCTCGAACGCTCAGAACAAATGCTTCTGGGTCTGTTGGAAATTTTTTAGAATTACTTGCTTACAAATTCACCTTTCAGTTATAAAATAAATTAAATTTTTTTTGCTATTGTTGTTAATGATTATTACAGATAGGTCAAGAATGTGTAAAGGCTAGACCTTTATAACATAATAACTAAACAAATAGTGCAAAAACAATTTTCAAAGGTATTACCAACAGTGCCTCCCCGGTCTTGTGGATAAATGAAAGACATTAGCTCCAGAAATATTTTTGGGTTCTACTATCACTTCAAGTTCTATGTAGTAAAAAGTCTCTGCATAGAACACAAAAATATCAGCAACCTTCCCTGATTTTCTTGAACTGCCTAGTGGAGAAACGGTATTACGAAAAAGACTGACTTGAAATCAGTTCATGAAAAATAAAAACAGCTTCTGGGAAGATGCACGTCTGAAGTGGCACGAGCAATGGTTTAATATGAGGGAAGCTGTTCCTAAGCTTACGCTTTGTTCAGGATGGAGAGGAAAAGCCCACGTGCTTTTCTGAATTTGACTATTCTCAGACTGTTCATTGTGTTCACCTAAGCAAGAGAGGCAGGGGGGGAACCCCCAGGAACTAAATGTGACTGTAAAGCCAGAATGTTGCCAAGGGGATAACAGTTACCCAACCTATTTAAAATTAAAAGAGGAAAAAAAACACAAACACAGCTTTCCAATTTTTCAGAGATCTGAGAACTCCTAGCCACCTCTCTCTCAATTTCTCCTACCGATGGCTCCGGCAATTTTTATGAGAGCAGTGCAAGGGCAAACGGCATTAGGCAGCGCAACGCTAACGCACATTTCCAAATGCTACAACCTTTCTCAACGCTCACTTTGCTGTCATTGTAAGACAGTGACTCAGATCTAAAACTCATCTCCCTCAAGCTGATATAAGTCCATAAATACCTGTAATATGACAAAGTACTTACTCATTTTCTTGCACAAATGATGAGCTTCTTGAGACTTCAGTTCTCTCCATCTATTTTTTGTTATCATAAAAGTGTAACAATTGTTTCTAAATGATATCCAGGGCGTATTTTTAATCTTATGTGGGCACTTCACTTGTGTAACTTGTTCTTTTTCAGTCTTCTCTGAAGAAGGGAAAGATGACATCCAGGACACGATTTAATAACAATGCTTAGCCTTACACACCACAGAACTCTTTCAGGTACCATTCAGAAACATGCAAGACAAATTAAGCGTCATCCTCTAAATGCATAACACATTGCTGCTTTCAGTTTCCTCATAACGGTGATTTTTTTAAGTACAAAACCAGCAGTAAGCATTATCAAAGAATACAGATGCTTACAACTTTTCGTAATTAGTGCATTATACAGGTTTAAGAATAAAATCCTTGCATAAAAGTGCTAAGTGTGGACCAATAAATAAATTGGTCTTATTGCCTATTGTAGGAAGTCAGATCACCATTAAAAAATTAATACTTCGTAGCTGGCAACACTTCTCAGTTCCGTGGCTTTATGTAATACTTGGGAAGCGAGAAGGACTCTTCCTGCAGTTGCTCACAGTGCAAGCACAAAATAGTTAAGGATGTCATAATGCCAAGTGCACACTTCACTGTGACTCAGTATGTACAACAATAGCTTAACTGCGTCCTCTTACGGGAAAAAAAAAAAAAAAAACCAAAACCAAACAAATTATAATGGTCTCACAAGGAAGAAATCTGTGATGATCTCTCAGAAAGATCTTGTTTATTTTTCAGAAGGGGGCTGTGCCATGTATGTATCCCCCTCAAAAAAAGATGTCCTGCTATATACCAATTACAGCAAGTCAGGTAGGGATATATTTAGAAGGGTTTTGTGAACTGCAGGTGACTCTAATTTACACCTTTCAGTGTAGAAAGAGCAGTGACTACCTGCTCTCTTTCTTCTCCAGGTAGTCGTGTACCTCCTCCCCGTACAGACTTCCATGTCTGAAGGGATTTCAGGAGGTCCCGATGTTAAGATGTAGAGAGGTAGCTGAATCCTCTTCCGCATGCAAGCGGGAGAGATTAGTATGCAACAATCTTACAGAAACAGCGCAAAGGTAGAATCAGCTGACGATATAAAGGGTACAGCCTGGCCCAAAGCACCCATGCCAAATTAATTTCTAAGGAACATGTGGATTAAAACCAAACAGGTGCATGCTCCCCCTATTTGAAGTTTGCTTCTTTTTTTCCTGGCATGCAAACCTGCTTGTCCGAGGAAACGTAAGTTAAAAAAAGTTGTAATTTTGAAGTTACAATCTGCAATTAGCAAATATGCTTCATAATAAAACAACATTCAGCTTTTGTATGTATTATGCTAGGATACATACTTTCTGACGCGTAGCAAATAGCACCTCGATTTTCAGAGGAACAGTCAGAAGTTTTCCAGAAGCCATCAGTATCCAAAAACACACACTCTTCGCTTGTTTCTTCATCATCATCAGACCAGCGACTAAAACTAACATGTTTCCCATCCAGCCAGCCATAATGTTTTCCACCCTAACATTGTGTAAGTAAGAGGGATGAGCTTACATAGTAAAAAATATTAGGTACAGAAAACGACACGGTAATATATTTACATTGCCTACACATTTAGAGTGTCTCTGGTGAGAACCACAAGTGTTTCACTGCCCTCGCGTTCTGATCTGCCGCTCACAACAAAACAAGCTTCGTTAAGTTTTGCAGTTGCAAAAAATATGATTTAGCTGAAGCGGATGGCAAATTATCCAATGTTGCTACTTAACTACTGTGCTTATGGAGGAAGGCCTGGCAATGAGGTGTCTGTATTACATCGTTTTCATCTGCAAATCAATGGTGGATATAATTATCTGGTCCTGGAAAACTGATAATATCTGAAAATAAGGCCCAGTCTCAGTTACTCCACGCTGAGTTGAAAATAATCTATTAAATACTTAACTGATTTAATAAATCAGACATGTTCCTGCCCTGGAGGATGCAGGGCTAGTAAGAAAAACCCTACATACAACAAGCACACCATCCTTTAAGAATCTAATATTTAAACGTTTTCTTCAGGAAATCCCCCTGACGCTTTTTAATTTAATTTATCTTGTATCTTTCTCTTGCGTCTATAATTCCAACACTGGAATAACAAGTTCTGTTGACCAGTATCATTATAATTTCCTTTCATGTGACTTTTTAATTCTGCCCAAATAACAAAGTGTTGCAATAGCGAAAAGCTAGTGCATGCCTGAGTTGTACGCAGCAAAATGAATCATTTGATTTTCACTTACAGATAAAGATTCAAAAGAGGAGCGAAAATAGGTTGTTCTGGTTTCCCTGTGTTCACTAAGATTAAATGCTTGTTTCCTTTAAAATGTATTATCGATAAAGTATATACCCAAATTTCTATTTCCCCCCTGCTACTTTGCCTAGAATACTCGGTGCCCATTCCTGAATTAGGAAGATCACAACACCACAGAGGCTGAGAGCGCACCATCAGCCTTTGTAGCTAAGGCACTTCTCAAATAAATTTTACCTTTTTTCTTCCAATTATCTCAAGACTCACGTGCTTCACAAAAAAGATAAACCCTGCAAGCAAACCCAAGCCATTTCATTAACAGCTGAGAAAGCTCTCGATCCACAATGAGGATCTTCAAGAGGTCCTCTGGCTAATAAAGGCTAAGTAGTACCTCCTGTATTGACTTTTCTGAAGACAAAACAAACAGGAAAAAAAAAATAATAATCCACTGATCTATCTCAGAGACATCTCCCTCTAACTCAAAATGAAGGCACAAATAACATGAAGTAACAACAGAGTCTAAGTTAAGCTTTAGAAATGTTATCTCCAGAAGTGCTCAATGATTCATTTTAGATTTTACTTGCCACTTCTAGTTTCTTCCTTTTAAAACAGATTTTGGGCTGTCTTTCTAGAGTGGTACTGTAAACAGTGGCAACGATGTTCATTAGCAAGAGACACAAAGATGATTCAGTGATCTGTGATGCTGGTACCCTACAATATATCCCCCTTGATTCTATAATCTTTTAAAAGAATTGTCTACTCATCATCAATCTGTCCAGTGGAGTTCAACAACTATATAACTTGGAAAACTGAAGATTTAGAATATTAATCTTGAGACCTTCCAGATGGTTATCCCTAAGTGAAAACAGTCACTCCAGAAGTTATTTTTTCATTGCAATTTTTTTTATCCCAGTTTCCGTTTCACACAGCTCTAAAAATTACCTTAAGCCACAGGGTGAGGGGAAAATAAAACTTACGTCTCTGCTGAAGAGTCCAATCCACAGTGGGTGATTACGAAGGGCAGCCTGAACAGCAAGAAAAGCCTGCTGGAACTGATCTGTGATGCTCACCAGCTGCATCTTGTTACTTATGCATGCAGCCATGGCATCATTCCAGGACAAATTCTTCAGAATGACCATGTATTGAACATCTTGATAGGTCAATGTTTCATTAAAGACTTGCTCTGCCTGGTTATCAGCAGTTCCTATACATAAGAAAGAAATCCAGTTATTAGGTGGTTAGACACTGGAATATATTTTAAACTCCCAATTTCTCTGTAACAAACACAAAAACCTGCTTGAATTCCCCCCAAAATAACTCTTAGACAGTAGATTATGCTAGTGATTATAGCTAGAAGCAAGTATCTTTGACACTTTATATAGAAAATATATAAAAGAAAAAAATAAGAAGGATTATTTTCACCAAATCTATTTTATATATATATATCTCTCAACTTAGGTTCACATCTTTTTATATTTACTATTTTTAACTAACTGGTAAATGTTAAGAATCCTATTTATTCAATTAAAAACATATTCTAGAACTCTAATTAAATACAAGAATGGGAGAGAGCGACTGCTCTGCTGCTATATAGCAACAGCCAAACTTGACTCATTTATCTCTGTGGAGACTGTGGATTTATGCTTACGCGAATCTAATGAGCCACAAAAATGGTCTATGCAGATCTTGCAGTGTCCAGCACAGTCCCAGAATTCCTTACTGCCATCCATGGGTATAGTGGGAATTGATTTTGCCTCCACGTGCGCTTAACTAATTGCAGAAAATCCACCTTACACAGGGAGGGGTATAATTCACGATTTGTGCTCTAAGCACCGAATGTTATCAGTTATCAGCATCATACTGAAGGCATACAGCTCAGCGATGCATAGCAACTGCAGTTAATAAAAGATGCGAACATTCCCACGGGTGGTAAATTAAAGCATGCAAACCTGGGAAGCCCAAAAATTTTATCCAAAACCAAAAATAAATTGGCTTTTCAAAAGGGAGTAAACCCCTGACATTTAGAATATCTCAAGCAGAAAAAGGCTCACGGGGCGGGGGGAATTAAAAAGCACTCTATAAATAAGAGGATATAAATGGCTGATTAACAGGCTGACAGGGCCATTTTCCAAAACACGAGAAGACAGAAACATAGTATTAATTTGATATTTATACGCAATTTACAGCTCTCAATAGATCAGAAAAGTGACAAGGCTGAAACTTCGTTAGAAGTGGTTTGTGTCTGCTGCCAAATGCTTTCACTTAGTCAACAGCTACAAAAAAAGAACCACGGAACCAAGGGTGCCATCACACATCAAGGGGTACCAAACTGGAAACAAGGTAGTAAGGAAAGTGTCCATTTTTGAAAGAAGTAATTGCTGATGATTAACATCTCAAGAAGTTCTGCAAATCACAATCATGCCAAGATTTCCCAGGAACCTGAATCATCTTTTTCCCTAGGATAAAGCCTTAGGCAACCTAGACTCTCTCATAGCTATCCCTGCACCCTGCTGAGGTCCCTTGCAGCCAGAATTATCCTTAGATCCCTAATACAACGATGATATAAGACCAGACCGTACCAGGACACATTCTCTGGCAGTCCAAAACCCCTTCTCATTAACCTTCTACAGCTGTAGTTAGAAAGGAGTGCTTAGTATTTTAGTCAGCCCTGACTAGTAAGATATTGATCTACACAGATACATTGTCGACCTCATATTAATAAAACCCCTCCTTTTCGAATGTTCATGACTACATCTCTTCCATCCAGACTTCTAATCTGGACACTTGGAATTTCTGAAGTATTTGGCACTGAAGTAAAGAAGATTTTTTGTGTTAAATGGAGAGGGAAATCTCTGAGTATTTGAGAATGAAGAAGGTGGGCACATTCTTGGGTGCTTTGCACACCTGTTTTTTTGGGTTTTTTATTTTAGAGAACAGCATGTTAGTTACTGAAGAGGATTATTTACATAGAGGAACATACTCAGAAGTGGGTATGCTGAACATTAGCTCATAGCAGTAATTAAATGCGTGTAATAGCTATATGCGTTTGATCTGATTCCAGTAATGAATGTCGACCAACCCACACGGCTACATCAGAATATTATTCTTAGTTCAGATTAAGAAAACCCACTCACACCAACGGATCTGTATGAAGCTAGGGAAAGATGCATCACTCCAAATTAGCACTCTCCATGTATGCCCACAGGGTTTGCTCTGGGGAGACCGATTTCAACATTAAGAGTATATGATACCTCATATTCTGGTAGTGCTAAAAAACACAGGATATGTTTAAGGAGGATACAAATATTGCAAGATTCCTTCTCAGGGCTTCTCACTTCCAAAGTTCTGAAGAGGAAAAACGAGTCACTTGTTCCACCCCTTGGTGTACATCACCTCTATACCCACAGAGCATTAAAGCCCCATCTGCTGAAGTGTGGTTCCATTGAAACCACACAGAGTCTCTCAGGAAAACAGATTCCCTTTGAACCGGGCTATGAAAAACAAAGGGGAAAAACTCCAAAAGGCTGATAAAATAGGTCCCAGATCATCCTCCACACTCTGCTTTTCCAAAATTTACCTTCTGAGTCTCTACAAGAATCTTGCTCTTCAAGTGCAACAATTTACATGCATTAAAGGTCTCCTGGTACACGTATCTTAACTGCAGACTCTGGCTGTAATTTATTTTGACTCTTCAGACTTACCTGTAGGCCGCTGGCATATACCCAAGAAGTGTCTGTCAGCACAAGCAGTGAAATTCCATGTTCCAACATACTGTGATTTGGGATCATTGAGGATTACACCACACTGATTGTTAAATTCTTCATCAAAAAGCTGAAAGTCAGAAAAATGCTTATCGGACTCAAATAATGCATAAACATACTTGTGTAGAGAAGGTGAAGTAACACGAGGCTCGGAAAACCTGAGCTGTCTGAACTCGTTTAAGAAGTTTCAAAGGAGTGGTGCAATACAGTTTACCTATTTTACAAAGACTATCAGGTGCCTGGACTCAAAAAGAATTTGTAAGTTAAATATGGGGAAGAATATTAAATGAAATGATTTAACACTTAAAATATATCTTGTTTGAAGGTGTGATTCGACTAAATTTGTTATGTTTCACCTTGGGTAGAGCAGCGAGCAAAATACCGATGTATAATGGTTCACAGATGCATTCTTCATGTAACTGAACCAAGTATTACTGATGACATCTTTTCGATGACTGTTTTCATGCAGTCTTTAAATTGCAAATAAAAGTTCCAAGAGAGTCCCTACAGAGTTGTTTCAGCTTTTTTCCTTCATCCTTCAGTGTTTCATATCTCAGTTCAGTTGTCATCCAAATAAAGCTAAACAGAACTCCATTACTGTCAGTCACCCTGTTTGCCAGTTAAAACCACTAACTGGGGAATGTCATCTGTTAACATACGTTTTGGATCTTTTTTTTTTTTTTTTCATACAGTCAATATTCCAAGTTTCATCACTCTATAGTCAAGAGAAGTCAAAAGTCCGAACTTACGTCCAGTGGAATTTTCCTTAGTCTTCCCGTCAAGAGTGGGTGAAAGTTACTATACAACAGTCTACTGTCATCTATCCATTTGTTTTCCCTTGTGCTGAACAGAAACTGCAAACCAATCCAAATATCTTTTGGCATACCAGGAAGCAAGGACGTTATATGATCTGTTGAGCAGAACAGTAAATGTACATATTGTGGTTCAGAACAACGGTAAACATCTGAAAAAACACTTCACGTAAGATAATGAAACCCCCATTTGTATTAACTTCATTTTCCCAGCCCTTTATGATTGCCAAATGCTCATCATCCTTTCCTTCCATAAGATAGCAGCTTTCATGTTGATTTTATCTGAAAGGAGCAGACTATTGGTATTCATCCTCCAAATTCTCGTCTGAGGAGCAAGGAGTGGATTTAACCTGTTTCTCTGAACACTTTGTATTCTTGCACTTCCACCCAAATTTCAGAAGCTGCTTTTCCCCAGGGTCTGCAAGATCTTCTATTGTCTCCCTGCAGAGATACTAGAAGAGCTCCCTCCTGCCCTCTCTGAATTGGTTGGACTCGATGACCTTAAGGGTCCTTTCCAACCCTGAAGATTCTGTGAATTGACTGAGGAAGTTTGATCTCCCATCTTCCTCTCCTACTGATGTATACCACAAATCAGAGCCATTCCTTGGATTCCGGCAGAGTTCGCCCACCCCACCACCAGAGGAAGCAGGACAGGACAAAGGAAGTGAGGTTTAGTTTGAAAAAATTCAGCCAGGAACACCTTAAATGAGACCCCTCTTAGTGAGCATTCTGGCACCCAACAGTGGGCTTTGGGAACCCCTCAGCCACCAAAGGCATTCACTGAGCTTGTCTAGATTAGGAAGACAAATTGAACCTACATAATTAGCTACTGCTGACATGTCTTAACTATTGGCCACACGCCAGACTAGCCTCAGCCTATTTTCTGAGCTAGACAAAGGCATTGAATATTTACATGTCAGAGCTAGCCAGCCGCCTAATGCCACTGGGAAGGGCAGAAGCAGCCTACAGAAAGAGCCATGCTTCTTTAAGAGGACTGTGACTTCCTTCCATATAGACTGCCTCCGCCACAGGGAAGGAAGAAAAACAAACAAGAAACAATAACAAACACTTCCATATGCACCAAACCAGACAGAAGATCCCCCTGCGTAAGATTTCAGAATGGCTACTCTTTTGCAATCTTAAAAGCATCCAAAACCACACAGGTTTCAGACATGTATATTACTATATGATTACAACCCTATTCCTCCCCAATAATAGCAAAAAAAAAAAAAAAAAAAAAAAAATCACCATTCAGCTGCTACCTGCAGGTACACTAATGGCCCCCCCTAGACCACTTCCCAGTCCCAATATTCCATTTGGCAAGAGGTTATTTGCTTATAAAGAAAACATGCTCGGTGCACTGTACAGAATTCAAATGAGCTACTTCAGATAAACCCGCGGAGCACTGTTAGTTATCCACAAGAATCCAGGTGCAAATACAGCTGTCTCATTCAGCAGTTTACCGCTGAACATTACTTAGCGCCAATGCGAACACATTTCTTCCTCACTGCATTTACCTCGATGACTCTAGTTTATATTACGGCCGAGAGGCAGGTCCCAAGGGTGGAAGAGCTCTGTTTTGCAGTCCCCTTGCCTTCCATCCCCTGTCAGTGTCCTGGACAGCTTGCAGGTGGCCAGTTTAGACACACTGCCACGTTAAACTGCTCAGCACACTTAGACAGAGAGGGTCCTATGCGCTCCAGCGGGCAATGTGTTTGCCATCTCGTCCCCAGACAGACAGCTGAGCTTGTCTTGGGAGCAGCTCCTAAGGTGGTTTTCCCAGTGCAACGTCTACAGTCTCAGCTATGTTTTAACTTGGGAATGCTTCATTCAGTGGTGACCATTCAATCCTCAACCCTTAACTGCAAAGTTTTACAAATTTTTCTTTTTATAACAAGTTAAGATCATACAGAGAAGCTGCTCTTTGAACTGACTCAAATGTCTGCTGACTGCATTTCCAAGTAATGTTTCTGGGGACGCAAACAACAGACAACACATTTTTAACTGGCCTTGGATTTCTAGAATGCTCCCGGCATGCCTGTAGATAACTAAATGATTTTATGCTCAAGTTCTTCAGCAGAACAACACTGAATTTGGAAGAGAAGCTGCATACTAGAAGCGCCCCGAGTTCACCATCGTACCTTGCTCAGCTTGATTTGAGATGGATGGAAGAGTGCCTCCAAAAGTTACACACTTTTCATTAGCTGCATTAAATGTTAAATATTCAGGTTTCATCTTCATAAAACACTGCAAAATAAACACAATGAAACTGGTTTTCATCATACCATTGCTTTCTAAGAAATAACTTGTAAGAAAAGGTTCTTAAGTCAACCCTAAAAAGTCACTTCTCATTTCCTGCAATAAAACATAATTATTTTTCTCAGAAAGCAAGGGAACTGGTACTAGCGGCATGCATTTCTTATTAGATTCAACAGAATAGCTAGAATAGCTAAATATAAAATGATGAACAATCCCACTGGATAGCTCCTCATTTGCTGAGGATTATGATTCAGTAATTTTTAATTGGCTACACCAGGATCACGTACTGTTTTAAGAATGGGAATTCATACCTGAATTCTGAAGTCGACAGGGTTGGGCCAGGAACCTGTACTGTAACCTGTTACCTTTCGGGAGAAACTGCATGGGAACTCGAAAGCTACATTCTACAGTGATATGAAGTACATTTGCAAACCTTGGCACAAAGTAACGTGCAGATCTGATGCACACTCCTTCTTATCTACAGAATAATGGTGGGCCAAATAACAGCAATCAGTCTCACTAAGACTTTAGGTGACTACCTTGGAAGACAGTACTGAGATTATACTATAATATGGCTTCTGACCTCTGTTGGTTCATTCTTAAAAGCTCCTTCTAATGCTTAAGTGAGTTAAGTCCTTAAGGCAGCTTAGGAAGCCAAGCATCTGCCAACTTGCTGCCTGCCTATGATTACTCAGCAAGAGAATCAAGATGCTTCTGCCACAGAAACCTCATCCTCTCCCTTTCTAATCCCTTCTCTTCCTCCAAAGCAGAGTCCAAGATTAGACAATACAACCAACATTCGTGGACCTAAACGTGTGGTGATGGGAAAGCAAAAAACCTGAAATTTACTGCTTGGAAATTAAGAAACTATCAATCCTAAATAAGGGACAGAGAAGGGGAAGGTCAGGGGGGGTGGATTATTTTAATCACTGCATTTAATTTTCAAAAGCCACCTCTCAGTCCACTCCTGAACACAGCTGCTACTTCCTCGCATCTTTCAGTGGGGCACTCCATCTTACCAGACTATGAAAAATAGGTAAGGAGGATTGCTCTGTATTATCTCTGTACCTTATTCCGGAACTGATGCCAATCTTTAGGGCAACCTCCTCTGACTGGGCGGTAACTGGGATCATGTTTCTCTAGTAAGGAGGCATTATTTTTTTCACAGATGAAGGGCAGTTTTACGTTACAGTTAACTGGGTAGTCTGCAGAAATAAAAGTTTTAAAAAATAGTTACGGTAATTCCTATCACGCTCCGATTGCCATCCATACTTTATGACATGACAAAGACCAGTCTGAAGCGAGGTCCTTTTCAGTGCAACCACAGTGAAGTACTATGAAATCTAAAGCATTAAAAGTAACAGCAAAAGACAAACATAAATGATTTATAACAGACAGTGATATAATTTCCTAAAGATCCAGAGTCTGATCCCTTACTTCCAGTAGTAACACTTCACACAGGCAGAGGAAACTTCAAACAGAAAAATCATGAAATAAGAAGATTTTGAATACAAGGACTAATATCCTGGCATAGAGGGTGTGTGACCTGAAGGTCACTAAAGCCAAAAGGAATCCTTTAACACCCATATGGAGAGCATCTGGCCTGTACTGCTTTACATGACTCCTACAGTAACTGGACTGGCTTCCTAGTTAAGAGCAATTTTTGGCTAATAGTGATGAAAACAGGGCAGGAGCATACAACAGAATAATGTGCTTTAAAGAGCAAAATGGTAGTAGACAGGAGGAACTAATTGTTCTCCAGGGGTTATACATCTTCCTCAATACAAAACAACATTGAAAAAAGGAAATAAGAAGCTTCAAGTACCACCCAGTGGCATTTCCATGACTTTGTGTGCCTCTTCCAGTATGACTCCACTACTTCATGAAATTTGCATCTCCAGATGCGTATGTGGTTGCAAGTATTCAGTCAGGCTCCTCTAACACACACAACTCTAACACTTAATTTTCAGAGTATGTAGCATAAACACAAACAGGTAACCACCAAAACTAGATTTCACCGTTATCAATTTATATCACAAAATAAATGACAATCAATCATAAAAAATTGTCATCTGAAGTCAGGTTTGCCTCTGGTCATCAAGAAATACCATCATCGCTTCGACTCTCAGGAAGAAATAAATGAGTCAAAATTCAATCAGATTATTGTCAAGAAGCTATTCACTCCTAATTGAACATGAATTTACATTCAATGTAAGAGTTTGGGCAGAACAGTAATTACTTTTTTTTTTTTAAATATAATGACAGAGAGGGGTGAAAAAAATAAAAACAACCTTACCTCTGTACCAGTTCTTTCTAGAAACATACCAACAATCCCTCAGGAATCGATCATGGAAGCGTGAAAATAACTGTAAACTGGATACAAACATTTCAGAATCAGTCTCCAATCCAATGTGGTCTTTAAGTGGAAGCTCTGATAGCAACAGAGCCAGCGCAAACAAAAATTTGGGTTGGTAACTTTTTCTAGGAGATGCCCTACAACGCTGGGAAGGACAGAGGCGGGGGGAAAGTAGACAAGGAACAAACATGTGGTAGGTTCAGTAGTTATGTACCTTGCCCAAATTAACTGCACTAAGGAGATGTGCAGAACGAGGGTAAGAGGTTATTTATCACCGTGCTGCAATTGCTGGCACATTGTCAGGATTAGCGAGGAGAATGGGCAACTCCCCTGTTCTATTTTCAAAGTAGTATATTGCTACAGTATTTTGGCAAGTGAAGAATTTTCCTTGTAAAAATCCCATGATCCTTCGCTGCCGCCATGAACGGCACGATGCGAGGTTTGCTGTGAGTCATCTCAGCTCTACAGGGCTATACAAGATTTGGCATTACCTAACTGGAAGGGTGACGTCTTAAATCGATTTCACATTCCCTGGTCTCAGGTATTTCTCAGCTACCCTCAGACAGGGTTTTTTCAGATTTTTTTTGTTTTTCAGTTCCCAATTGTTAACAGAACATAGAAGTGAGCTTAAAAATCCAATAAAAGCATTTTAAAGGCCAATAAAATACATCAGCTATTAGGACCACAGATTTCAACAATTCACTTGACAAGACTACTATGTCAAAGCCCAACAACCTGAAATCTAGAGGCTCCGATAGACACACAGGGAACGGACTATTAATTCAGTTATTATTAAGTTAATTTGAATTAAATTTTTTATGTTGGTAACACTTGTAATGGGAACAGAACTCAGAATTTGTCAGCTAATTACAATATTTCAACCATCTTTTGAAACAGACCCACTTTCTAATCGTACACACATACTGTCTTAACCACTACTTGCTTTGTCTGAGTACAGACACGGTTCCACTCTCTCTGTTTTAGGTACTCTATGGTCTAAGTTTAGCATGGCAAGAACAGGTGCAGGTACACGTGAACAAAAGCGGAAAACACTGAATAACGCTGTGTGGTTTTCTAGCTTAGTTCAAATTATTTATCTTACTTCTTTGGGATGACACAGAAGAAGCACCCTTTTACAAATTCAGGGATAACTAGAATAGTTTCTAAACAAAAATATATTAACTATATTCCTAAAAAGCACATCAAAGAAAGCTTATAATAAAGCATCCCATAATTATTCTACATACGGTGAATGATAGCTGTAGCCATAATCAATAAACTTCAGCCACCACTTCTGTTCGCTGTTTGATAACTGCGGAAATAAAGAACAAAAAACCCAGCATTTTACAACCGATAGAGAAAAAGCTCCAGCCTCTATCAAGGATAAATCAATGACAGAATTAATTTTGATTTAAAATGTTTCCAAAACATGCAGGAATTACTGCTCTTCAGCAATAGGAAAGGATACAGTTCTAGATTTACATGCCAAGTAGACGGACCCCTGAACCTACTAGAAAAAAAGCCCAAGTTTTCCACTCTGCTGAATAAAGCTCCAGGAAATCTTGCAGCACTGTTTTAAGTGTGTGCTAGATACATCATTCCCCCAAAATTCACAGCAGGAACTCTACCAGACAACCAGGACATAGCTGCAAGCTGCCTAAAGCTGGTGTCGTTCGTTCCTTCCTCAGAATAATGCCGTTCTTCCAGCAAAGAGCCAAACAACAAATAGCTCGCGAAAAGGCTAGAGATTTAGCAGGTCAAGTCCTCAATTTCTCCTGCCTTGTAATTTCTCCTTCCAGGTAACTTTTTGTCAGGAGAAATTTCACAAAAAGAGCTTGCAAGCTGCTAATTTCAGAAAGTATTGTTGTCTCACAAGCAGCAGCACTGAAGAAAGGTAGTGACAGAGGTGCTGAGAATTGAAATGTTT
Organism: Larus michahellis; assembly: GCF_964199755.1. Taxonomy (NCBI): domain Eukaryota; kingdom Metazoa; phylum Chordata; class Aves; order Charadriiformes; family Laridae; genus Larus; species Larus michahellis. Next base: position 42,255,746 of record NC_133902.1, on the reverse strand, counting down.
TGTTAAGATTCCTTAAAAGAACGTATTTTCATTTTATAAGCACCACAAGCCACTTTCAGTAAAGGCTATCAGACCATCATGCATGTCTGTCTAAATTCTCTCATCAGGTGAAAAATGCTGTGCTGTCCTGTGCATAAAATTAAAGCATAGGGACGTTATGGGGGAAGTATAGGGAAGTATTTGCAGACAACGGGATGCTCCCATGGTGGTCCTGTTATGACACTTTCTCTCCATTTGGAGGTGGGTTTTGTTGTTTTTTATTTTTACATGTTGTTAAGGCTACTTCTAAATTTAAAAAATTCTTTTACAAGACTGACACGAAAATAATTCTTTTTCAACTCATCTTTTTCTTTTAAGTACAATTAAAAACCATTAAGGCCAACAGGAAAAGAAAGAAATTAAGGATTAACATTTTCTTGTATTGGAAAAACCAGCAAGAAAATTTCCCTATAGTGGAAAGTATCTGTTAGACAGATTATACCTTCTTACCTTTTCTATTTGAGATAGTATTGTCCTGAGTTTTGGGTAAGAATCCACAGAGGCTAAATCACTATCATTTTTTTGACAGTAGAAAATAGCTTCCTGGAAGCTCAGGTTTTTATCTGGTACAAACCACAGCTCAGCTCCATCGACAACAAGCGGGGCTCCATGAATTCCAATTTCATCTATGCAGAAGAAATATCACACACGTAAGAAAGAAATTCAGAAAAACTCATCCTTTCTTTTTCTGAATGTAATGAGGAATGTCAGTTTGACACTGGGAAGAGCCAACGCTCCTTGCATTCTGAGTTCTCTCAGAATCAAATTCTATCAGTTGTGACCTTTGCTGGTATCAAACAGGTATTACAGTAGAAACAGAACAAAACTAAGGAAAGTATATAGAGTATTAATAACTACATACACATAAGAGAAGAATATGCAAAAAGTCCATTTACCTGGTATGTACCACTCAGGTGTCTTTGGAGTGCTACCTGTCCAGAGGAAAAAAAGGAATAGTCACTTCAAGTTCACCTTCTAACAAGACTGTGGTCACCAATAACGGAAGTGATGTATTGTACTCACCTTCTCAGCATGCATGATGGAAAAAATAAAAGGAGAAGGAAATCATACACACATTTAATAGTTTAAAATAAGCCGATGTAAAACTAATAAGAGTTTTGCATATCTCAGTCTCAAACAACTGGGGCTTTTTTCCCCCCAAGCAGAATACAAGCATCAAAGCAGTATATCTACCCGTGTCTCCCCACAACAAAGTTTCATCCCCTGAAATGCCTTTTAATGAACAACGAAAACCTAAAAGCCTATTGGATTACAGCACTTTACATAACTGCATGGAAAAGCCTGGATCTGTGCAGATATGCCATGCCATTCTTTTGTATTCCCACTCCTCCATCTCACTACAACGAGGAGCTAGTACACCAGTTTTACCAGAAGGCAGCTAATGCACCTAAGGTTCAAGAAAACTGTACAACTGAGATGTGTGTGGTCATTTAGTTACAAATATCACTAAGAATGATTAAGCAAAGTCCACAAATGCTGCAACTCGGTGCGTTTTATCACCTCACCTAACAAGAAGCCACTTCTCACTTAGTGGGACAAGAAAAAAATATGGCAGCAGTGATACTGCATCCCCCCCGCGGTCATTTTCTGATACATCTTTGAATATTCTAAGTGTATGTCGGCTTGTGTGTGACACAGGCAAGACATCTCATGTTCTGGCCTTTTAACAGTTCAGAAAGGAAGTGATAAAATATTGTTTGCAAAGTTTCTATTATTAGACAATAATGGCAACTCAGTGGTAAAAAATAATACACTATTTCATAGGAATAAATAGATGTAACTGCAGTTTACCTTTTGTTATCTGACAGACCCATTCAAGTTTAGCTTCACAATCAAAAGGCTTGAAGTAAAATTCCAGGTCTCTGCCTTCATGGAAATAAAATCTCCAAAATGATCTCCGTGAAAACTGAGAGGTCTGCATAGAAGTAGAAACAGAGAACTGAGTTACTGTGGCACAGGCCTCTGAAATGTGAAATGAAACTGTATTAAAAAGGTACTTTGGCAAAGTTAGTATATTTTACTGCGGTTTTAGTCCCACAACTTATTTTGAGGAAAATGAGCAGATACAATTGTAACTGTTCAACTGTAATCCTCCTTGCTAGCCACATTTGCGAAGCAATTAGGTAAAGGACTTAAGTCTACAAACAAAAGTCCCTTCTTGCAATGTTTCTTTCCTTTTTTGTAATGCACAGGACCCCATTGATGCTTATTATTGAATTATCTGTTGCAACTTGTTGCCCTGAAATGATTCTCATTTCTGCTCAAAAGAAGCAACCATCTGAACTGTTCACACAAATATTCTTTCTTATCCAAGATTATTTCTTACAATCAAGCTTAAAATCTGACTTCACTCTTGCTGATCTCTCCAATAAGGAGAATTTTTTATCATTCGGTGTCCCCTTCGAACTTCTCTCCTCTTGTCTAAAATTTTTAGTAGCTTAACGGGGACAGCTTCTCAGCCTGGAGTCACGAACACAGGAGAAGAGAATGAGGGGAAATGGCTGTGAACAGAAGCAAAGGGATGCACGTATCCTTTCCTTCAGTAAATCCTAAAAGCAGAGGTGCTCCTAATTAGGTTAAAAGAAGGGATGGTACTGGAATAGTCTTATAAAAAGCCAGATGACGCTTCAGGAAAGTTAAAGGGCGTTTTAAAACTCATGCCCATCAAGACTAAGCTAAGCAATGAAGAACACAATTAGGAATTAAGCAGAGGCCTGACATTTTTAAACTGACACAGCACTTACTGTTTATTTCACAAGTAAACAAGGAAATACACACAATAAACACAAACACACGCTCTTTCCTGGCTACTGCATTCCCTTACTTTAGGTTTCAAACATCTTCTTAATTTGCAGTTCAGAAAAACTAATCTAGACTTTAGAAGTTACTGGTAGAGCTCTGTTTGCTTTTTTGTTTTAGACTCCACATTACATCCTTAAACATTATGTGTAATATAAAAGACATACATAGTATAGCATTATGCAATAGAGAGTAGCATTGTTACTAGAATATTTTGTAGTTCAAAGCAAGTCTTATGAAAGGTTATCATTAGCACAGCACTTGGTTCATAAAAAAACTGCTTGAATAAGGGAAAACTGATAATAAGGAACACGAGCAACTTTTTCACTATGCAAAGAAATCATCTCAGCAGTCAACATAAATTCAATATACGGCTGGCAAAACTGTTTTTTCCAAGTACTTCCGTGTAAAAATATGTATGCTGTTATTAAAAACCTTGAAACTAACCTTTAATGCAGCACAGTCTCTTGTATCATATTCATCTTCCAGATAATCAAGTGGCATAACAACACTAGTTACCTACAGGATGGACAGGATGAAAGAATCATTACTTCACAGCTGGTTTTGCTGTGTTAATCCCCAGAGATAACCATTCAAACCTGGGATCCCATTACGTTTATCACTATTAAAATATGTGTTAAATGGCAGTTACTGGTTCAAGTTTTGAGTCTACATAGCTGTTATTATGGGAGAAGAGAGGGAAAGAACTCACAATTTCAGGCAAATAAATCAATTACGGTGAGGAAAATATTTTTGGAGAAGTCTGAGATACCAAGGAGATGAACTGGTAAACCCTCTGCTCTGTTGTGGCACAAAGACATCTTGTTCTCTCCCCCAGTTCTTACATGTTTACTACTGTATCGCTGTTAAAATATTTTAATGCAATAGAGACAGAAATCAGTTTAACCTTATTAAAGATATGGTTTTAATTGGAAATCTGCCTGGATGGCAGCTCTTAAGTACGCAATCTTCTTCTGAATTATTCATCTGTTGAAGGATCTGCCATATTTTAATTAAAATATTTAACAATTTACTTTCAATCCAGTCCAAGCTGAAACAAATCAGGACATGACATTTCCTGGTTAAAAGTTAACTTACGGGTTTATCATCACTCCATTGCCAAGTTCCCAAAGAGTCTGGACTCCTCTTATTCATTCCAATCCATACCCATCTGTCATTGCTGTAAATAAACAAGATAAAATGTTAAGCCAAGTACATGGTTCAGCTCATTTAAGAGAACGACTGACCAATGTCATAGTATTACTTAGCATCAAGCAGCAAAACCAAAGGCTTACTACTGCAAGTTGCAGCAGTTCAAAGAGAAAATGGGCATGAGGGCTAGGACCTCTTCTACACTCTTCTTCAAGAAGATCTGTAGGCTGCCTTTCCCTGACCACAGAGAGAACTAACTAAATCAGGTAATTCCTTTGTTCGCTGCATCATCACTTCATCAGTTGCCACTTAACATAAAGGTCTCTTTTCTACACTTTTCTTCCAGAATCACGCACGTAGTGTTTATTTGGCTTGCTTCGCTTTCTCCTGTCCACCTCAGGTTGTCTCTCTCTCCACCATCAGCTCGAATACACTCTTCCTCAAACCACAAGAAAACTTCTACTCATACAGAATAACTGGCTTCATATTTCCCTTAAGTTTGTCAGCAATATAAACAAACCAAGCGTGGGCACGTATTTCAATTATGCACCTTTACAGAAGAGGCATAGACATAAATGAGCACATACCGCCACTGACTCCACTGCTTGCGTAAAAGAATGGCAATAGAAATTTTACTCCATTTTACAGGATTAGAGTCAGAACTGTATTTTTTTCTAGATTTTACTTCTTGACTTTTCATAAGCAGGGGATGTTTAAATTCAAAATTTCGGCTATGCTCCAAGATACAAATTTGTCCAAAAAAATGGGTTTACAACATAAATACTTAAATCTGCAGTAACAACCTTTACCATACTCTTTACTATTGCTTATGAATCTAAAGATACCGTAACAAAATGAAATATGTGCTAGTCAAACTGCAACGTTAGTTTTGTACTGCACCCTCTGCTTCTCAAAGTATCAAGTTTTGTGCTAGATACTGAAGTTTATGATAATTTACTCCAATCCCCTACCTTGCCCAAGAAAGGCAACAGACGCTTTTCTGAACGATGGCATCAGTTTGAAGCAAGACCAAGAGTTTTCTATGAAATCACATGCTACGTGAAAGCCCACTGCAATAGAGCTGTGGAAAAGGCACTTTCATCAATGTGGTCTGACAGCGATAGGCAAGTATTGATGTTACAAGTACAGGGCTCTTGTAAAAGTGCATCAGGAGTACTATTCCATAAATTTGTGTTGTACCAAATACAGAGAAAGAATACAGGATATTTGAGGAAATGGGAGTTTAAGTTATTAACAAGAATTAAGGATTTTCTTGCCTAGCCTTGACAAAGAAAGACAGGAAAAGGATATAATTATTCTTTACAACGTATCAGAAGACTAAACCCCCAAAGAAGAGGAGCTATTTTGAGCAAGAACAACATCGTGTCTGAAGGAACCACAACTCAGAAATAAATTTAGGCTCAAAATTGGGAAGAGACGTCTGACCAGCAGAGGTCAGAGTTTGGAAAAGGCTCCCAGAAAGCTAGCACTGACAAAATTATTTTAGGATACAACTTGGAAAGTTTATGAAAATAACTATTACATGGAGGGATGGACTCAGACACAGGCTTACCTGCATAAACAATGTTATGAAATCATGGGGCAATGCTAAGAAATTCTTTGGTAAGACTGCGCCACTACCTTTCTGCACATATCACCAAAAAGATGCTAAATTGAGCCTGAAATGGCTGACAATGCAGCACCAACAAACCACAGCTTACCCCAGAGTATGTGGGCTAAGTACATGAAATCCAAGATGGGCAACAACATTTGATTTGGTAGGCTTCCCATTAGGAAGAAAAGCTTCAGCCACGAACAAATCTCTCTTTTTTTTTTTTCCCTCAACTCCAGTATTGATTTCCTGACACTGGTGTGATAGTGTGATCACACTAGCGAATCTTATCATACTGAACAGTCTTCAGTCTTTTAATGATTTCACTAAGAAGCCTTTAAAGAGCCTAAATGCCCCGTATCGCGCCAGAGGGAAAACTGTGAGCCAAACATTCACAGCTGTCAAGCAGCTAAGCGGCTTTTGGCAATTTGCCTTTAGGATTTTATTTTTCTGTGATTGTTCTTTCCAATTATGAATCAGACATTGCTTAACCCTCCTCTCCTAACCATCACCTACAGGCTTAAGCAATTGATCATCACAGAGAAATATCTACTAAAAAGAACATCTGAGACACTCATTTGAAAAGAATCTGCAATAATTACCTGAGGAACTAGAGCAATTTTTCAAAGTCTTTCAACTTGTATTAGGCTTTTATGAAATAAATAAATAAATAATAGAAAGCGCACCCGGTCAAGAATTTCTCCAGCTTATCTCCCAATTTACAATTACTGGTCTGCGAATGTAACAATGTGTTCCAGCTGACTGGGCATTTACACATTAATGTACATTTTTTGCTTCTTTTGGAACTGTTCAGACACAACCATGAGTAAGTCAGTAACTGCTACACTATCCTTGATAGCACTTTTAAGCTTAAGTAAAGCCTTTTGATAGCCCTCTGAAGTTATAGGTTATATTATCACCTCTTCACAGAAAAGAGCTCTGCCAACTATTTAAGACATATATGAATTACGACTCTGTATTGCAACTAAGCTTGCAGCAAGAAATTTGCTTGTAGTCCAGGTATCTATCTCCTCGTTGCAAAGCATTTAAAATTCATTCTGTGGACTGCCATCAGAATGGATTTATCAGTGCTAGAGTATTCTTTGAGCTACCTCCCCTAAACTGCCTCTAAAACCTAGGTTATCCCAAGTTTTAACCTAAAAAAATAGGCGCAATTCGTGCTTCACGATGGACTCCATGCTGATTAACAATGAAACACCCTAAATGTCCAGCAACCCCTGCAGAATACCAGTGGCTTTTCTCTCACACAGAACTGTAACTTCATAAAATTCAATGTTGTGCAGCAGTGGATAAATACAGTTTAGATCACTGTGAAGGGAATATAAATTAGTAATTTTTCTACTGTCATATTCTAACTGCTGAAATAGAAAAAGGATTTTTCCTGTCCCTTATGTCAGCCCCAACACAGGATTAAGAGCCTAAGTGAAGTTACTGTGGCTTGTAGTTCAACCTAGTTCATGACAAGAGGCAACACGTGTGCATCTGGGCCAACTCCCTAATTGCGCAATTTAAGGCACCATTTAATTTTAGGCAGTGCTGGCCTAAAAGCATACATGAAGCTTATTTGACCCCCCGCTTTTCCCTCCGTAACAGGCTACTGCCACAAGCTGAATCCCCATCCTGCTAGTCACCTACTCTTTAGCAGAATAAAAGAGAAGTTGTATTAATGCAATTACTACAACTCGCATCTCAGCTTTGTTGCTGTTTTGGCCAGTGTGTTGAGAATAAGACTCATTTTTCTTCTTGCAAACTCAAGTGTTAGCGAGGCTTTCTAGATTCAGCACAGTTACAGCAGCAGAGCTGCACATATAAAAGGCAACGGACTTCTTTCCAGTAAGGTGTCCTCATTGAAATGTTATTTCTAACTATTCCAGGCTGCTACTCTGCTTGCGTCCGGCGTTGCTGCCAGCTATAAGGGGCAAAACCTTCACAGAAACAGTAACTGTGAGTAACTGAACCAGATCTGTTCTGCCTGTACCGTGTCCCTCAACGTGAAAAGAGGTTATCTCCTATTTCTCTCAGACAGAGGAAGGTTGGCAGGCAAATTTTATTTTCCTTTCCAATGGCAATCACTCGACTTGGCTGGAGCAACTCTAGCTCTTATTTGCCTCTAAGGTGGAATCCGAGTAAAGAACAGAATGGACTCGGCAAGCTGCCCTTTTCCTGGTGAACCAAACTGACTTTTGCTAACATTTAAAAACAAACAGTTCTCAATGAGTCACCGGAGAACTGTGCAAGGGGAAAAAACCCGAAACCAAAAAAGCCAAGGTGTGGCTCCTTCCCCAGGCTGAAATGAGTGCGCTGAATGAACAGTTTAGGTCAGAGTTTGCACTGAGTAAATTCGGGGAACACGGACAAACTGCATGCCAGTGCACTCTGGCAGCTAATCACAGCTAACATTATCTTAGGATGATTTCTCCCAGTTACCTAAATTATTTGTTCTTGGTGAAATAATTGACTTGATTTCAGACAAGTCACCTTTCACTCTTGATCTCCAAAATACTTTATATAATCACCACCTCTGAGTAATTTCAAAGCGTAACTAACTTAAACACTCCATTATGTTATCTAAACAAACAATCATTATTTAAAAGACTTCAGGCAATATCAAATACATACTATTTCTGTTCAGGAAGTTCTGCAATGCTTGAAAAGGGGTTAACTCAGATGAAAATACTGTGTTTTGGGTTATATTTGACACATGCATTTACGCTGTAACACTGACTGCAAAGTCAATTTATACTAGGTTCAATATATTGCCCCTTATTTAAGTTCTAGTAGAATACTACTGAAGTACTGGGACTTTCCTTTCTCTGTGCTAAGTTCGAGTTTTCTGAAATATGGGAACTGCAGTAGCACCATATGTCAGCTGACTTTCTGGAAAGACAGGAAAAGTCTCCACCTTTAAACGCCTAACAAAAAAATGGCCATTAACTATAATTAATACCTCAGATGGTCTGCAAGCTGAAAAGTAGTCCCAAGTACTCGTAGGAAGATAAGTTACTTCTCTATTCATGTTTCATAGTAGATTAGGTACACTAAAACAAAATTTATGATTGCAAAACAGTATAATAAGATCTACAGCTAAAAATAATTTGTGCATTAATTTTTATTTTAGGGACTAGTCACTTTAGCAAAGGAGTCACAAGTGGCTTTTATACAAGCTAAACCATCTATATATAGAACATACAAGTTTGTTTTTTGTCTCTTATTAACATAAACACTAAGTAATTTTCATGATTTGTGCACTTCTAAAAAAAGTTCACTGGGTTTTCAAGAAGGCATCTCTTCAGTCATCAGGTTTTAAAAAATTAATCACAGTGTTCTACGTTGGCAGCTTCTGAAATAAACCCGATTTAGTTTGTTGATGAAAAAATTTAGATCATATAACTGGCAGCATTTGAGTTTAAGCTGGCAAAAGTTCTGAAAAACCATGCTGCCAATCAAAAAAAAACATGTTACACAAGGATCTGACATCACACCAGTGCCTAATAAAGCTTTGCAGTGACAGTTCCTTTGATTAAAAATAGAGCCTTAGACTCATAAATTATGTAGCATTTAATTTGTTGATACCAGAAAACTCAACACACCCATCTAATGCCCATATAGTGTTATTGCAGTTATGCCAAACGGGATCCGTGCCAACCAGATTGCTGGACACTACATTATTCACGTTTTCAAAAGATAGCACCCAGTATAGTCAGGAGGCATTTCATGAATAAAGATGAGACCTATCTGAAAAACTGAAATAACAACTCATCTCTAAAGAATGTATCAGTAAAGAATAGAAACAACTATCACCCAGTTGTGCCAAAATTCAACATAAAGAAGGAAACGCTTATTATAACGACACAGACTTAAATTCACGTAATGGAAGATGCTCAAAGCAAATCTCTCTTTTCCTGCGCTCCCTCTAGCAATGCAAAACATTTGCTGAAGTTGTATTCCCTTGACATTTTCCAGGAAGGCAGTGACATGACCAGCAGTTCAAATGCCACATCTAGCCATTTTTACTGTGGGAAACACAGTCACTGTACACTATCTCGTACTTGCCATTTGGGGTCAGCAGCAGCGTTTGTGATCTACTGCAGAATGCGACCGAAATCAAAATTTTAGCCCATAGCCAGTTTGTTACCTGATTATTTTTCTCAGGATAGAATGAAGCGCCTTGATTTCTTCTGAGTGACTAAAACTAGGTAGATGGCCTCCGAGCGCTTCACAGAACCTTTCTGCCTCTTCCCAGGTCCTGGTTCGCAGCACTCTTTCGCTGTGGAAGAACTTCACAACAGCCAAACATCAGAGTAGAAAACGACACAAGTGACAGCATTCTCAAAACACTCCTGTACTACTCAAATATGGGCACCTTAGGTAGGAATGAATAATCGGTGTTTCCATAGGGACAGAGTTTGACTTCTTAACAATTATTTTATTTTTTTCAGTTTGCTTGACAACAGCCAGACTCTGAAGTTTAGCTGACAAAATTTGTTTCAAATGCAACGTATTCCATATGGCAGGCTTTCTCTGTTTTTCTTTACCAGAAAGATTTTACAAAACAACACCCAACTGACTCCAAAACTGCAAGCCAAATTGTAGGATTTGAGGGATGTTGTTCTTCCAAATTTATGGTGAACTGCAAAGCCCAGTTTTCACTGCAACCAGGCCCGTTTGAGCGCTGCAGGTGAAGAAAAGTTCTTTGTCACACGCTTTGCTACCTGCATGTATCAGACTTGCATACTTGGCTCATAAACCTCAGCTCACATGTCCGCTTGATCCCCTTGGCTTCAGGCCAAGCCGATTCCCATCAGCCGGACCTCTCTGCACGGACATGCTGCACTTGGTCAACAAGAGTTTTGGAGAAACTGCCGGCGCCAGCTGTCCCATCCCATGAGCTATGGGACAGTTACGCTGCACCTCAGCTAGACCTTTCGGGATCCTTGCCCACAGCCTTGTTATTCAAGCTGGGTTTCCCCACTTTGCTACACGAGCTGTTTACAAGCCACAGCTCATTACAGACACTGAGTCCACAAACAATAAATAAATAATTCAATAAGCAGCCTCAGTTGTAACTTGATTATTAATAGGAGGGGAAAAAACCTGCATTTCTAAACACAAACTTGTTTAAGCCATTTCAGCTAACAGCATGGCTGCTTACTTCCACTATTTACTTCAAAACCAGTAAAATACAACTGAGACTGCACTTTTTTTGATGAAGTTTGATATCCATATTCAAACCAGAGAAAATACCACCTCTCCTACCTACACTCTCTTAAGAGTATAGGAAAGAAAAGGGCAAGGGAAGGAACTGCAAAGTGCTTTCCTTCCCTATGCAGGTGTCTCTGTGGCCAGATGATGGCTGGCAGGCTCGGATAGAGACACGGCACCCTCCACCACCACCAGGCTCCTGAGATGGCAGCACGGGCGAATGCTGTCACCCCACTCAGCTCCGATGTGCAGAGCTGGCCACAGAACGAGCGAGGAGAGGCACGCTGCATCTCTCTGGAATCGGCAGAGGATGACGCACGAGAATATCTGGAGGCAGTCAACCTGAATCAACGTGAACTCCTCCTCCCAGTGTAAAAAATCTTTGAAATGCCTTTCAGAGCAGCTACAAGCCACAAAATGGCTAATCACACACTTGCTGCAAGACAGTAACAAACAATTAACACCTAATAGGAATAACGTTTTACCTTGTAGCAGGCAAGGCCAGATCCATTGTGCCACCCAGGCGGACAGGGATCAGTTGGCTTTGGGAGGACTTCTGGCTCCTTGGGCAGACCGATATATTTTTTGCAGATAGAAAATGCTTTAGTGGTTTTACAGTCCTTAGTTTCCCACTTTCCAAGAGACTTTCCACTGGGCATGGCCACGCATCCTCCGGAAAACTCTACAATTTAAGCCAACAAAGACATATTTAAAACCATTGGCTGTTTTTTTCCAAAAAAATCCATAGATTTCTGAATGACTATTTTATTTCATCCTTGGAGTTCTGTAATATGGTACTCCTATGCTTGCTCAATGTAAAATGATAATATTTTAATGTATTTTTTTAATTGTTAAATTTACCTGGTTGCAAGGAATTCCAGTTAGTGAATGTCACAGCTTCAGGATTTCTCCCATCCACTGTACCCCAGGAATATATTCCTGATTGGCTAATATCCTGCAAACCGGTCCAGAAGTATTTTTCTTCAACTTTGGTGTGTTTTCTAATAAGACTGTTTATAAATTCTTGCTCAAATCTGAAAATTCACAGATTAATTTGAGTCAATATTTGAAAAATACCTGAAACAACTGAGTCAATTTGAAAACCAGGCCTGTTATTTGAGTTAGTTAAAGTGGTCGTCCAGGCAGTCCCATATTCAACCCAGGGTCAGGAGTCCGGGAATTCACAAACTTCTAAGAAAGTTTTACACTGTAGGTTTACCATTGTCACACTGTGGAAAACACGGTTTGCTAGCTCTCTGCAAAAGCAATTCTATCTCTATTTTTTTGTATAAACCACTGATTAGCATACAGAGGTATTTTTAATCTCTGACTATATCTCCAGGATCATACTGTAAAACGTGCCCATAAATTACAGAGATGTGTTTTACCTGTTCATCACTGTAAGATTGCACTGTGCTCCAAATGAAACTTCTGTTTTATAAATCTTGTAACAGTAGTTTCCGTGTTTCTCCCATCCCTGGTTAGAGAATGAAAAGCACATTTATACGTGACAGTCTAATTTAGGCATTATCTACAGGAGAAAATAAATCATTGCTAACGTTGGTCGGTGCCCACAAGCTGGCACAGCGTGTACAAGAAAGAAACACAGTGCATCACATACAAGGTCCAGTATCATCAACTCTCAGATTGACAGTTCTAAGAAATAATGCAACCACGGGAATAAAATACACCACTGTTGCAGCTTGACTGTGCAGAGTCTTCTGACTGCTATGTGCATTTAGAGAGAGAAACACAAGGGTGACAGCCTAGTCCTGTTCAAAACAATAGAAGTTTTGATGCTGTTCCACCAATGCCAGGATTCAAACAGAGGAGTAAAAAGAAGGCATTACTACTGTTTCTTTACTTACGAAAAAAATTAATTTTATACTGAAAATGTGCGAACATACAAAATTTCCATATTATTCAAATCTTTCCCCCTACATTTACACTAAAATATCAAGGAATATTAATGTGTTAGCTCTTTGCTAGCCTACCAATGCCACTGGTGTCTGAACGGCACAGAAAGCTGTAACTCTACATCCTGGCAGTCTTTGAAGAGACAGAATAAAAATACTTCGAGGTTGTGCAGAAAGAAAGATAAGGAGTGAACATGTTTCCTGTTGCAGGCAACATGCCACACAAAACTGAACCAAAGTACCTAGTAATACCATCCCAAGATTGTTCAAAACAGAAAAGACTTCAAGGGTTATTTATGCTGTAACACGTTATACTGAAAGGAAAACCAAAACAACCACGAACCAACCCCCCCCATTTATTCAAGTCAAAGAACTAAGATGAGCCAAGTAAAGCGTAACAGAAACCTAATCTCATTTATCAATCTCTGCATATCTTTATGTTGCAAAGTGCTTATCCTAAACTATAAAACATACTTCAAGCAAAAACCACAGAACAAATGGCATTAGCGATAACATACCTAGCAAAAGCAATTTTTTTCCCCTAAACAAATGAATAAAACACAACATCCCCTGGGTCCAAGCTCGTAATACTTTCATCAATAAACAGAGTGGTAACACATCCAGAGCCTGCTTAGGACACTCAGAAATTTAGCTCATGCTATACGAATGTCCTTTTTCAGCTAAAATGTTCCACAGATTTTATTTATTGTACAGGCAAGAAGGAAATCAGGAATTTTATGCAGGTTTCTGAAAAAAGTGAAAGTAAAAGAAATACAGACTTCCTATTACCTCTTCCAATGAGCAACTTTTATCTGATTTTGTTTCATTCAAAATCTCTCCTTTTTTCTTGCACACATATTTCAATTTTTCTTCACAGGATTTGACTCTCCACTGTCCCAACTGTGACAAGGAAAGGAAAAGAAAGTATTTAAAAGTCTAAAATTTTTCAATTTCCATAGTGCATGGGCTGAGTTTTCCTAAGTGGGAAAGCCAAAATGCCTCTAGCAAAAATATTGGGGGCGGGATTATACGCATAGGTGCATGTTTGGAAGGGAGAGAGAAAGCTGACAAATGTGGAGATAGGATGATTCTGGATCACATCTGAGAAGGGAAGAAAAGGCCAATGTGGTGCCGACCGTCTTGGATGAGGGAGGGAATGGGTGCAGGGAGTGTGCTCAGCTTATTGCAGAGGTGGGGAGGAGGCAGCTCGGAGGAGCAGGGCACAGCAGCTCCACTGCCAGCCTGACAGCACAGCGAACAGACGCTTGCCCAGTTTTCTACTGAATCTGGGAGATGGGATACAGCCTGCTTCCCTCTCCACTCATCTTTGTGACCTCCTTCCCCCACCCACCCCTTGCTGCTTCTGTTCTGTATCCCCCCGGTGTCTGTCCTCTCCTCTTCTCTTACCAAGGTATCCTCAGAAAAGGTGGCCCAAACGGGTCCTGGAGATGACTGAACCCAGCTTTTCCTTTCAATATTTCAAGCCCACCTCCTTCCTAGCGCTCTGCCACAGACACGCAAGAATACAGTAGCCCAAAATGTAGAGTGACAAGGACAACTGGCTGGCCAACAGCAGAAACAGTCTCAGAGCTGTGAGCAGCTTCTTCCATTCTTTGCAGTACACAGCTACCAAGTGTCAGCTAAATAATTCTTAGGAATTTGCTTGTAGAAAAATGATTAACTGTATTTTAAACATTATTCCAGAAATAAAATCAGTTCTCTCCTTTACCCTCCCCTTGACTTTCATATACATCACTGTTGCCTCTACTATGACAGAAAAAAACCCCAACACCGTATTCCTACCTCGCCTGAATATGACACACAGTTAGGAGTGCTGTTAAAAGGAACTTTTGGTTCGTTCTGATCCCAATATGTAAAAACCACAGCTGAGCGATCTGACCATTTGAACAAGGTTGGTACATCTTCATTCCTGAGACCCATCCACATTTCTTCTTTAACATCTGTAATTTAAAATTAGGACAATACCGTAGTTTAAAAATAATATTCAAATGAATTGGAAAGGAAAGTGAAATCATCAAAATTAGGTTTTTATCACTATACTGCACAGCATAAAAGCCACAATTTTTTTTCTTACAGTGAGAAAGGGGATATGGGACAAGTACAGTATATTTTCATCACCCTGTTTCTTAACTTATATTCATGAACGTGAATAAATTTCACAGAGAAGATAACAAAGAGGAAAGAAAAAACAGAAATAACGAACACTCAAGCAAAAGAAGTTCAACCAAATTTAATTTTTTAGAGTGCACACAAAAATGTAAGACCACAGAGCACAGATAACATTTGTTAGTTCAGTGACCCAGTAGTCAAATACTGACCCAACTATCTACGATTCTCTTTGAATGAGAAAATTAAACGCAAGGTATTAGGCAACTAGAAGTAGGTTAGCCCAATAAATAAATAAATAAAATAGATCAAACCAAACCAAGAACTAATACAGAGGGACTGGACCTGAACAGCAACACTCAGCACTAGCCTGGGTACAAGCCCAGCTTTAGCACCTTCATTTAACAAGCTAGGGGTTATGACAATCATATGATAGAACATGGAAAGTGGTTTGTAATTTACGGTGCCCAGCACTTGGTGCTTGACCTTTACGAACATCCCAACTCACCGTTATGAAGCTTTGTAACTATCAGTTCGACGTCCGCCAATGAGTGTATGCTGATGAGGTTACTCCTGTTTGCTTTGCACGACTCATCCGCCATACTCCAAGGAACCTGGTTGTTTATCAGCATGTAGCAAAACCCATTGTGGGGAAGCCAGCCCGAATCACAGCGAGTATCCAAGTGTCTCCAAAACTCTAACAGTGAAGAGAAACGGAATTAGAGGCTTTTGTTTTACATTGGCTAGTGCAATGGGCTGGCATTTTTTTCATGCTTTAAATCCAGTAGCACCTTGAAAACAGCCAGAAAGCAGCGATCAGAATGCCTTCACATCTTTTCAGGGCTAACGTTTGAAGAATCAGTCATAATTCAGTCAAGCAAATAGACTTGAATGAGCAGCGTTATGGGGATTCATAATATTTTGGGGCCATGAGGTAGGCAGAAGAAGTTAGCGGGAGTGAAAGTAAAAAGCTAAAATGCATTACATTAAGCTGGTCTTAGTGTAAGTGAAAAGTTTAGAAGTAGCTGAAAGAAGATTTCAAAAGCAATTAAAGGCAAATCAAGTTACTTCATTGCAGGACAGCAGCTTTTACAAAAAGTTGCTTGTTTTGTTCTGGCAGGGGTTTGCACTTTTACAGGGCATTATTATCTATATGCAGTACCATGCATAAGACCAATTTCGAATAGCTCACAATGAAACAAATGCTTAGTTTTCCTTTTTTTTTTTTCCTGAAAGCTAAGATATTCAATAATTCAAACTGGTTTTAACGCATACTGAAAAAGGTATATGCTAATAGCCTTTCTGGTTCAAAACACACTATAAAATACTCCAAAAGAATTCTGTTTTTTAATTAATAAAGCACTGTATAAACACTGGTAACAACTCTATATACCCCACTAAGGTGCCAAAGAACAGGTAAGGATGGTTAACTGACAACTAGTTTTCAAGGGAACATTTGAAAACTCGAATGACTCTAGTTAAATTTAAACTGCCTACTAATTTTTTCCCCCCCCAAAGACACGCACCTCCCCTGGGGCAGCTGGAGAGAACGTGCCTTAGCCAGTGACCTACCAGGATACCTTCCACCTCCAGGACGCTGCTTCATGCCTCTTACTCCCTAGTCCTCCCCTCATCCAAGGACAATCATCTTCCAGTAAAAGTCTTCCCATAAGAGCCCCACAAGCATGAGCCCTGGAAACTGGGTAAGGCCAAAGCACACTTGGAAGAACAGGCCATGGATATGGGAAGGGCTGGACATCCAGGTGTAGGTAAATGGCCAAAAGCATGGAAGCAGTTATATATCACAGCTGGACCCTGTAAAAACTGAACTGTATATGTGTGTGTATAGGGAAGAGAGAATAAATATCTTGTAAGAGCTGTTATGGACCCAGTAAAGATTACACACTGGGCAAGCTACGAACTCTTGCACTCCAATTTCCACTGCTGGGCCTGATTTCAAAGGACAGTAAGGTCATTTCACTACTTCAATTTGAATTCAGAGTTTGATCCAAGCCCCAGGCAGGTCCCATTTTATGTCAGTACACACCAAGAGTGAAAGAAATGGGCTTAAAGCAGAGATGGAAAGGTTCAAAGTGCAACTGCCAGTTTCAGACTTTCAGTAGCACAGCAAAGAAGGCAGAAGCTGTGGAGGAAAGCATGAAGAGGACAGGACTGTGCTGAGAAATGCTTTACACATGAATGAGAAAGCTGCAAAAAATGATAGCTGTTTGTGATGCATCATCTTGACACTGAAGATACAGAGTGTGCTTCTGCTCTGCTACAAAACCCACAGCTGTTGTGCAAGTGTTTTGGCAGAGATGCCTAAGAAGGCTTGAGGAGGGGAAAAGAAGTCTCTATAAGTGAACATCACACTTATATTAACATACAAAAACAAAAATGCAAGCTGTCCTACCTGGGAGGCTTGAAACTTCCTTGAGCGACTTCTTGCAAACATATGGAAGTGGAGTCCCACAGTGGTAACTCTGCCACTGACCTGAGGCAGCGTTCATCACCACACAGCTGGTCCCATCCAGCGGGGACAAACTCTGCATATCTATAGACAGGAACAAACAAAAATAGAAGAGCACAAGTTATCAAACAGTAAGGTAGTGACTGCTTTTTTTTCCTATTGCTTTTCAATACAAGAATAACATACGTTGCATAGTACTGCATCTTGTATTTGAAGAACATAACTTGCTTTGAATGAAGGCACCTGTCCTACCATAGGTCCCACAGAAAGTTTTTCGTAAGACAGAAAAGTTTCAGAATCAAGGAATCCAGACATCTTTTCCAACGTTTAATCATAGAACCAGGAGGAATGTTCTATTTACAATACAACAAACCCTTGGCTGAGCACTTTCCCAGACGAGAAGTATCTCAGGGGAGAACCCTTTTCGTAGCCCTCAGTTTCCTTTGGCAGCCCCTTTCCAGCCCCACTCCAAACACAGCTCTGCCCTCCTTCTCTCAACACTAACCATAACCCTTCCTTCACAGAAACCCCAGACAAGGCCCCAAATTAAAAACGTACAGAGGAGAACTCTTTTTTTCAGTCCCCAGCTTCCCTTGGAGCCCCTTTCCAATGTTACTTTTTGGCTTTCTCTTTCTTTGAGCCCCGATGCCAACCCGAGGTGTCCCCCACACAGAGCACCCCAGCTGCCCCTGCACTGGGTTCGTTCAGTCTCACATAGAAGCTCAGGGTGGATCTTAGTTCTTCATGGGAGAGTACAGCGGAGACAGGGCCAGGCTCTTTTCAGAGGCGTACAGTGTAAGGACAATAAGTATGGGCACAACTTGCAGCTAGCAAAATTCCTGTTACATACCAGTAAATATTTTTTTATGTATGTGTTTTTTAAAGTATGTCTGCCACAAATGCAGACTAAGTTATGCCACCGTAACTCGGGACAGTCTTGTCTCTAGCTCTGGGTTACAGTCCTACAGTGTCATCACAGTTCCAGAGGAAGGTGCGGCCAGTAGTACAAGCAGCAGAAAAGTCCTTAGCCTTTCCAAAAAACAGTCCACATTTGGAAAATCTCACAGAAATTTCTTAGTAAAGCTTTCAAAGAAATAACACTTCTTATCTTTTCACAGAATTCATGTCGCAGGACTATTCTAGAAACTGAAGGAAAAAGAGAATTCCCCTTTTAAAACGTCAAATTCAGCTTAAATGACAGGACAGTATTAGATTCAGTATTCCCAATGATTATTCCTCCAGGATTCTCATATATACATATCCGTGGCATATTTGTGAGAATATTACAAATACATGCTGAAAATTCCAAACAAACCAGACTCTCACCAATTCTACTAGGAACTTGGAAGTACTTAAGAAAGGTTTTTCAAAGGTTTTATACTTCTTTCATCTTCATCTCAAAACAAAATTTAAGCAACCTTGAAGTCTGAAAACACAAGTTTGGCTTCTAAGTAATGTCAGTCCTTGCACGTACATCAATAATTGTAATATTTGAGGGAGGTTAATGCCATTCTGTCAATGGGAGGAGAAATTTAGCAGCTAGGGAAGCTGTAGATTCTTTACTAAAATGGACCTCAAAAATACTATTTAAAGTTTTAATTTTTTAGAGATTTATTAACCTAATCATTCATAAATATAAAACAAGCACAGAAAGATTCACTAGCTAGGAGGAAGAAACGCTTCCAAACTTTAACAAAAACGGAGCAATGATTGTTTTGATGAAGTCCAACAGAGAAGGGGCGGGGAAAAAAAAAAAAAAAAAAAAAGAAAAGGACAGGGCGGGGGGGCAAAATACTAGTTAGGGTTGTGAATATTGCTAATACCATCAGAAACATCATTACCTGGATGCCAGTTGAGAAAATTCAAAGGTTTGTGATCTGACCACTGCCAACCTCCAGAAATGTCCAGTTGATTTAAGCCAATCCAAAAGATCTCAGCAATGTCATCCTTGCCTGGAGATAAATTAATTTTTTTAAGAAAACAATTAGTATAAAATGGTCATCCTTTATTGGTCTCCTTTAATTAAAAATGTGATGTGAAAGGGTGTGCATTTGAGGAAAGAACGATTGCTACGATAATCGGACATGCAAACTTTCCTGAACTGAGGAGGAATTCACCCACACAAGTCGTCCTTCCCAATGCCTTCAGATGTTTGTCCTTTTGCTTTATATTCCCAAAGGCACGCTGGTAATTCCCCTGGGCCAAGCCTGAACATCAGTGAGGACAATTTCATAACAAGTGGGTAACATGCTGCTAAAACACCAACTGCCACCCAGGCCTATATTTGAGATTTTGGGAACATTCCTCACCGTGAATATGAACAGCAGCTAACCACTACAATGAAATCCCACAGATAAATTTTTAAAAAAATATTCTAAAGTGAGATTAGCAGCTTATTTTTGCTACACAAATGAAAGCACCAATGCATTTTAAGTACAATCGAGTTTTCACCCAGAATGTTAAGACAGAAACTAAAATGATGTCTTCGCTTTATGTTAGTTTCTCAAGATTTCATGACATTCGTATGTGAATAATTACACCTACCTTGTACGTAACTTAATTCAGATGCATCTTGGATGCTAAGTAAATCTCCCCCTTGCCTTTGACATGAAATATAAGCTTCCTTCCAAGAAAGAGCAGACTGTGTATTAAACTGGTAGCAACTTTCAGCCCCCGGATCATGTTCCCAGATATCATGACAACCATCCTCTGTTTAAAGGAAGCAGAAGGTTACTTGTAACTACAACTATACTGAAACATCATGAAAGTTTGAAAAGAAAAATTGTAATACTGATGGTCTATCGATTTTTGTATCGGTAATCACATATCCTGCAGAGTAAGTGGATGCTGATTGTCCTGTCAACGCTGCAACAGAAGAGGGACCTGCTTTTACCCAGCTTAACAGCAACATGCTACGCCAAGGTGGAGCTTTACATACGTTTAGTGACAGAACATTTTTATGACATTTATTTAGAAACCCAACGTGCCTGGTTGTAAGCAGATTCCCCATTTTCCATCGCGAGTATAATCTTCAGATGTGGCGCACCATTTCCCACCCGTATGCGTGTCATCCTGAATGCAGTCATGATGCCACGTCTCATTATACAGAAAGGGGAACTCGCAGGGTTTTCCATAGGAGTTCCCATCTTTGGTATAAACCTCTGCAGGGGAAACAAAAATTAAAGAAGTAGAAACAAGCTGTCTAGGGGAGGAAAAGACAGCAAATCAATGCTACTTCTTGTACAGACATTGCTAACTTAAAAGCATGCGAATCACACTTGTGGTCTTAAAACATCATATCTTGTTGTTACAGATAATATACAGCAAAGCCAGAACTGAAAGAAATGAGATGAAAATATTTCTTCTGTACTTTTTCTTTTGAGTAGGGCACAACACAGCAGAAACTTGTTTCCCCCTTCCTGGTAAGCTAGGGATAAATACATTGTCCTGTTGAAATCCAGGCGGTTTGCGCAGAGCGCTACAGAACAAGGTTCTAGGAATCAATACATACAGGAGAGGGAAAACATTTTAAACTGGAGCCTATTGGGCTTTTCAGACTGGCCACTTTCAACAACTCAAATACAAAGAAAATTCGGCTCTTAAATATGGTAAAGCAAGTTTTCACCACTTCTTCCAGCCAGCATGAGATTTCAGATGAGACTGGCTTCTATGACAAGCGGACAGACTACCAGACCAAAGCAAACGGATGGCTCCTGACAGTCCAACAGGCTGCGAGCTAGCAGCATGCACTGAATTTGACTGTACAGCCTACCAGCAAAGAAGATATCCTCAAACCCTGCCAACAGCAAAATTCCCATCACCGTGAAGAAGAAAGTGTCAGTTCTGATAGAAGGTGGTTGATTTTCGTAATTAAATAGGCTCTCACTAAAATAGGGAGGGAGGGATTTAAACACGCTAAGAAAGCAACTCGATAACAGAAATCTGCAGGTCTGCATATTTATTTTTTACTAAAAGTGGTTAAAATTTCATACTTGAATATCAATATCTCTCTACAGCAAAACATTCTACTGCTTTACTGATCTGTCTTTTCATATGATTAATTTTAAGAATTCATTGGCATAGACATATAGCAAAAAGCCCTTAACAAAAAAAAAAAAAAACAATTCTCTAAACCCCTATGCAAACTTACCATGGTAAGGATACCGACATATATCATCGGAGGAACTGTTGCTTCTCCACTGGTCTGTTGCATTTATGCTTGCAGTTACATAGGTAGTCTTGATAGTCACTTTGTACTGAGATGCACCAAGGATGGAAGCATCAGCACATCGCCACCACAACATTAGTTCTGAGCTACAATCAACCATTTTCAGGCGAGACAGTGATTTGGTGAATATATCAAGTCCCAGGCACTGCTTGGACCCCAAATGAAAGAGGCGATTCTGGGACACCCATTTCCATAAAGCTTCACTTGTCTCTTTGCAGTCATCTATTACTATTCGTGAGTTTTTAACTTGTATGCACTTGTTCAGTGTGTCATGGCGAATGGTAAAAGCATCATTGCCTGTGTAAGAATAAACAAATATCCACATATGGGTATGATTCAGTATCACTTTCACAGGAAGTTCATTTTTAAAAGTGTAATCACATTCCAAGACGTGCTTCCAGAAAAGTACAGCAACTGCTGTTTGTACATTATACTATGTCTTTTGTATACGCCACGTTAAGTACATTTTCCAGCTCTTTAGTGAGCATTCTTTACTTCTGGGGAGGCAAAAAAAAAAGGTCTCTTTCAAAGTTGTTATAAAATGAGGGGAGATAAAATGAAGCTGTCTTCTAAGTCCAACCCTATTGATGAGAATTCTTTCTTTAATTTTAAACAGATACTGACTGGATCAACCCCTGACTAATTTACAAGCTCACTGGGTAAAGAATCTTGTCTTCACACCTATCTGCAAATACAGTGACACACGTCAGGTACCATAAAATATAATTAATAATAATCTTCACTTAGTAAACACTTTAAAAAAAACCAACTATGCATCATATATGATACACGGCATGATAGGCTCATACGTGAATCAGTTTGTGGATGCAACTACAGTATTACTAAAATAACTGGCACTGCTTTTGGGAGAGAGTTTGAGAATGATTATCCCACCAAAGATGCCACACAAAGATTAGAGTATTGTTTTCAAAATGATACAGGAACCCTAGTTCCATTTTCAGCTGTGACGTAGCTTCTCATTAAAAAGAAAAAAAAAAGGTGACAAAACATAGCATACAATTCTAAAAACATATGGATCACCCTACTGATACAAGCAGACACCTCTGCCAGTACAAGAATATCTCTATGACAAATGACAGGAGGTTTAAGTTAACCAGGAAAAAAATGCCCTAAAACTATTTCTGTGCCACAATAAAGATGGCTCCACAGTGTAAACCTTTCGCTAACCAGGCTGAAATGGACCTCAGCTGTCCCAGACCCACAAGACTATTACTCTGCTGTTTAAATAAGGAATCTGCTGAGTAGTGTTTTGTATTTAATAGTAATGCACTGTCAATCACATTCCTACTGCGTTTTTTTAATATGACTTAATAATAGGTTTGGCTGAACAGCAAGGAAAATATTCAGTGATGTTATGGAGTGAATTTTACCACTACTTCCCAGTATACTCGTGAATTTTCCACTGTGTAAGTGCCAAATAGTATCTAAACAGTAGTGAGCTGGTCAAACTGTAAAGAAGAATCTCTAAGTCAGCTACCTACTAGAGTGACTTTTTCTAAATAGCACTCTTCAACCAACCGTCTCTCTCATCCTCTCTATTAACTAAATAAGACATTTTAACAAACAAATTTGATTTTATAACATCTTTTCATCCTGTGCTTTTTCAGCACTACAGCTGCTTTTCGCTTTTTAACTTCCCCTCCACACTTTCTTCTTCTTTTCCATTTCTTCTAACACATCCTCTGCCTCTTCTCAGGTCTTCCCTTTCCTCATTCTTCTTTCACTTCTTCCCACATAACCCTCACTCTGACATCAAGAAGAAAACCACTTTTTAAAGCTTCCCCAGAAAAACTGCCGATGTCTCACCGCATCTCTCTGTACAGCAACTTATTATTGCCAATGCTCAATAATCCAGCGCACCCCTCTTTGCCGTGAAGTTCTGCCTCACATCTTTATCTGCAAAATCGAGCCTGTTACTGTGACCGGATATAAAAATACGTGAGGCGCAACTATTTAGCGAGGAGCCAAACTTGCTTCCCAGCCGCTCTCCCCACGCCAGCGGCTTTGGCTTGCAAGAATGTGCTCAACGCCAAACTTTTCCACCTGCTCTCCGAAAGTCGGGGCGAGCCCTCCTTTTCCCCCCACCTCTCCGAGCATAAAGCTGCGAATACAAACGCCAGCGGGACCGACCCGCCCGAGCCCGGGTTGTTTCCCTTTTCGAGGTAAGAGGCCGGAGGCCCGCCCGCCTCCCTCCCTCCCTCCGCTCCGCCGGCACCGCGGGCACCGGGAACGTGGCAGCCGGGGGCGGCGGGGCAGCGGCCGGTTTCGCGACGCCCCAGGCGAAGCGCACGCTCCGGGGAGGGAGATTTGGGTTGGGTTTGTGTTTGTTGGTTTTTTGGTTTGGGGTTTTTTTTCCTCACTTTTTCGCTCCTCCCTTGTAAGTTTCACACGTTGTTTCCACGCAGCTGGACTTTGCCACCTAGCGCAACGCCCGGAGGTGCCGAGAACCGGCGGGGCGGAAGGCCCGTCACCGCACCGCCTTCCGCCCCCCAGCCGCCCACCGGCACGGTAAAGGGCCCTCCGCACTCCTTGCGCCGCTGCGCACCCGCGTAGCGCCTCACCCACCCCCCTCGCAAGGCGGACGCCCGGCTTACCTGAGGGGTCCCGGCGGGCGGCGCAGCAGGCGAGGAGCCAGGCGAGGCCGCAGACGACCAGGCAGAGCCCCGCCGCCCTCCCCATCCTCCCGCGGAGCGCCGCGCAGGCTGCGCGGAGCGGGCGCGCTGCCGGGCTCCGCTCTTGCCGGAGCGTCGCGCCGGCCGTCCGCGAGGGCGAGCGGATTGGCCCGCCCCGGGGAGCGTCACTTGTTGCCAGGAGAAAAGCGGCGGCGGGTTTGCGGTGAGGGGCGGGGCGGCGGGCGGGGCCGGGGCGGCCCCGGCGGGAGTGGGGTTAGGGCTGAGGGGAGTCATACGCCGGGGAGGGAGGGGGAGTCGTAAGGGGAGAAAATAAGAATAAAAATGAGGAAAACGGGGGGGAAACGAGGAGCCGGGGGGGGGAGGGGAAAAAAGGGAGGAGGAAAAAAAAAAGGGGAAAACCCGAGGTAAATGAAGGAAATAAAAAAAAGAAAAAAAGCAGACCTAATTGTTGCATGGTAATTAAAGTTAAAGCTAAAAAAGAGTTCAGTTGGGAAAGAAAGGGAAAGTGTAAGTGCTAAAAGCGAAGAAAAGGCAAAAAAGTGAAGAGAACATAAACCAAAATTAATAAATAACAGCAGACTGAAGTAAAAAACCTACAAATGGATCAAATAATGCATTTCTAAACGTTACCCCATGATGCTCAACCCTCTGTGGCCGCAGGGCCACGTGAGGGGCACGATGCCATCCCCAAGGCCAGGTGGCCGTCCCTGGATTCGCCGCCATGCTGGGGAGGTGGCCAAGGAGGCCTGGTGTCACCGTAAGGTCCCTCTCAGGACGCCCACTGCCAGGCCTCAAAGCCCTTCCCTCCCTCCCCGTTACAGACTGGGCTCCATATTTGCCTGTCGGGGCTGACTGGACCTTCGCGAAGCCAAAGGGGGAGCAGAAGCGGGCCCGGCAGCCTTGCCATGCTTTCTAAGAGTTTTCTGGTAGCCAGCAGCTGAAATTGCAATTGTCTGACCCGTTTCTGGCAGGGAAAGGGGGAGGGGGGGATGAGATCGGGAGCGGTTGAAATAACTGTTGCTGGGAAAATTATGATGCTGGCTACAGGAAGTTACAGAAACCAAAAATAAAAGAAACACGAAGGCGCAGAGAACCAGTTGGCCTGAAGGAGGAAAAGGGAAAGAAGGGAAACTGGCAGAAACTATGTAAAATAAAGTTATGCCTGTTTATAGCTGCGCGTTGGGTGATTCGGCGCTGACCTGGAAAGGCTGCGTAGCTCGAACCCCAGCTGTGCAAGAAAGTGCTTGCAAAGTCACGAAAAAAAAAAAGAAATTGGCTAGGAAAATCTATTTTGATTAGACTTGGAGGAGCAGTGGTTCAGGGAAAGAAATGCTAGATTTTCATAAAGCTGGGAAGCGCAATGCGCAGTCTGTTTTATGCGTTTCTAATGTGCCCATCATGTAGGAATCTGGACAGCAGGGAACGCGGGAGTTGAGGGTGTGCCGGGCTGGGAATTAGGCGGAAAGACAGTGAACAAAACCAGGCATCTGTAAGTGAGCAAATGTTCTCTCCTGCTGGAAACCACAGAGCAAGACCTGGCTGCCAAGGCAGGAGCTGTTTGAAAAATCAAGAAATCGGGTTCAGGCAGAGAGGGGTCCATAGCTGCGGCAAAATTGAAGCTGTGCTACCAGAAACGGCTTGTTTTCTGGAAGAGCAAAGCTTTAAAATCTCCACGCAGAGAGTGGGAAGCAGAAATTCCCTACTGATGAGCCTGATACAAAAGCAAGCTATTGAAACTAAAATTAAATACGCGGTGGGATGGCGTGTCTCTTTTTAAATGAAACGTCATAACAAGAAGTGGTAGGTGTGAACCCCCCATCCCCATGAACCTTTTAGAATGCATGCTATTTTCTGCGTAATAACTGACTATCCCGGTTTTGGTATGGAGAGCAGTAAAGAGTTTAACTTTGAAACTAATAGCATGCAGCATGTATTTCCTGAACGTACACCAGCATCCTATTTACCGAATATGTATCAGCAAATATGTATATTCATAGAGGGGAGGTTCTCTTAAGGTATCTTAATGCATCTAACATATGCTCTCCAATAGGCACTTCCAGTTTGAGGTCCTTTTTAGTTCGTCTGTTTATAAAATACCCTGATCCGGACTTAAAAAATAAAGAACGCCCAGGGATAGGGAAGATCTCTGTTGGCACTGGTGCCTCTTTGTTTCGGTTTTGTGTGCGTGCCCTGCATTTAAACTCCGTCATACGTTAATGCATGAGGAGGTATTTTACTGGGTTTTTTTACTTTATTTTTTATTAATTTTTTATTAATTTATTTTAAAATAAAATTTAATTACATTTTATTTTTACCTTATTTATTTACTATTAAAAAAAAAATTACTTATTTATGTCAAGAGCATTTAAAAAAAAAAGCCTGAACACAAATACTTGTTTTTCGACTTGCTGTTTGTTTTTTTTTTTTTTTTTGGGGTCTTCTACTAAGATAAAATAAGTTGGCACAGTGTTTTGTGATTTGTGGAAACGATCAGTTAAAAGCTAATATGCGAAGTGTGGTTGTTAACCCTTCAGTGGGCTCGCGCAGTGTCTCTGTGGCTAACCAAACTTTGTGCACTCCGATGCTGTGCAGTCCCCCCACTGAGGCAAAGGGCTGTCAGTCAGCCTGGCAGCCTGCGCAGGGCAAAGCCCACCATGACAACACGGATCTCTGTAGGACACAGCGACGCACAGACCAGTGCTGCAGGAATTAGAAGGACCTGGGCACTGGAAAATGTCCTTTGGCTAGAGCAGCGTAAGTGGCATCCAAATGCAAGGCCAAATATTCCTTGCAGAAGAAGGATGCTCCCAAAAGCCAGTTGTATTCCAAAGGCTCAACCAGGAACCCACACAACGTACCCAGTAGAGCCAGCCCCCGTGTCCATTGCACGACTAGAAATTCCTCACACATCTCTTTCTAATGGAGCCAGTTTATAAAGGCAGTGTCTCAAAACAACCTTTCCTCTGCTGAATTTGCTGATCCTCTGACCTAAGCAATGTGCCTCTCTCCCGTGGAGAACTCCTGTCCTCCTCTTGTCATTCGTGTTTTAACCATGCCAGATTTAAAAAAGGAGGGCTGAAAATATTTCCTCAAGGTACCTCATTGTAAAGGGAGCAA
Organism: Larus michahellis; assembly: GCF_964199755.1. Classification (NCBI taxonomy): domain Eukaryota; kingdom Metazoa; phylum Chordata; class Aves; order Charadriiformes; family Laridae; genus Larus; species Larus michahellis. The sequence goes on along the minus strand of NC_133902.1, from coordinate 42,228,388 downwards.
TCACTCTGCAAACAAACAAACAAACAAAAAAAAAAACCCAAAGAAACAAGTATTTTTGGAAGGAACAGTGCAGGAAAAAATCAAAATCGGTGTGTGTCATATGATAACCTATGGAACTCTAATACAGTTTTCTGTTAACTGAAAAAGTGGGTTTGTACCAAAGCTTATCAAACTCTTAACAATACCAAAGCCTACGTCTTAAAAGGATTTATCCTAGCTTTATCAACGAAGAATGCTTCTGCGTTTAATGTGAGCTGCACAGCAGCATTACTCACAGCATAATCGGTGAACAATTTCTGTATTACAAATCACAAACGTTATCACGTCCCCATAAATACCTACTCATTGCAAAGCAGCACTAATAACAGAGCAAACTTCAGCCATGCCTGCAGGGATAACCAAGTACAGAATTTCAGGTACAGGAGGGACTCCACCACGGAGCTGACAGTAATACACAGCAGCCTTTTCTCTTGCAGATCACTTTGCCTTTCCAGTCAAAAAAGCCTTTCGAGGTGCCAACATCATGACTAAGAGCTGTGTATTTCTAGTAGGAATCTTTCTCACTCATCAACAGATAATTTCTTTGCTTTTATGCCCATATGTTTGTAACAATAGCATTACCTGCAGAAAGTGTCAACACCTGTCTATCCATAAACCTCCACCCCATTTCTCTTTTGCTCACCACATGAAATAGATACTTTGCATGAGCAACCTTCCTCCCTCTTTTACAATCAACACACTGTAATCCAGTTTTTCTGGCTAGGTTGAGCGCATCCATGTGCCAGTGAGCACAAAGGGAATGCTGGAGAAGGATTTGCTACCTCCAGCATCTCCCAAGAGTGGGTGGAGGCTCTGGAGATGGTAATTTCTGCTCTTCTCTGCTCCCCCCAGCAGTGGCTTTGAAACGGTGACATCTGAACAGGGAATACTAGCTGTTTATTACTTTTTCTACCTTGCAACATCAGTGCTTGCAATACCCAGGCTCTTACAGAAAAAAAAACAAACACAAACAAGCAAACAAATGAGGGCTTACAGGAGTTATTACAAGAGTTGTTACTCTTACAAGAGCAGAGTTATTTCCTGAGGAAGAGGACTTTCTCTAAGAAAATCATGGTGCCACAAAGCAGCCAGCAGACAAAGATTTCAGCCCTACTTCATAGAATCATAGAATAGAATCATAGAATCATTTAGGTTGGAAAAGACCCTTGGGATCATCGAGTCCAACCATCAACTCCACTCTACAAAGTTCTCCCTTACATCATATCCCTTAACACCACATCTAAACGAGTCTTAAACGCATCCAGGGATGGTGACTCCACCACCTCCCTGGGCAGCCTATTCCAGTGTCTGACCACTCTTTCTGTGAAGAATTTTTTCCTAATGTCCAGCCTAAACCTACCCTGCTGCAGCTTGAAGCCATTCCCTCTTGTTCTATCACTAATCACCTGTGAGAAGAGACCAGCACCAACCTCTCTGCAATGGCCTTTCAAGTACTTAGACTCTGCTGCTAAGTTTAATAGTAGAACATGGCTCTGGTTTGAGTAAAGTGCCTTCTAGCCATTTAAAATATCAGCCTTGGACATGTTTAGAGATAGTTTAATGTAACAGAAAACTAGACAGTTGCAACTTTTACCACAGATGTGGCTAAAAGCCAAATGCTTCTTTTTTGACACACACAAGTTTGGTTTGATTGAGTTAATCCCATACCTGTCCAGGAACTGATTTGGATACAGAGAGATCGTATCCAGAGAGGTCTTTAAGCAATAACTTTGACTTGGTTTTGCATTAACTCCACCTGGATGGTCTTTTCTTCATGGACACTTACTGTATTTGCTGGTTTGATTTTTTAACTGGATGTTGAGGACTTAATTATTTTTAAACATTAAAGAATATTTCGCTTTTAGCAAAAAGGGAACACAAAGGAAAATGGCTTTTCTGTGTTGTTGCTTTAGATTTCCTGTTATGAAACTGTCATATTGCACAGTAAACTTAAGATGAAACCACACAGTCTCTCAGCTGAATTTTTATGTATTCCGTACATCTCTTTAACAATCTCTATATGAATCTTTGGCATGAGTTCCAAGGTTTTGAGTTTTTCGTTGCGTTTGAAGGGTTTATTGTTGTTGGGGATCCTTACATTTGACTCTCTTAAAGTGCCATCTTCCATAATAAATAGGCTAGCTGTTATTACAGCATTTTAGAGACTGTTCTGTTTCTCCCACTACACAGAAACATGGTGGTAACTTCCAGAAATAATAAAAGGAATTACAAACCTTTATTCTAATACCAGTCTCCTTTTTTGCTCAAACGTGACGGTGCCAGCTTCTGTAGTGCTGCCTTTGGCTCTGTCCTGCTTCGTATTCAAACTCAGATTAGGCAAGGCCTACTGAAATACGAGAAACGGGTTTGAGAAATAAGACAAAGAAAGGAGTGTGGACACATTCACCCTGCACCTTTGTCTCTTGGTAGCAGGGAACGTCTTTCTCTGCGTGTTGGTTTGGCTTTGGCTCCTGCTGGGATCTCTGCGTGCTCCTGGAACAACAACAAAATAGTACAAGCAGCACTTCAATGTTCAGAGAACTGCGTAAAATCGTGAAGTAGGTGGTAAATGATAGTCTTTTGTAGCACTTTTGAAAAAAAGGTCTCTGACACCTATACTGTGCAATTTTAATAGTAATTGTGCCTCGGTGCAGTAGTTCCACTGGCAGCTTTAATATGCTCAATCTCCTTAAAAGCCATTTCCCGTTGTTACTGTACCAGGGCAGGATTATTACTCAAATTATGATTGTGGGAGCTGGCAACTCAGATAATATTTTGTACCACGTTACGTCTGTTGCAAAAAACTTAGTTTGGAGGAATAGTTTAAAAGAACATCAGTTATAATTTGGGAAGTGTTTTTAAGCAAATAAAAATTAATTCAGGTGGAAGAGCTTTTACATTTAAATGAAAAAGCTTTTTTTCTTCTTTAAACATGCAAAGCGTAACAGCTGCCTAAAAGTGCTTTGGAAGAGCCTGTGGTTTCGAGTCTCACATGGTGTTCTGGAGGCAAAATTCAGCTTGTTGGAAAGAAGATGAAGATAAGACCCTCTCCAACGGCCCTCTCCAAAATGCCCCCACTGTCTTATGTGTGACCAGAAAGAGGTGAACTTTCAATGTGCAGCTGAGAGGATGGTGTAAAGAGCAAAATTTCAGATTGATCTGAATTTAGGAGTACTTCTGAGATAAAAAGAGCCTGTGTGGAAAGGACGGACTAAGCTACTGGCATTTAAAGGTTGTGATGGATTAAGCTATAAACTGAAGAGCAGCAGGTGTGGGGAGCACACAGATCAGTGTGCCATCAGCAAAGGCTTAGAAATTGTGCCTTTTTGAGTGCAGGAGAGACCAGAGAACAGAGATAAAGAATGGAAACCAAACAGAGTGCCTTTCAAATGGGAGATGAAGAAGGAAAAAAACACTGCAACAACACATGCTTTTACACAAATGCTAAAAATCCAGTGCATAAGTTGAGGGAAATCAAATGCCTAGTCTTATGCGAAGACAATGACATGCTAGACACGAGCAGGACATTGCAATACCAGAACATCAAATACACAGAAAAGATAAAGAGCCACCTCTGCTGGTGTTGGGGCAGTGAAATTTATTAATGAGATCTTATAATCAAATCAAATGAACAAAGCAAGGATGCAGCAGGTGACATAGAATCTGCAGGGACCAAAAGGACAGCTTCAAACATGCGTAGTACGGAGTGTGCAGACCGCCTGCCTGACCAGAAGGACAGAGAGGGTATGCTGAGAGAGATCAGATGGGCAAAGACAGCGGGAAATATAACTGAAACTGTACTTTGTGTAACCCCCATGTTGTCTGGACACTACGGCTCTGGAATATATAACACAGACTACATTAAACTCCATCAATACTGCTTCACAGACCGGTTGGACAGGGAAGCCACAGAAGAGATGCAGCTCTTCATTTGGTCCTCATTAATGTGCATGATCTTGTCCTACATCTTCGGTTCACGGTTGCTGTTCCCTTGTTTATATTCAAAATTCCCACAGGCTTGACAAAGGCCAAGCATTCACAGCAGTTGCACCCAGTTTCAAAAGGGACAGAGACAGAGAAATGAGAAAGCTTGTGAAGAGGAAACAAAAAGGAGCAGCTAGGAACAGAAAACTCTTACAGGTGGAGCTGAATTTCCTGAAGGATGCACCGCACAGCATCAGTGTATGCCATCTACTAAAGTCTTGAGAACTGTTAAAAAAAAGTGGGCACAGATAATCTCACCACAAGGTAGATTACGAGAAGCAAGAAGTTGAATTCATCTCCAAATGAAAAACACAGAAAGGATTGTAATCCGACACGTTAAAGGAAAGCACAGTGAAAGAACAATAAAAAGTATGAGCAGCAGCTAGCAAAAGGAATCCAAGCTAATGTTAAATCTTTCCTTAGACACATCAAGACCAACAAACCTGCTGGAGTCTGACAGATCAAATGACAACTGCAGAGTAAAAAGGAGGAGAGGCCAAAACATCCAGAGAAGCTGAACAATGTATTTGCATGTGTTCCCTGGAATAAGCAGATGATCCCCATACCTGAACCCTTCTTTCTGAGGGAGTTGGCAGAGACTCTGCCTGGAAGTGAGCTAACTGGGAAAGGCTATAATCCAAAGTATGCAGAGCAACAAATCCCCAGGCAGCTGAGCTTTCTAAGGGAGTGCAGATGAGAAATAGCAGATCTACTAATGGACCTACCTTTCTCCTCGGGCTTTCTCTGTGCCTGGAGACTGCAGGGTGGCTATGTGACACCAACCTCTAAAAATACTAAAGGCTGGCAAGCCTAAACTGCGATAAAGGATAGAATTAGTGTGCACCTGGATAAATGTGATACTCTAAGTGTAGTATTTACAATCTAGGTCTCTAGACAGTTTCTGGACGAGGTCAGCAAGCATGCAGACAAGTGATCTGGCTGATATGGTCCGCCGGTAATTTCTTGATCTGGATGAAAGCTCCTACTGGGTGAACAAATCATCAGGCACTCCTAACTGGAACTTGCTGTTCGCATTTTTCTATTGATTTGAGGGGGTTTTGTTGTAAAGAAATTATTTGTACCTTAACCTTATTATTTCTGAGAGCGAGACTGAAATAGCTTTTGTTATTACCCACAGCTTAAATGAAGCTGGGACTTGAACAAGAACTACCTGTCTGTGACTCAACACTCACAACCTGAGATAAAGTTTGTGGGTGGACACTGCATACAAATGAGTTTATAGAATTTGTCTCTGTGCTCGACACCATGGGTAAATCAGGGAGAGACTATGAGAATATTCCTATCAGCTTCTCATCACTGCACAAGTACTGCTGGTGATCTGGTTTCATGTGCTTGACGCAGAATATATGAGGGAGAATGTGAAAGATTAAGACAGTACAGAACAGCATAGATCCCTTATGACTCAGATCTGCAGTGCTCTGCACATGCACTAACCATTAATAAGCTTCTAGACAAAACTTCAGATTAGATTTTAAGCTGTAAAGCCTTCAGGATTTGGTCACTTCAGAGATCATCTCTGTGTATGACATACGCCCGTTGTAGAGATCATCAGTCGTGTCCAAGCTGAACCTGTTCCTGGCTTTGACTTTGAGCCCACTCTGTCCTTTGCTGAGGCTGTCAAGGAGTAAGCCTGCTCTATATGAAACAGTTTGGCCATGCAGAATAACCTGGGTCTGGATCTGTCATAAGCAGCATTTAAATGTCCCAGTACGAACCTGTGACCCATATTGAGGTCCCATGGGCATGCACAAAGTTTGGAAACACCAGAAATCTCTTTACAACCAGTGAACCTGGAAGAAATACTCAGATGCTGTTGCAACGAATCCAACTAAGTCAAAGAATCACAGGATCTCTAGAGATCGCCTAGTGCATCCCCCTGCTTCGCGCAGGGTCAGCTAGAGCAGGTTGACCAGGGCTGTGTCCAGTTGAATTTTTAATATCTGCACTGATGGAGACTCCACAATCTCTCTGGGCAATCTGCGCCAGTGTTAGACCACAATCACAGTAAAAAACCTTTTTCTTATGTTTAAAAATAATTTCCTGTATGTCAGTTTGTGCCTATTGCTTCTCATCCCTTCACTGAATGCCACTGAGAAGAGTCTGGCTCCATCTTCTTTACTCTCCCCAACTTTAAGTTTTTAAATACGTTGATAAGATCTCCCTGAGCTATCCTCCTCCAGGAGATCTGACTGATCTCCTCCAGCTCTCAGCCACTCCTCATATGACAAATGCTTCATTCCCTTAATCACCTTTGTGGCTCTTTGCTGGATTTACTCCAGTAAATCCATATCTTCCCTGCACTGGGAACTCCAGAACTGGATCCAGTACTCCAGATGTGTCTCACCAGTGCTGAGGAGGGGGAAATGATCACCTGCCTTGACCTGCTGGCAATGCTGCTCCTAATCCAGTCCAGGATACTGTTGGCCACCTTTGTCACAAGGGCACATTGCTGGCTCACGTTCAAGCTGGCGTTCACCAGGACTCCCAGGTCCTTCTCTGTAAAGGTACTTCCCAGACGGTTGGTCCCCAGCCCCTAGTAATGTATGGGGACCTTACTCAACAGGTGCAGGATTTGGCATTTCCCTTTGTTAAAGTCCACAAGATTCCTCTTGGCTGATCTCTCCAGCTTGTTGAGATCCCTCTGGCAGCAAAAGCATCTGGTGTATCAGCCACTCCTCCCAGTCTTCAAGTCTCTGCAAACTTGCTGAAGGTGCTCTCTGTCCCATCATTCAGGATCATTAATGAGGATGTTAAACAGTATAGGCCCCAGTACTGCCCCCAGGAGTACACCATTAGTGACTGGCCTCCAGCTGGACTTTGTGCCACTAATGATAATCTTTTGGGCCTGGCATTTCAGCCAATTTTCAATCCACCTCACTGTCCACTTGTTTAGTCAGCACTTTGTTAATGAGGAACTGTGACAGCCAGTGATGAAAGCCTTGCTAAAGTTAAGATGATTAACGTCCTCTGCTCTCTCCTCATCCACCAAGCGAGTGATTTCATCATAGAAGGCTATCAGGTTGGTCAGGCATGATTTTCCCTTCATAAACCCATACTGATGGCTCCCAATCATCTTCATGTCCTTAATATACTTAGAAATGATTTCCAGAATTATTTGCTCCATCACCTTCCTGGGTATTGAGGTAAGACTAATTGGCCTGTATTTCCCCACATCCTCCCTCCTTTTCTTCTTGAAGCTAGGCATGATGTTTCCATTGATCTTCCAGTCTGCCTCTGATCACTGTAACAAATTGGCTTAAATATTTTGATCTTCTCTACTGAGGGTAAGTCTCCATTGCTCCGTATGCTCCCACTGGTCTCAGGAGCCTGGGCTTCCTGAAAGCAAAGCTTGCTAGAAAAGACAGAGGTGAAGAAGGGATTGAGTACCTCTGCCTTTTCCACATCATTTGTTACCACCACCCCACTCCGCAGCAGGCCCACATTTTCCCTAGTCTTCCTTCTGCTGCCGATACACTTGCAGAAGTCTTGCCAGTGCAGATCTACTCAGCTCCTGACTTTTCTCTAAACTTTGGCAATGGACCAGTCCAGCAGGAAAGTTCCCAGACAGAGAAAGAGAAGATGCTGTTGTCCGCTTTTTAACAAATACATGGGCAGTTAGGGCATCTTTGCTATGAAAGATTCAAATGCAATCCCTTTTTCTATGAAAGGCTCAAACGCAATCCCTTTTTCTAAGAGGAATCTGAATCCACATTAATCCAGATTAATTCAGTAACTACTAGGCTAAAGCAAGCTCTCAGTGTCTCCCGTTGGAGCTGATCCACTTTATTCAAACCACTATTAGAGCACAAAGTGGAATTTAGGTTTCACACTTCCCTTTCGCCACAAACGAGTACTGTTACTACCAGAACAGTCTCACTCATATTCTCATTGTGAACTCTTTGAATGTTTACTTATTAGTATAAAGTCCAATGGTTAGACTATGTTCCCCTTATGAATCCAGCCCTTGACTTGACAACCTGAACTCTTCAGAAAGACAAAGTGCTAAAAGTCTACTGATTTTAACTTTAACTCAGGCATGGGTGTGGAATGCAATTATAATCCTACCTTAAAAATAGAAGGATCCAACCACTAACTTCAGAAGCGAATCCTTATGGCAACAATAACCATATTTGTTAAACCTAGCATTTATCTTTAACCTTTACTCCCACACACTTTTAAAGCCATGAGCCCTGCCAGAGAGGACGCGACACACACGGCAAAGTAGGAACAAGCGAAAGGGAAGCCAAGGCTCTTGACTTTAAAAGCAAAAGTTAGTGGAGACTCCAAGTCAGAGTATATGTTATTCATCTAACAAAACATGTTTAAACACAAACGTTGGACATAAAAAGAAAGCATGAGCAAACACAATCATAGTGCTAGAGATCACTTTAAACAGAAGTTGCCTTCAATTAGTTTATTTTTCTAAACAATACCATGGGTTTTGAAAGATTGCTAATGTTGTAATATAACACCATAACAACGCTGTAATGAAACAAGTTTGGGATGGTAATCACACGTTTTTAACCCAACACATAACCGAAAATAGACTTTATTTATCCATTTCATTATATATCATTTTAGCTCCTTCCTGTTACTGTTATTAGCCTGAGTTGAGAACAAAAGTTACTTCAAGTTTAGTTGGAAAAAAGAACTTTGGAAATTAAATTTTACCAACAATTTTCTGGCATGTATCTGCCTGGCCTCAGCAGCAGTATGGAAACAGTGACGGAATGAGGTACTTACGCTGTTCCTGCAAGGGGCTTTCCCCTTAGTAACAAGGTGCTGGTTTTGCAACTTGTGTAGTACTTGGCAATCATTCTCCCGAGAAGACCGCCAAAGAATAGCTTCCCCCACCCCCCATTTTATATGTGGAATACTCAAAGCAAAAGGCAGGTGAGTTGGCCAAGATGACATAGTGACAGTAGTAAAGCCAGGAAACAGATCCTGGACCTCCCCAGCTCCTAGCATCAGGCAAATCCATTGGCCTGTACCTACCACCAAACAGCACAAGAGTAAAATGCACAGCTTCTCCTTTCTCCTTGCCCAGTTTTTCTCTGAAATGGAGAAATAAAGACTGGTTGATTCACAGACTCCATGACTGAGCATTGCTCGGTTGTAATTTGGCTACTTATTTGTTATTAGTATTGTAATTGCCTGCTCAAAGAAACAGCGATGCATGCCCACACATCTTGAATATTCCACCTGTTGGATTTGTTCGCTTGGTTGGAGGTTTGGGGTTTTTTCTCACAAGGGCAGGATGAAAGCAGCAGGACCAATCTAAGGCATCTCATACAGCTGGCACCTCACCTGCAGGAGTCAGGGTTGGGTCCCTTTTGCATTCATTCCTGTGCAAATGTGTGGATTTTCTGATCCTCTGATCTTGAAGTGTATGGTAACGTACTAAGATTCTCATTTGTGGTCACTCTGGGATGCTTGAGTTTAATCCTTTCTATCAAAAATACTATAAGTGTTCACTTTACATAACCAGTTGCAATTTAAATCAGTCCTGGGAGGGGCAGGGGACTGTTGCAGCACTCTGGAAATGGCACACTTTATAATTATTCCAGTTCATCATTTGTAATAGCTGTCAGCACACACACAGACACGTCATATCAAAGCAACTAGAGAGAGTTGCAAATAATCAGGGAATGGACATGTTCAGAAGGTACTTTGCTAGCTACTGTACTGCTTACTGGATAGTACTTTAGCTAAGCTTGTAATACCACCTACAGCATTAAAAACAACTAACAAAGACAGTAAATTAATTGTCAAGCAATTCAATTTTAAAGAGCTTGCCTAACAATAATATTTTTCTCTAACAATCTGACACCTAAAACAACTACACACTGAATTACAAGGAACAAACCAAAAATCAGTTTAGCATCCCACATGATCTATTTGTTTTAAACAATAATGCATTCTACTACGTCTATTTTGGCACTTACTTGCCAATAGCAGATGTCTCTGTGCTGCAACCAACGTATCAAGCAGGAAAAGAGCTCCAATGCCAAGCAAATGGTAAAAGTTGTTCCTAAATTTCTTTTCTTCCCCCATCTTCGTTCATGTTGTACTGGGACAATTTTTTCTTTAATCCCATTTTTGCATTTCAATTTCATGCTCTAATTATAGCTAAGACTGGCCACAAGTTAAACACTGAACTGCTGGAATTTGGTGTACTGCCCATATCTAACTCTTCCTTTTTTCTACCCATAAAACACCTGAAATGGGGACAAATACCAGCCACCTCTCTGGCCAGGCTGTAGAGGAAGGATCAGAGCATCCAGGTGGAGTGAGATGTAAATATGTCACAGCAGAGCCTACTGTCCAAAGACTATTATGTGCTTTTTTTCCCTTTTTGATATTTACATTACATATCTGAATGTTTATCACAGTAGCTTTAGACTAATATATTCTAAGGCACAGTAGGCAGTTTGACGCTCCTCTCTTTACAGCTTTGAAAATCCCCTTATTGCAAAGTGGTCAAGAGGCTGACAACAGTCTTTTTTTCCTCCTCTATGATTTATGTCACAATAAATGTATAACTTCTCTTCATTCCCTAAAGGTATTCCTTAATGTTAGACTTATTTCAACCTCAGGACTGCTGAATCGTACTACAGGGAGAAAATGAGTTGAAGACTGAATTGTTATCCATCTTGAGGAATTCAGTCATATATCACAAATTGTCTCCTCCCTTTCCGCTAAAAATACAAGCCACAGTGTAAGTATTTCTTTACCAGAGAGGTCTACATTATTTTTTATATTTTCCCAGAATGTTTCATATGCACATTTCCAAGTCAATCTCTTCCCTAGAGGGTTAATAATTAGCAAGCTGACTTCCCCAGCTGGTTTTGTTCAAAGTGCCGTCATCCTCCTGAATTCAGTCAACATCTATCAGAAACAAAGACGTCAAACAAAACATATTAGGCTTCAGTATTCTCTTGTGAAGTTTTGGCCTCCAGCCAGAAAATTTTGTTATTTTCTATGTAAGCTTTATTTTTCTTTCCCTGACCAGCAGTTAGTATGGATCAAAAGAACCATTGCTTTAAAATGCAATCATAAAAATAATAAACACTAGCACTGATGTAGCCCTGTGCACCTTAGGTTAAGGCTTGCATGTGCTTTGGGTGTCCTTGTATTTGGGAACACGCTCCAAAGTGGGCTTTCTGGGGCGCCAGCTTTTTTCAGCATCCCATAAATGTTCCTCTGTCTCCAGAGGGAGACAGAAAACCTCCTCACTGTGCTAGGGCTCTGTTTAAACAGCATTTCCAGAAACACTGAAGCATGTCCATGTGAGAATTAATTTTCTTGTTTCTGGTCTTCTTATCCAAATGGATTAAGTACATGCAATTTCAAAAAGGAAATTTTTAATGATTTTATGACCCTGGTAGAACTGGGGTCAACCATTCTAGCCTTTCTCCCAGCTTATAGCTTTGCTTTGAACATCATGGGCTTTGCAGCCTTTACAGCAGCTCTTGAACCAGATTTGGCCACAGATACATTCCAGCAGACCCACATGGAGCCGGGAACAGATATTTGTAAGTCTGCCAAAAACTGCCCAGTAAGTCAGTCATACCTCAGTGCTTTGAACCAGGCAGTTGCTGTGCAGGAAGTTGTTGTTCCTACCAACATCTTACAAAAGAGAAAGAAAGGGGAGCCTGGGACACTGCTGCCTCCTGTGCAGAAGTGATAGCCGCTGCCTCTCCCAGCAGCCTGTCCCCACCTGAGGTCCAGTTCCAGACCAGCTGAGGCAACTGGACCACTGAAAGGTACACCACAGAGACATCTTCGAAGTACAACCCAAGTAAATAGATCATCAGGGGTCCCATCACCTGGGTTTGTGACTTCTTTGGGGGAAACCAAAACCAAAGAGAGAAAAAGAAACAATAGCAAAAATTAAAAAAAAAAAAAGGGGGGGTTATTTTTTGCATGTATCCTTTTTTTTTTGTGCTCTTCATGTAGTGATTCTGGGCCTTCATTTCCTTTACCCTGGATGTGGATTTTAGGTACCCAGGGCAGGCTGGGTGCCTGTGTCCCGCTGGCTGCTGGAATAGAATTGGATGATTCACCTTTACTCATTTTGGAACCACCTCTTCCTACCCTGAGGCAGACCACAAATTTAACCGGAGGTTAACCAGCGTGAGAGCCGACACATGCAGGATGCAGGGAACAACCACAAAACCACAGATGAAAGGCAGAGAACAGATTTAATCTCAATACCTTGCAGACCGGGGGATCTCCAAAGCAGCACCTGGGCAGAGGCATGCAAGCAGAGGACGCATGCACCGCAGACCAAGACAATCCTAGTTAGCAAGAGAATAAGAGTTCAGACTTACTGTTCTTGTCTGTATTTCAAGGGTTCAAGCCGGCACAGTTTTTCACTTTCACGGTGCCTTGATCTTCTTCAACAGCAGAGTAGGAATCTCAGGCATGTTCAGGTGCCCGAGTCCATCACAGGCCTGCGTTATCTAAGTGGGGATGTTCTACTTGTCAAGTACATAAGACTAAACAAGAATTAATGTGATATATGTGTTTTCCAGCACCTCATGTGCAAGTCACTTGAGCATGTTTACAGCCCTTTACACCAATCTTCAGTTACTTTCCCACACCCAGCTGCATGGCATTTGTGTCCGCAGAGATGCTAAATTCTGGCTGTTGAGCACTTGTGTGGGTCAGAAGGCTAGAAGCTAGGTTTGGTCTAGAAGGCAGTGGGATGACACATCAGCAGTCCCACAAAAACATACACACCAGTATTTTTGGGTCAGGCTTACTCATCTTTACCCAGACTGAGCTGAAAGGGCCATCCGGCAGTGTTGTGAATCTATTCCCCAGCAGTGGTGGTGGATTGATTTGTTTATTTCTAAGTCATAGTTGTCCAATTTAACAGTCCACACTGCCATTGACAGTGACCCTGCCACTTATGTCAGCTGCTTATTGTTTGGCCCAGCTATTCCCATGGTTATCACATATTTTCTGCTGTGGTTTCACAGTCAGTTACTTCTTGTTCTAGTATTCCCAACTAGTAGGAATTACTGGTGATCAGCTCTTCCTTTCATCTTTCCTTCCATGAGGGTTTGGCTTTATACTACATCAAAGCAAGTGGGCAAGCAACCCGCAAGAGCAGCTGAGACTCACCCAACTTCCTCTTTACATTCTTTCAATCAGGAAAGAATGAAGAAAATTTATATGTAAGCAGCAATAGTTCAAATCCAAATCATCAACCCATACTAGATTCTGGAAGGTCAGGGAAGGATGGATGATCAAGGACAAGATGGAGAAAGGAGCCTACATTGGCTTTCCTTCCCTCTTCCATAACTTAACTGCACCGGGACACCCAGCCACGTGGTGCGTACGCTCCAGAGGTGCCGTGTTCCATGCAGCAAGGGCCTCCAGGAGCCTGCAGCGATAAAACCAATGTCAGCTGCGTTCCTGGGTACGGTGTGTGGGGAAGAACCACTCTGCTATTTATACTACAGCTATTTTAAACAGTGAAGTAGCTGCTGTTTCCGTAGGTATTCTATTAATCTGTTCTTTCCAGATGGAAAGCCTCCCGGAGCTGTTCTGATGCATTTCCACATTTAACTGAATGGTACCTTATGTTTTTTATAGCCACAATGTGTCCCATATGTGCAACTCCATCTTCAATATTTGCTTTTGAAACAATACTTAAAGTAATTCCATTTGTCTCTCAACATCATTTTCATCCCAGCAGGACACAATATGCAGCAGCAGAAACATTACCCTCTTACCTTTTCAGAAAGAATCCTTCTGATAGTCTTGAATATTAAATACCAGAAAATATAATGTCTAGATCATCTAAGCATTTCGGTAGGTGTCATATCCCAGATACATAATAGGTAAGCCTGCTAGCATCAGAAGAAACTTCCCAAAAGAAACTAGTACAGATAAAGCAAATGTATGCGTAATCTGTGCTAGGACCATAACAAATGAAGCCTTACACGACTTAGAATATTCTTTCACTGTATATTGAAAGTTTATGTACTCCATCTCATTGTCAGTGTTCAATGTTAGGGATTCTGCTTGCATACCTGAATGAACCTGGAAGCATCAAGCTCTGGGATGGAGTCCCAAATCCCGCGTCAGTGAAGCCACGCAGCCCAAAACTGCTGATGAGGTGGAGTCTGTCTTATCAGCTGGGTGCAAGCTTGCTTTTGGCTTCCAGCAAGGGCTTTCCAGGGGCTTCTCACCTACAACACACACAAAGTTTATGGCAGGAAGAAGTGGCAAAGCAGATTTAATCAGGTTGTGACTGGGTTCAAAGGCCTAAGATCACGCTTTACAACAAATGACCTGCACAGATAGCTTCACATACTCGATGGGATAATTTTCAGTATTCACTAAAAAAATGAAAGAAAAAATACAGAGGATTTTCTGTACAGCATAAATGGAAACTTTTAATTTCTTAAGATGAACATCCATCTACAAAAATCTGAAAAGATACAGGGATAGTTTTGTTGTTCCAATGCATGGTCCGAGACATCGACCCGGCTATTGCATTCTACCAGTCAGCCCAGTGGTGGTGGATGGCCTCCAAGCACCCAGTGACTGCCACCATGAGCTGCAGGCTGACCACCTCTGCGGAAAGCAGATTGTCGGTGAGGCCTTTATGTGCGTGATTCAGAGAAAGCGTCTTCCCTATTTTTCCTGTGCCAGCATGCAGAGGAGAGTAACTTTTAGCACACTGTGCATTTCAAGATTTATCTTGTATCTACAAGTTTCACTGTTGTTCTCACTAAAACTATGTTTTGAAGCATTGATTTCTGAGAACCACAGTGGAGATTAGTCTGCAGGCTGGGGTTAAGAAAAGAGTCGGATTTGTTACAATAGCAACAAGCCGAGGAACAAAAATAAGCATCAGAAATAAAGGAAATGGTAGTAGAAGCTTTTTCTCTATTATCTAGCTGTGCACTTTTGGAAATGATTGCAGCTGAGAATCACTGTGGTGGCTGTAAATGACCCTGGTGTTACCCACAAGCATGGCAGCAGGCTGGATCTAGTGGCCTTCCCTGGACAACTGCAGTTCCTTCATCACAGGCAGATCGGGAAAGTCTACGAGAGCCGCAGTAATAGGAAACAAGATTATAAAAACTAAGGCTTTGAAGTGAGGCTTTATTACAAAACGATTCTCAATGCCCTTTTTTATGGTTAAGTTTCTAAGATGAGAATCCAAATCACAGTCATTCTGCATAAAGATAACGGATATAGAAAGGGATCAGCAACTTTTAAGCTCTGAGCAACTTACAGAATAAATTGAGAGAAGGAGAAAATAAATCTGCTTTCCACAGTGCTGTGGAATGATTACTTATGCAATGGATACTTACAATGTCTAATAATTTTCATTTCCATGTCTTCATTTTCCTTTTCCCACGTAAATTAGTAAGTAAATGCCTGCATTGATACAGTCAAGAAAGAAAACATTAAAACAAATCCATTTTCACTAGAGACCTGGCTGGAACATATTCAGTCAATTACCTTTCCATCAAAGGGATCAGAATCAAAACATACCACAAAGATTTATTTATTTATTTATTTATTTAATACTCGGGAACCCAAGCGGATTTTCCCGTCACTCACCAAACAAAAGAAAAACCCACAGACGAACGTAAGGACTTGCATTATCCCATTCCGTACATTTGAATGCATCCCATTAAAGTTGTTGAGAATGAACACTGAGACTTGGAAAGCCTTCTTAACACAGCTTTGTGATGTTGCAGACACGGCTAAAACCTGACGCTGATATTCGCAGTTCTGCGACTTGAGAGTTTTGCTGCTCATTTAATTAAACTTCTAAAGGATCCGGAGCAGATCCCTCTGATTTTTTTTCTCTTGCACAGCTCATTTTGTCAGTTTTGTGTCTACCACTACCATCTACTGGCTAAACCGAGACTGACTGTGTTTCCAAGCACCAAGATCAACCTGAATTCATACCATCCCAGAACAGCATAATGCCTGTGAATTTACTCCTGATGGTTACTTACGCAGGAGGGCTGCATCAGATTGTAAGAGATCAGCGCTGGCTTGCAGGGGTTATAAATCAACATTCCACTGATTACCAAAGGAAATATTATTATAGCTCAAGAAGAGGCCTCTTTTTTTTTTTTTTTTTAATTTTTTTGAGCTGAGGATTTAGAGCCCAGTTGCTGAATGTGGGCAATTTAGCTTTTAACCAAAAAATTCTGCTTATGTATAAATGCCCTAGAGGAAGGGTATGCCACGGATTTCATTACAGTGGGTTTATTATTACAAGAGACTGAGGATGCCTGTTACTACACTGAGGGAGGGGCAACATGATGAACGGAAAAAGTAGGGGGTTAAATTAAACGGGAATTTGTGCAACGGTGCCCTGAGAACCAGAGTGGGTCAAGTCTCACAGAGCGTGCAAAAAACTTCCTTTTCCCTACACTCCCTCCAGAGTGTACTGCATGGATTTCAAGCAGCCCCACAGCTGGAAAGGCCTTTGCTTAGGAGTTATGTTGCCCACTTCCAGCCTTGTGCCACAGCCCTTCACTCTGCCTGGTCATGCTGGACATCTCCAGCACACGTATGTTCCCATTGCAGCCTCCTGTCCAGCTGGGATGTGACTGCTACGTCAGGCATGTCTTTACCTCAGAGCCATGCTGCAAGGCCTGCTAAAGGGACCTGGAGGTAAATTTTCTCCTGGAATGGGGTTTGCAAAAATAAGCACATGGATTTTTTCCCAAACACTAATATCCAGTAGACAAAGTTTACCATACGTTGGCCTGAGTGTATCTCTCTGTGGTGGGTATACCCTTCCATCCCCCAAGCAAGGGAGTGGCATGAAATCACCTAACACTTCCCTTTCAGTAAATGCATTCAAAGAAGCTGGCATGGCAGAGGAAAATGCAACATTCATTTGCCTGTTCAGTCTCTGATGAACCCAGTTCTTGGACATGGGAAGCACTTGGGTGCTAGCCATGGAAGCTACTGAGCTGCAGTCCATGTATCTCCACCCTGTCTGTGGCAGAAATGAATGGGCTCCCACACAACACAGCCTCCGCAGTCCAGCAGGAAAATTCCTGCAGGCCATCACTCATCCCTGGTGGCCCCAGCTCCCAGGGCTGCAGGGAACTGGCTGCAGACTGGGAGAATATCTGTGCATCAGCACCATGCTCCCATCCATCGTCCTTACTGATGGTGCTGTGGCTCCTTCCTCCTCCCACCACCTCCTGCACACATGTCCTGGGGCATCCTCATTCGTGCCCTGGGAAACACTGGGGCCACCATGTGTGCGGAGACCATCTGCAGTGCCCAGGTCTAGGTCCAGCCATGCAGCCAGAGAGGAGGCTGGTGCAAGCTCTCCCTCTCCTACACAGGATGACTCGGTGCAAAGCCTGGGGACTGCTGTATCGAGACACTGAAGCCTGGCAGCTAATTACAGATGGGGAAAGATTCAAGAAAAGTTACAGCACAGAAAATAATTATTCACGCTTTAATTTTCCAGTTGAAATAACACAGTGAACCTCACTGCCAATATCATCAAAGTCAGCAGTAAAAACATAGTCACCACATACCCTGATCAGGAACAGTACAGAAGACCTCTGATTAAGGGAAAACAAATGAAAGCCATGGGTAAAAAAATCCAGAGCGAAGACTAGAAAGCAATCAATGATTATATTCTTGAGTGAATAATACCTTCCATTACAAAAGTTAAATGATGACAGATTTAAAAATAAATATTTAAGGGTCTGTTCCCTCAAAACCATTTCAAAGTAGGAAGAAAACACTGCTTGAACTATTTTTCCCTTAATGCAAGATCATCTACATCAGAGTCGATGTTAATCAACGATCCCTGTTTTGAGGTTAGGGTTATTTCTTACAGCGCTGCCCTTCAAATATATTTAAATGATACCTCAAGGAAAACTGATAAAACGCCTATGTCAAGTTTTGTGAAAAAATATACACCTTCATTAACCACATCAAAAATCAGACCGGAGTCTGCGTAACTAGTAACAGCACTGTAGCCTGATAAATACACGTCCTCAGAGGCGACTGAGCTTAGTTTCACAAAAAAAACCATCCTGCGAGCCACTCTGCTTGCTGTGCCGTAAGAAAGCAGCATTTACACACTTGTCAGTGAATGTGATAGAAGGGATTTGTTGGTTTAGGTTCCTCCAACTGTAGTTCAAATAGTTGAAATTTTCATGGGAAAGGGAGAGATGGTCCCAACCTTTTTTCTTCTTTTCTTTTGGTGGTAAAGAAGCTATTGCAGTTCACACATTATAAGCAGGAGATTATCTGGCAATCGTACTCAAAAGTTGCAGTCCACAAACTCTGATAGTGGACTTCACATAAAATCAGTCCCACAGATAAATCTAGAGGGCTGACCCCAAACTTTTAAAACATTACTGACGAGTAATGTATGGGATCAAACCACTAGATAAAATATACCCAGAAAAGCTATTTAGATTTTAGATGATGGAAAAATCTCAGATTAAGAACTTGTGATAGGTACACCCACAGAATTTAGCGAAAACAGTAAGTTGAAAATGATATTGGGATCAAAACCGCCTGCAGCTTCCTTGACAACATTTTTGAACAGTTCTGTAAACAAGCACTGAAATAGTCTATGTACTAAATAATTTTTAAAAATAGCCCTATACATAATTAGGACATGAAAAGCGATTTTTGTTGCTAGAATTGGCCACGTGAAATCTAACTAAAAGGCAGTCATACATTCCTGTGCATGTGCACAAACACTGTATAAAAACATTTCAGTTGGCCTTAGCTGCTTGCTTAATTCTGAGGAACGTACCTCCATCTTAGGGCTCTTGCAAAATTGTTAGAATGAGTCATCTTAAAACAAACAAACCAACAAACCCAACAATAAATGCAGCTCTTCGCGGCGGCTTTTAGAGATGACTGAAGGCACAGTAAAGCCCTTCTGAAGTAACTTTTCATGACTAACCATTTGTTTTTCCACACTGCAATAAAAACAAAAAAATAAAGTCCCTGAAAACCTTCCAGGTATTTTGAGAGAGGCGGGTGGCAGGAGTCCCCCAGAGAGCAAGTGTTGCTGTCCTGGGCCACTGCAACTGAGGTAGTGGAGAGACCTGAGCTGGGTCCTTCACAACCATCAGGCTGCAGACCAACTGGTCTGTGAAATTCATCTCCTTCGTTAGCACCTTAGTACGAACACTGAAAGCGAAAATTGTCCTTCTGAGGGTCTGCTACATGGGGGCATAGGACTATAGCACCCTTTGGGAGCAGCACTGTGGCTCCCCCACGTATCGTCCTCAGCTGTTGAGAGTAGCGTCTCAGAAGAGCGTACACAAATACTGCTTGCGGAAATACTGTAGGTGAACAGTAAAGCAATTTATTACCATAACTTCAGCAAGATTTGTAACAGGGTTGGTTTTTTTTTTTTTCTTCAAACAGATATTGCCCAAAAATGTCTTTAAAAGAGGGATGGGATTCCATTTCTGAAATAACCTAGGTGAGAGATCACATAGTTAAATCTTTAACAGGACGCTGGACACACTTCAAATGAATATGTTAACTTCAGGATGACAAAGCCCATATGCCATTATAGCTCTAGACTAATTTATTTTATGACGTGAACTAGGCATCATGGGCCAAACTACCAAAACTCTGGCACCCCCAAGTAAAAAATGACTTCACCTCTCTGCAAGCTTGGAAATCCACCTGGCAAGAATCCACTCTCTGAAAAAAAACCTGTTCATTTTGCAGAAGGCATGGCTATTAAGAAAAAAATAATAATAATCTACCCCATTATCTTTGGAATATGTTTCAGAGTTCTGAAATTCAAGGCCAAATTTTAGCGATGGCTCATGAACAGATTCTGCAATGTGTAAAAAACGAATCACAAAAGCCCAAACGTTCCCATAGGAAAAAGTTGTATGAAAATTGCCTGCTGCTCTGGGGCCTCAGACACGACTGTTCCACGTGAGCGGCTGGAGGTTTATGGTGTGGGAGTATTTTCAGTTCCCCGCTTGTCCCAAAGGAGCCAATTTCTCCGTGGCTCTGCCTTATACCTTCATCTCATCCTGCCACAAAGCAAAAGCTCTCCAAGGTAGGGAGCCCCTACAGTGTTCATACCGACGGCTGCGAGGGTTTCTCTGGATACGGGTACCCGGAGGGACTCCCAGGGAGGAGAAAACTACTGTAGATCATGGAGTTTCACACAGAAGACGTGACCGCTTGCTACCTCTGATGGATTAATTGCCATCACTTCTCTCAAAATCAGAAATGAGGATGCTTTCTTCCAAAGCAGGAACGTCAGCGTTAATCTGTGGCAAATAGGCGTTTCTGACCCACAGTATCCTGCGGAAGAATCGGTTATTCTGTTTGTACAGGCACCACAGGAAAAGGGAAATGGCAGCCAGCATCACCAACGTCACGACAACAGCCAGAGCTACGAGCCCACGGTATGATGCTGAAAGAGAAGGACAGAAATTGTTATTAAGCAAATATAGCTCTAATTACAGACAATTCTAAATATAAACATATAGATGTTTTATGGAAAACATATTATTACTCCTTATATGTCACGCATTTTAAATTACAGGTTTAACAGTGAAAAATGTGACCTCACAAAATATTGGCTCAAAACGTGTTATTACTCCTTATAAAAAAAATTAAGAAAGTACAGAAGCAACTTGCCTTTTTCAGAGGGTTCTGTTGCATCAATATCTGAAATAGAATCCAGAACGGTCATAAAATTATCCACAGAACTAACAAAAGTTACTATATATACTCAGTGTAAAATTGACACCGAGAAGACAATCTACCTAAAACCATCTAAGAGCAGGCTGTTCTTTGTTTAATTTCACTCATGTCAATGGGATTCCAACTGGCCAAGTTAAATATGACTTAATCTGTTATCTAAAATCCCTTAAATTTGGGGGAATATGTTAATTGACATTTGTGCAAGGATGAGCAGCCATATATATCCACTTTTTAAAGTACAAAAGCACGAGCAGAACTGTGCAGCGACCAGATTAATCGACCTGTTGGGTCCAACAGTGACTCGGGCATTTTGCGTTGGCTCTGGAGATCCTTCAGCTCTCTCTCAGAGCCGTGTTCCTACAGCGGCGATGCCCGTGCCGCGCTCCCGGGCTGCGCCTGCCCCTCCTGGGGGGTCTGTGGAGCTCAGCCTGATGCCCTGCACATGGACACCCCCACAACAGAAAGTCTACCGCAGCCAGCAATAACGCAACAGCCGCCCAGGTTGCGCAAAAGGAGGTTACCCTGGCTGGCTGTGGTTTTTACAGCTATTTTTTCCTAGTACCAAAGGACAGAATTATTGAAATGAAAACTAAGAGCAAGTAAATCAAGCAACAAGGAACATGTAAAACAATGGTTATAAGGACACAACTGCCTTCTTTTATGGAAGCACTTACCTGCATCCATTTTACATACAAATCCCTTTTTTTCTCTGCATGGAGATAATTGCCAGACTCCATCTGTGGTCCTCAGGCTGATACAGAAATTCCCTTTGAGATGGTCAAATTCAGGCTCCCTGATGCCCCAGTTAGAATAATTTAAGGGAGAACCATCAAACCAGGAGACTGTCTCATCTAAGGGCAGAAGTTATAAATCATTATAAAATATCACAGTATTTTGATAAATAGCTCTGTTTCAGTTGGACTTACCCTCACATGAAAAAACAACTGTATTATGGAATGCCAGGATTTTGTCTGTTTGGCCACTATATTACTTTTTTTTTTTTTTTAATAAGGATTTAAAAACATCCTATGTAGTTGACATAGAAGAAAGCCTGTAGTGTTTCCTTAAGAAGAAAATAAAGGCGTTGACATGCATGCATACATATTGAGTATTCAGAATACTAATATTCTAATAGGTAATGATTACAGAAAGCTTGACTGGTTTTACTACATCAGGTAATAAGCAGCAAAAAAGAAATGATCTCAAAAGGTAACAGTGTTTCGGAAGATGGCTCGAGAAGCATTAAGATAACGAAAAACCAAACCAAGTTCTTACATGCAGCTCTCTTCCACCCAAAACTTACTGTCTGTAACAATCAGCACGTTCAACCAAACCATTTGCACAGAATAACCAAAACTGTGCAATTCTTCCAAAATGAAGGCATTTTCGTCTTCATCTTCAATAGTTAGAAGATGTGATCCTACAAATTAAACACAGAACAAATTTTCAAATAATCCACAACATTAAAATGTAACATTGCATTTCAGAAAGTTAGTATTATGAGCCTTAATTGAAAAGCTTGAAAAGTCTGGCTATACGTTATAAGTTCTTAAATTTGTAATTAATGTGAAAATGCTCAGGCTGATATAAAACTGTTCTCACATGATCTTAAAACAGGTTTGAAGGGAGAAAGATTCATTTTACGCATTATTCCAGAAATCAATCTTTTCACGTGGAAAGGAACACTTTTTTGATCTACGTTGCCTCCAATTTCATAGTTGGCTTATGAGCTGCACTATCATTATCTCGAACTAGAGAAAATGCATGACATGATTTCAGTCATTTCAGAAAACATGTATTTTTTTAAGATATCACGATGACATTTTGTAGCTACAAAATAATTACTTACCTTGATTTCTGCAGACTTCAGATGCAGTATCAAAACTTGTGCCCTGCAGAACCGTGGAAAAGCTGTAGCAACTGGTTTTGAATTTGATCCAGGGAACAGGTTTTTCTGAACATAAGCCTTTATGGGCAGGGAGTTTCTTTTCTGTGATAGAAATAACAGCACAGCTTTATTGGCACAACAACATACACGTTAATATAACATTCCACACGCTGTTTTGGAGTAATGCTAATAAGCACGTTACTGCGTTCTGCCTCCATTTTTCAAAGTGAAAATCTAGTGGCTGTATATATTTGCTTTAGCTGGTTTTACTTCTGATCAAAACCCTTGCTGGGTTGCAACAGCAATATACCGGGACGATGTAACCGGTACCGATGTGCAGAGGGAGTTACGAGCAAACTACGGGCACGTCAGAGCCCTCCGGGCTGCCCAGTGTCTCCCAGAGGGCTGGGGATTTCCAAGGACTGCAGAGTTTCTCTCCACTAAGCCGCAAAGGTGACATGGGCCAAACACCATGGCACAGAGGAGAGTCTCCAGCGTCCCCGGCGAGCAACCCGCTGCAGCAGAGAGTCCCGCTGACTCAGGGCAACTCTACAAGCTCACTCTGCGATACTCAGCATCACTTTTGGGCAGCGCTGTAGATTCACCTGCGTTCCCTACGGCCTCACATGCCTCCTACTTTGCTACAAAACACATTTTTTTTTAAATTAAGTAAACCTTAGGCTACATATGATTACATAACTTGGCAAACAAATTAGAAAATTATTCAGCTTCAATACAAAAAAGCATGCTACGGAATAATTTTTGTCTCGAAGGATCCCAAAACAGCTTTTTCACAACAGATCCAAAAGCTATAATAAGCTGTAGGCGAACCCCTGGTGATCAATGCCACCGAATAGGAACTATTTTGAGAACAGGATGCTGCCAAAGACTCTGCAGTCCTGGACTGAATGGAGTTCCAGACCTGAACTCCGGATTCAAGTGAAGCCCAGGTAGTTAACTGACAGAGCACTGCAGGAAACACAACATATTTTAGGGTACAGGAAAATATTTTTATCTTTATGAAAAAGGTTGCAAAATCTTTTATGTGCAATCAGTGAAGATGTGACTCTAATTTTTCACTTTCCTCTAAATGCTTCCCTTCTCCCAACCCACAGTTAATTGCAGCGAGCGGAATTTATTTCCCTTCGAGCTAGGTTATTAGCAATCATCATTTTTCACAGATGATATAGCGTTCACCGAAGAGACAGAGTAAGTCATTTTACTGTTTCTTTTCCATTATGAAAGTTCTCTTTCCATTCTCCTATGGACCAGACCTGATGGCCAATATTTCATGGGGAAAAAATGGTTTCACAAATAGGAGATACAGCAAGGAAATGCCAGAAATATACTTCAGTTTTAAATAATACTATCATCATTGCTTAACCTCAAACCAATTAATTTCCTTTCACATACTTCCACTGTCAAGACACCCATTTGCAGCCGCAAAGATTTAATATAAAACTTCACTCCGACTTACTTGGTGGCACATGGCAAACTGCTCCTTGCAGAAGTCGCTCACAGTTAGCACTTCTCCAGTGCCCCGAAGTATCAATGTAAACGCAGCTGCCAAAGGCCTGGGACTCGTCGTCTTCCCAGAAGGTAAACAAAGACCTAGTCCCATCCGACCATTCAAAGTGAAGCCCGTTCTGCCAAGACAAATGTCAGATTATCTTTCTGACATGCTTTAGCACCATACAAATTCATCTTCTTGTGGTGGCATCCACACCAGGTATTACAGAATGCCTTTGATGTCTCCAAAGGCTGGGTAGATCCAGAAGGATCCACAAAAGACAGATCCAAGGATCCTCCCAGCTTACTTCTGGGAGACCACAAACTACATCTAAACTGCTGTTTTCAGCAAGTGGTTATTTGGGCCATTGAGCAACTACAAATGAAACAACATCATTTCAATGTTGACACTACAAGAGATTTTGTGTGTATGTGTTTTTAAATGTTTTCTGTGGCTTTTAGTTTTCAGCAGTTATTGCACCAAACTGGCTCTCATTAGATTTATACATTATGTTGCAAAGAAATGGTTAGGGCTCAAGCTTTCCAGGGTTTCATTTCCAGATGCAAAATTCCTGTGACTTCAAAATAATGACACAGCTCATTAGCCTGTTACTGGAAAAATTCCTTTGCAGCATCATATTCATAGCCAGGGGGTCCACTACGTACATCCGAAGTGAAGAGCCCGATCCAGTGGTTGAATCCCAGCCGATTCACGATGACGGTGAGGAAAGCCTGGTGGTACTGGTCTGCAATGCTGACCAACTCCGCGCCATTTGCCATGCAGGTTTTTAAAGCTGAAGACCACGTAAAATTCCCACGTATTAGTTTATACGTTCTGTTTCCATATTCTAAAGTATCTGGGACAGGGTACATTTCAGATGCATTGATGACATGTCTGGATGTGTCTGTTATAAACAGAAAGAAAGGACTGATTTATTTTTTAAAACAGACAGCTTGCACGTAGCAGAACAGCTCCTAAAAAATCAGAACCATCCTCAAAAACAAATCTAAAAATTGCAAGCTCCCTGGTTTCAGGAAGACACTGTGAACTTTAAAAAGAAACAGATGATGACTACTACAACAGTATCTGAAATTCCATCACAGGACAAAACATCACAGGAGTCAATGAGTTTAATGTATAACACACTAAAAATACAGAAAAGAAAACCTGGATGGAGTTAGTTCCACTGACTGGATCTTTGAAGGTCAGTAAGAAATCACCTGGGATCTGGGCACATCCCAAGTGACCCATAGCAGTGGGCTGCAGAGGACTCTTATCCTAGATACCTTGCATCTAATTTAGATTACCTTTTTTTTTGACCCGTCATTTTTAATAATTTCCAAGATCAGTTTGCAGCACAAAGGCTGGCCTCCCAAATAATTGTACTGGCACAACCGAGAAGATGACAAACTGTGGCTCATGGTACAAGTGCACGCTTGGGAGCTTCTTGAGCTCATCTCAATGTGGGGAAGATCACAGTATTGGCACTTAAAGAGAAATCCTCTGTGCAGGAGACTTAAATCACTTTTTGGTGATAAACTAACACAGCAACATCCAAAAGAACATGAAAGGAAGAAGCAGACTTTTTAGATTTAAGAAATAAAGAGAGAGAGAATCTCCCATGAGAAAAAAATCAAAAGACAGAGACCATCTCCCCCCCTGCCCTGTCTGTGATGCTGCTGTGCTGGCTTTGCTACAGGAGGCAAATGCCTTAGCTAATGCGTATGAATGCCCACAATATAGTTTAAACAAGACTATAAAAATGCCTCAATTTTAATCCTCTTTGTCAGTTTGGATTAATTGCTTCTGTCTGTAAAGCTCCTCTGTGATTACAAAATGAAGTGGTTGCTTTGCTACGAGGTGGAGTGTTTTTAGACTTGGTTCCTTTTATGACTAATGGAGGAGGAGTGTTAACAGGCATCTTAAAATAGTAAACTGATTTATTATTTGTCATTCACAAATAATTTAAAATTACAAATTTCTAAGCAAGAAAAAGTTCTGCTCTTGAGCTAAGTGAAGCACTCTATTTTGTTCCAGCTTTCAGTGCGTGTCACTGCCTAAAGAAAGAAAAGGCAGGCAATGCAGTCAAACGCTGACACAATCCTCACTCAAACATCACTAAGGGATCAGAGCCCAGTTCAGATCTCCTGCTGGTTTATTTCATTTTAGCCTCCTACAGAAAATAATTCAAAAAAAGGGAGATGGAATGTGGACAGCGTGGCAGAAGCAAAGCACCAGCTCATCTTTCCAGGAACTGACACATTTTTTTGGACATTTGAGCAAATCTAGCAGTTCACTACCACCAGCGAGAGGCTGTCACTGCTCCCTTCCTTGCTTCTCTGCTCTTCCAGCTGCATATTCCCATGCATGGGCCTGGTCTTTGCCTGACCCTGCACTGAGTCAATGCAGCCTGGAAAAGCTGCACAAAATGACATCAATTAGGGGAAAGAAAAAAAAGGAAAAAAAAAAAAAGGAGGGGGGAAAAGGGAAAAAAGGAGGGAAAAAGGGAAGAAAGGGAAAAAAGGGAAAAAAGGGAAGAAAGGGAAAAAAGGGAAAAAAGGGAAGAAAGGGAAAGAGGGAAAGAGGGAAAGAGGGAAAGAGGGAAAGAGGGAAAGAGGGAAAGAGGGAAAGAGAAAAAAGGGAAAAGGGGGAAAGGGGGGAAAGGGGGGAAAGGGGGGAAAGGGGGGAAAGGGGGGAAAGGGGGGAAAGGGGGGAAAGGGGGGAAAGGGGGGAAAGGGGGGAAAGGGGGGAAAGGGAAAAAGGGGGAAAAGGGGGAAAAGGGGGAAAAGGGGGAAAAGGGGGAAAAGGGGGAAAAGGGGGAAAAGGGGGAAAAGGGGGAAAAGGGGGAAAAGGGGGAAAAGGGGGAAAAGGGGAAAAAGGGGAAAAAGGAAAAAAGGAAAAAAGGAAAAAAGGAAAAAAGGAAAAAAGGAAAAAAGGAAAAAAGGAAAAAAGGAAAAAAGGAAAAAAGGAAAAAAGGAAAAAAGGAAAAAAGGAAAAAGAAAAAAGAAAAAAGAAAAAAGAAAAAAGAAAAAAGGAAAGGAAAAAAGGAAAAGAAGGAAAAAAGGAAAAAAGGAAAAAAGGAAAAAAAGGAAAAAAGGAAAAAAGGGAAAAAGGGAAAAAGGGAAAAAGGGAAAAAGGGAAAAAAGGGAAAAAAGGGAAAAAAGGGAAAAAAGGGAAAAAGGGAAAAAAGGGAAAAAAGGGAAAAAAGGGAAAAAGGGAAAAAGGGAAAAAGGGAAAAAGGGAAAAAGGGAAAAAGGGAAAAAGGGAAAAAGGGAAAAAGGGAAAAAGGAAAAAAGGAAAAAAGGAAAAAAGAAAAAAAGGAAAAAAGGAAAAAAGGAAAAAAGGAAAAAAGGAAAAAAGGAAAAAAGGAAAAAAGGAAAAAAGGAAAAAAGGAAAAAAGGGAAAAAGGGAAAAAGGGAAAAAGGGAAAAAGGGAAAAAGGGAAAAAGGGAAAAAGGGAAAAAAGGGAAAAAAGGGAAAAAAGGGAAAAAAGGGAAAAAAGGGAAAAAAGGGAAAAAGGAAAAAAGGAAAAAAAGGAAAAAAGGAAAAAAGGAAAAAAGGAAAAAAGGAAAAAAGGAAAAAAGGAAAAAAAAGGAAAAAAAGGAAAAAAGGAAAAAAAGGAAAAAAAGGAAAAAAAGGAAAAAAAGGAAAAAAAGGAAAAAAAGGAAAAAAAGGAAAAAAAGGAAAAAAAGGAAAAAAAAGGAAAAAAAGGAAAGACAAAAAAAAAGAGGAAAGTTTTCTGCTGAATTAGCGTGCCGGACTGCCTGATGGTTTGGGAGAGAGCCATGGGTGTCACACTGGTTCCAGGACTGGTCCCTTCACCCCCAGGAGCACCCTGCAGTGCACGGGCGGGTGGGCAGCACCAAGCCTAGGGCACAGCGCGTCCCCCCAGCCCCACCAGGCTTTGACCAGGGCCACTCATGCTCACCCAGCTGGGAAACGTGAGGAGGGTCCCGAGCACCCACTGCAGCCCCAACATCCCGAGAGCCCTGCAGCGTGGCCGCCCCAAGGCAACAGTTTTCCTTCCTGCCTTTTAACAGCTTTTCCATCTGTCTGAAGTAGCAGCAAAGGGTTAAAATACAAGTGTTTGGGAGGTAAACGAAACAAACCAGCAGGAAAATGCATTTATTCATCTTTTCTACACAAAGTGCAGGATTACTCCGGCACTCCCCGCAACTGTAGTTCACAATAAATGATGTCAAACACGGCTATGGTTTGCTAGAGCTACATGTGAGCACTGCCCAAAGCTTGTATTTGTTTATTCTACTTCTCCAGTCGCCCTCCCTCACCCCCTTGGCAGCTAGCAGGGGAGCGTTGTCTCTTTAGAGCCAGGGGGATATATAAAGCTGAGCCACCTAAAACCACCCCCCGGTAAGTACAGCACCCAAGGACAGTCCTTACAGGCTCAGATTACAGCCCTCCCTTTGCTTTAGGGTTAATAATTTGCTGCTGGTCTATTTTGGGACCAGCTCTGGCAGGTTCCCGCAGCTCTGGGACGGGCTCTGAAGCCGCCCAGGTGCCCTGGGGATGGGCGCCAGCGGCTCCCGAGCTGACAGGCAATGCTGGGACATGGCTTGAGGAAAGCAAACCACGTGTGTTCCCCGCAAAAGCTTCGTGCTTCTGGCAAGTCAACTTTAAGGTGACAGAATTAGAGAAGGGTGAAAAGAAAAGCCAAACTATCTATTCGATCCGCCAGTTGGTCCGCGCTGCTCACAGAAACACATTTTCTAGAGTCTATAGTGATCAATATTGCAAGTCCCACACCCTAACCAATTTTTTAAAAAAAAACCAACCCAATATTTTCATCAAAATTACCCTGTTTTGCCTTTTGTAATTTCAGGCTGTTACTCCTACTCCGCTCACAGAAAATGTGAAATTTAATCTCTATTCCAGAATCTAAGATATGCAACAGAAAGCTTAACATTAGGAAGAAAATTTAGTAACAAAGTTTTTTTTCAGAAATTACTTCTACATCACAGCTATTGATTTATTAAATGCCATAGAGCTAGTCTGTCTAAATATCAAAGTAGAACCATCTTAGAAATCTTTTCTGCTCCTGGTTTTATAAATGCCTATAACAAGCTGCTTCCAGATGAGAATAAAGTAAGATGAATTCAATATAGTAAGAAAAAAGGACAGAAGCAAAACAAAAGGAAGCCTTACCCTGTGTCTTTTGGCAGACAAACCCATAATTTTTCTGACAGTTTTCCAAGTACCATTTTCCCGTAAAATAAAAATTAGGGTTATTTGATACCAAAGTACATAGTGGAAGTTGTTCTTGAGCGTTTGCACTGTTATAACGCTGTCTCTGCAATCAACACAGAACCTTATATTAATTAAAAAAGACGCTGTGTAAAAACAATGCATAATTATTACATTAAATTTAGAGGAATAATTACCTGGAAGTCACTATTATAAACATTTAGGTAGACCAATGAACACTCCCAAAAATACAATTTGGAACAACAACCTCATAAATAAAAAGTCACAAGCTTTCACTGAACGAACTAAAATGCTAAGCCCAATAAGGACTAACCTGGCGTAAAACAATATATTAAAATATGAAATTCATAATCTTATCCCTAAGCTTTGCTCAGACCCAGCATATGACACTAACCATATAATTCAAACTTTGGTGCTTAAAAGCAATTGCAAGACAACGTGACTATAGCCACAAATTACCTAAATAACTCTTTCAATACTGCTCTTTTTGCTACCTCAAGTTACGCCCATAAATCTGTGCCCAGAGTTGTCTGAAGTTGCAAAAATCAAGAGAAGACTAAGTTACTGTAACAAGTTAGGCCTTGTCTTTGTGAAAGGCATGATTTTTATGGATAAAACGACTTCCCGCCGTCCTTAAACACCCAGGAAGTACTCACATCCACTACTTCAACTGGCGACCAGTTGGAATACGTTGGAGGGTTTTCATTCACCCATTTTTCATAATCGTCACTCTGGAAACCTATCCAAACATTAGTTTTCCGTCCAAATAGGTTCATAGTTATGAAAGCTACGAAATGAAAGAGAAATAAAATATAATTAACTGGTAACCACTTAGAGATAGGTGAAGTCTCTTCCAATATACTAAAGCACTGAAAAATTTAATTACTAATCAATGACATTACATAGTTACTAGAAAGTAAGACCATGAGCAGCATTTCAGTGTCATCTAACTATAAATTCAGTTAAACTGATTAACTTCGCTTGGGTTCAGACCTAGTCCATTAACTAGTAAGTCTTCCAGAACACCTTAAGTATTAGTTCAGGGTACGGTCCCACTGAAAAAGCTTTTCTCTTTTTCAGTTGGAAATAAGATTTCTCACCTAAAGATTGCCAGCGAGATTCCTCCCACCTCCAAATAAGTGGTTTTATACATGGATGAAATTCAACCACAGATTTTTATGAATAGGGATTATAAATATTTCTGAATGTGCTGGCACTTATTTCTCTGACAGTTCCAGCCTAGTGCTATGCTTATGTGCTATACAACAGAACAAATTTTTAAGTACTATTAAAGGATAAAAATCAGATTTCTTTCATAACAACGTGATGTTGCATTCATAAGATAGAAATTGTACATAGCAAAATTTTAAATGGGTATTCCATAATTTGTTTTTGTATTTCTAATGCTTGGTAGTAAGAACAATGGAAATATAATTACTCCTCAAAACGCAACTGTCATATAGCTCAGTGGATAGTTGAATCTTTACATTTTGGGAAATTGGGAAAGAGAAACACTAATTTATTTAAAGCAGAGGAACCATGAGTTCTGAGAGATCTTCTTTCCTAAATCTGCATCTAAGACGAAATTTTACCACAGCATCTTATCTAATGAAGACGAAATTTTATTTATTTATCAATATTTTCAGTAGTCAACCTTGTTCCAGTTCATCTTCAAGGGACGCGAGTGACCCTTCATAGCTACTGCAGAACTCTTGCGCAGAGTACCAGTTTCTCAGATGCTCTGGATCCTTCGGAATTTGTATCAAAAAACACTGTTTAAAAAAAAAAAAAAAAAAGGCTTGTTTTGTTTTTCTCCAGTTTAAAAACTATTTATCAATCCCTAAGAGTGATCACGGATTAGTTTCTGTCCTGCAATGGACCACTCCAACATTGCCAGTATCAGTTTTCAGCTGGGATCAGGCTCGGATTCAAATCAGTTGTTTAAAGGCAAACACGATCGGGGTTATATTTATCCTTGTATTCACCACAGTTTAGCACCGGGATAAATCCAGACACCTCAATGCACGTTGCTATTACGGAACGTATGTATTTCATAGAAGCTTCATGAAATCATTGCCTTTCAACCTTCAATTGCAAATAGACTTTGGTTTATAATTATCTTTGATGAACCCTATCTGAAACAGCATCTTTCAGAGGATGGCAGCAGTTTGGGACCATTTAGTACAACAAGGGGTCAGAGATCTGTTTTGAGACCATAAAAGACTCTCAGAATTGTCGTAAGTGGAAAAGAGAAGACGGAGCAGGCTTTTTACAGCAAAAGCACAAATACACTTAGATAAATTTTGCATGTATGAGTATTCATTTCCTTCAACTGAAGTAAAATTTTTGACACCTTATTAAGACAACTTCTGTGTGCAAAGCTACTTAATAGCTGTAAACCTGTCAGTAGTTATAAACCTAAGGGCTCTGCTTTCAAAAAGTAAGAAAATCTTCAAACGCTGAATAATCCTTAAGAAACCCAATTTCTGTCAGAAGTACGGAATGCATATTGAATTATCAAACAACAGAAAAAATGTTTTACCTTGAATCCAAAGTGCAGCCAGCCTTTGGGACACATTCCTTGTTGGTTTTGATCTTTTGGAGTCTCTTTCTCTATTTTCCATGCAAATTTACGCTTACAAATACAGGGAAGAGAGACAGTACAGTTTTCATCACCCCAGAGTCCTGTGCAAAAAGAAAAATCACAGTTCAATATTGGCTTAAGAACTGGAAAGAGTTTTTTTTCTTAGCTAGCTTAGATATTGTTAAGACAGTTACCCTTTAGTGGTTGAGTAAAACAAGATTCTGCATCAAATATATTTGGACATAGCGCATGACAGTGGAATTGATCATCCATGGGATTCATACTTTTATTGCTACTTTGATTTTATTCAGTTAAACTAATTCCTCTGCGCTGAGTCACATAACATATGCCTCTATCATCACGTATTTTAAAAAAATACTTGTTATGCAAAAAAAAAAAAAAAAAGGAAAGGTATGGAAATGATGCCTTCCAGATAAAATAGTTTGACTTCCTTACATTGAAAATTGTTGGCAAGATCCAGCTACTGACATAAACCGCTGACCTGCTGAATACAGGCTGACCTGAAAATACATTTCTCAGTGGAACACAGTACATTCAAGTTGTTGACCAGCTCCCATCTGCTGGCCAGCTGCTGGGGGAGGGCGGGCATCCCTTCCTTTTATCCGATACTAACTACAGTAACGTAAAACCCAAGCATTCGAAAGTCATGAATCAAACCCCTGAGATTATGTGTGGGAAAAAAAGAAAGGTTTTGCATTTTTTCAGTTTTGGCTCTCAAGGATGGGATTACAAGAGTGCAACTGCATTAATTTTTTTCAGTCACAAATACCAAGCTGGTTGTTTTTTCTTTTCATGGAACCTGACATGTTTACTTTACCATAAGACTTGCAGATCTTCAGAAAACAGAGACTGACAGATGACAGAAATCACTGGAACCAGCAGCACTGTACATTTTTTTTTATTTCTTTAGCAAACTACAGAGCCATGTGGCGGTATAAAGCCAGCATCAAAACCATGGTACCCAAAAATCCCTCAGCAGATTGGCTATGGGATCAAAAATAAACTAGAAACCTGGGTATTTAAAGTTGTGTGCTGATAGAAAAACAGTTTATAAACGTAGGAAAAATTATTGCTCATCCATCTGGCTCATTTGGTTATGAGAAAACTGACTGCGAAAAGCAGCAGTGCATTAACATTTTTGCTGTGCCACATAACAGATTCTTAAGCAAAACTGAAGATTCGGTATCGCTGGAATCTTTATATTTTGACATTAGACTACCGGAATTATTAATATACTTTTAAATCCTATAACCTAGTCTGAGCACATTCATGATATTTTAATATTCTTTTTTTAACCACAGAAGCAGTTATGCAAATTATAACCATGTAACAGGACTATGTAATGCAGTACCACGTAAGAGGGATTGCATTTCTTGAAAGCAATTAAAAAAATATAAGCCCTTTGGCCAACAACAGAATCAAGTCACAACTCCTGCAACAAAAGGAAACACAAAATAAACCTGTTTGTGATGAAATGAAGCCGCATCTTTTCCCTGGTTTCTGCGGATCTCTCTCCCTCCCTTCATTCCAGTTCTGGTATGTTACTGGTGATTCATCTCTCCAGCTGCACAGAAACGTTAAGAGCATAGTTACACTTTTTCCTACCCTTACCTAAAAACACAACCTCCATTAAAAGTGTTTGTAAGCAGATACAGGGTAGGAAGTGCCCCTTTATTAACTAAGCTTTAAAGAAAGACAGCCAGCAACAACAAGGCTGATGTTCACGTCTTGGGCTTGTGTCTTTTATACCCCTTTTAGGAGAAATACTGTAACATGGAGATAAATTCAGGGCAATATATTCTGAACGATATTTACATGAGAACTGAAGTTGTCTCTTGAGTATCCCCCTCAGCCATCACACGCTTTAGCCCATCAGACTGAACGGCAACCTGTAAACGGGGCACGCCAAGTACAACTCCCAGCAGCTGAAGCATAGATATTCTTACCGAAATTCATTGCTGAGGTTTTCTGCGTGCAATCCAATCCACCAGTGAACGTCACTATTTGATAGCTATTAAAAGAAAAAAAAAAAAAGTTTTGCCACACATTTAATTGTTGTTGCCTTCTTCCTAAAGCATCAACAAACCCCTAAAATCAGGTTGCTGGTTTTCAGATGAATAGCAACTCCCTTGGGTTCCAATGGCAAGAACAGGTGCTAAATCCTGCCCATGTTAATTTACGTCACTTCAGTAAGGTTATTCAGGTAAGTAGAGCACGATTTAGCCCCCAGTTTCCACTGGATTGATGAGGTATCTTCTGTAAAGTAGGAATTTATAGTTTTAGGAATTTACAGCCTATTTGGCTTGAAAAGGACTGTAGTCTTAGGCTAGAATTTGTTTTTCCCCAACTACTAGAAATAGACAACAGCAAGTATTTCCTTTTAGCATTAATATACGGCTGGCTTTTAATGTTTCCAAATTAACATTTACTGATTTTGTATAGCTCATACGAGAGTTTCCTAGAGATGCTTTCCAGACTGATTGTTCTCCTGAAAGGTTCTAGACCTCCAGTCCTGAAGGGTGAAGTATTATGGTAAGTCAAAGAAATAATGTTATTCAAAGTTATTATTGCTGTGCTGACTTGATTCTGCCTTAAACTATGAACAGACTTCACTGTCAGGGTCAGCCCCTCCATAGTCACAGTTTTGGGGTCTTTGGGAAAGAGCCAACAAAGTTCTGAACGTGCAGGACACTGGAAAAGCCACCCTGGCTCTGGGAAGCGCTTATTTTTTTCCAGAACGAACTGAAGTGCAGAAACAGAGAAGGATGGCCACCACATATGAAACAAACCTTTCTCTTTATTCCTAATTACTTTCCTAACTTTGGGATAGGAAGCTGCTCTTTGCTCCTCTTGGGTATTCTGAGGCAGGCTGACCGACCTGCTCGTTAGCTGAGATGATGCTGCAGATTCTGAAATGACTTGCTTCGCTAAACGGCGCTTCAGGGAGGGATGAGGGAAATGAAGACAACGAGAGAACTATTTCTGAAGTAAAACGTCTTTCGGATTTTACTTGGAGCAACAGGCAGCCAGATACTCCAAAAGATGCCTCAGAAAATAACCAGTTACTGCACGAGGGTTTATTTTTTTCAGAGAGGTAGTTTTTATTACCTTCTTAATTTTATTTTGAATAAAGGCTTGCTCAGCAGAAGAATTTATTGTTGCCATTCCACTACGAAGCCAGCCACAGACAAACTCATAGGTTTCCCAGTCTGTAGGACTGACATGGAAAAGATATTCTGCTCCTTGATAATACAACCACGGCAGCTCTAGAAAACAAGCAAAAGAGTCAGTGCTGTGCAGGGGTAAAAGCTCATTTCAAATCTCATTCTTTGTGACCCCCGTGGCCCGCCTTCAGCCACATGTCACGGGACAAATATGCCACAGCAGAACCATATCTGACGTATCAAATTACGGGAAAAAAAAAAAAAAAGTAAATTTTGGGTTTATATTCTATCCTGTGACACTGCAGTAATGTTAACAGGGTTGCCCAGCCTTTGCAAAAAGGCAGTTTGAATGCGATGGAGAGGTTAGTGTAGTCCTGTGCTTAGTACAGGCAACGTTCCTTTACCTAATCTGAGTAGTATCTGATGTTTCAGTGTTCCTAAACAAAAGAAGGGGCAGATTTTGATTTGTAGCAACAAGCTCCTACAGAGTTCCTTCATGTAAATTTTTAACTTAGAACATTTTAGCTATTTTATTTTTATCAACAGCTTAAATTATATTTCCAAATGATAATGTTTCAAGATGTGAAATAAAGAAAATGTTTTCATACCAGCTATGTACCAATCCGGATTCTTTGGTTTAACACCTGCAAAAATACATAAATAAATTAAAACATTGCTGATTAAGAATGAAGACAGATATTTCACTGAAGTTGCTTTCTCACCTGGTAAGGATTTAATCAAAATAATGAAGAATATTGCTATTCTCATTCAGGGACAATAAAGAAAGGAGTTAAATGTGGAACTGAATAAAATAATTGCCACGTGTACTAAACAACATTTTTAGTAACCTTTATAAATAAGAACTTTGACTAACTCCTGCCAACTAAGTGCTAATCATTGCTATCCATTTTTAAACTGACTGCACATACCAGACCTGTTAACTGGCCAACAAACCCTAATGGCCACATACAGCTGTGCCATGATTTCATGCAGAAGACCAATGAGATCCAGATGTGGCTGAAAAGTAGGCTTTTAGATATTTTGTTTCCTTGTCTCTCATGAATTGCAAGTAATGGGTATGACAGAAAATGTACGTTAATTGAAATGTCACCTTTTGGTATTTTGCATATCCATTCACGCTTTTCACTGCAGTGTGCTGGAAAGACCGTTCTGTTTACTTTGAACGCACCACAGTTTCTTGAGTCATCTTCAACATACTTGCCTTCCAAAAATGAAGACAGAACCTGAAAAAAGCACATTCATTATCTTTCAACAACAATCCAAGATGAAGCATTTCAAAATCTCATTATGGAGAAAAAGGAAGGATGTGGAGACGCGTGTATGGTAAGAACATCCTAAGTAACAACTAGAGGACCACCTAAATCCAAAAAATAGGGTCCATTATCCTACAATGTTCTGTTCAAATTTCCCATTTTATATCAGACTCCTCCTTTGTAAAGATAATTGAATAGCTATGAAACATAACAAGTTTTTTACATGATTATCAGTGGTTACCCACATCTAACAGCCTTTGCTTTGGTTCAACGCGTTGCACGACTCGATTTTACACTCGCATTCTGAAATCATTTAGATAGTGCTGGCAGAACTGGCGCTGTTCTTGAAGGCTGAAAACTAATTAAATTTTAAAAGCTGACCCCTCTTCAGTTGTTCGATGCTTAAATCCCAGGTACTAACCATTAGTGTGGCATGTGGCACCAACGCCTTCAAGGATGCAAAATCAAAAGTGGTATTAAAAAAGGAAAGACTTAGCTCTGAGCGCAGGCGCGAACCTAACAGTCATAGAACAAATAAAGCACGTAAGCACAGCTCTAAGGCTTTCCAGTGTATGTGTGCGTGTGTATATATACACACACACACGTCTGTGCTAACTCTGCACATACCTGGGTTAACCACAAAGTGCTTTGTAGGAGAGCAGACATCTGCAAACCTTTATAACCCTACCAAATTCCTTCCGCAGTTGCACAGGCTGCTATTTTAATAGTACTGTACTCTTAATCCTATTGTAACAATTACTTTAAGTGAAGTATGTGGACATGAAGAACAGTTTTCCTGGCCAACGTTTGCTCACAAGGCTTATTTTTGTGAACTTATGCTCAGATATGACTTGAAAGGTTACTGAAATATGTAGTATACAGATAGTTACAGGTGTTCTGTCAGACCACTGCCACGTCCCTCCTGAAAGCGGGTTTCTTTTATTAAATCCAATCCAGAACTGCCTTTCTTCTGTTCTATGAGGGAAACAAAGGAAATAACACTTCTCAAGCACTTTTTCTGTAGCTATTAAACAGATTATTTTTTAAATAGTGCAAATACCCATATTCATTTCTTCTTGAATTCAATACATATTCTGTAATGCATTTCTTAACTTTTTTGGTATCCTTGAACTCTGGTTTTCCTATTAAAATGCTAAATTATATCTTTAAAGATGAAACCAGTTAAAATAGGATTAAAATTGCCAAACTTCCATTTCAACGGGGAATGTTAACTCGCAGGAATATCACCTTGACATTAAGAGTTGCTCAACATCTACTACAGAGATCATCTTCAAAAAGAATCACATTACAGTGTTGCTAAGACACTTCTTTTCACCCATTTCTAAGTTCGTGTTAGTCGAGAGTAGAGACTGCTTCAACCGCTAGGTAAAGAGGATGGAAGAACCTAAATTGTAGATTATTTTTCCATGTTAGTATGATTAGGATAACTCTTGTTGGTGTTAAAAAAAAATATATATTTACCTATCAAAAATTGTATATAATAAATTGTTTAAAAATGTCTCTTCGTAGATATGGCTAAAACTAGCAAGATGTGCTCCAAAATCTTGGCATAACGCTTCTGCTTCCTCCCATGTTCTTCTCATCAGAACTTTCTCATTGTGAAATATCTGCAATAAAATAAACACTGCCATAAATGCAGTTGATTTTGGATAGCAGTTGTTTCAGAAACCCATAAAAATCAAGTATTATTTGCAGGTTTTCCTACTATAAAGCCATGTATATTCCAAGTATAGTTCTGATTCATATCTTAAGACGTTCACTCGCTTTAAAGCATAGTGAAGGATGGTAACAATTGATTTTTGTTTGTTGAGTAAAAGAAATAATGATTTATAAAAAATATTTTAGGAACAGCATATTCCTAAGTCAATGTAGAATCAGAAAAATTCAGAGCAAGTTTGTCATGTACCTTGTAGCAGTTGTGTAGATTAGCTTCCGACTCCCATCCAAAATAGCAGGAACTCAAATGTTTTTGAAAAGTAAGTTCGGGTTCTTCATAAGAATTGATTTTTTGCTTGCACAATGACATTGCTTTGAAGTTCTTACAGCTTTTCACCTCCCAGTAACCAACGGGGTGCTGCCCTCGCATAGCCACGCAGCCTCCAGCATGACCTAGACATGCAAGTGTTGACTATCAGAATAAAGCATTCAAATTTTGTGAATTTTTGGTGAAGTGACTGTTTTATTGGCATCAGGTTCTGGATAAGACCTCGATGAACTCACAAAAGTAGCAAATTCTCTGGGCAGCAACCAGTTTATAAGCCTGCCTTGGCTGACTTGAGCTTGTAAAATGAACCGTGACAAAGGATTCCTCTCACAAAACGCAGATCAAATGCAATTTAAAACAGTACTTTTGCAAACGGCAGCAGTAAAGCAATAAAAGGAGTCCACAACTCAGAAGCAATTACTGAAAAGGAGTGTCTTTATTATTTCATCCCTGTTCTCAGGTATTGCTAAGGAGGTTTACACTTCAAAGGATGAACAACTACTTCATTTTTTCATTTTTGTTTTCTTGGAATGTTTTCCTTGGGATTAATATAAACCAAAATCAAGCAAGAAAACCAAGTATCAGCAAACTAAAGGGGCACGTTTATCAGCACGTTACTCACGTGGCTGGTACCGGTTCCAGTTTGTGTAGCTGACAGAGAGATTCTTCCCCGCTGCACTTAGCCAAAAGTATTCTCCTGTGTTGTTAAGGTCTTGCAATCCTATCCAAAAATAAGTTCGCTCAGATTTTACCACGCTACGGACCATGCTGTTGATAAAAGCTTGTTCAAACCTTAATAAAATAATCAAGACAAAAAGCTTATTAGAATAAAATGGGTCAACTGGTATCTCCGTGAATAGCTCTCATGAAATGATTTAAGTTATGCAAGAAGATAAGAATACGTTGAGAGGTACTTAATTTTCTTTACAGAATGCTGTGAGGAACTTCAAGCACAAGTCTTTAGTATAAACCATAATTTTTCCCACTATTTCCCCCTCCCCCCAAGCATTTGAGCGCATAGAAAAAACAGTAGATTAAGATTTTATAAACTCGATGCTTACACTAGACAACGTAAAGACAGAATATGTTAATGATGCACAGATAAAAATAAGACACTCTTGGTATGAAGGAGAAAAAATAGCGGGGTCTGAAAAAAACTACAGAAGAAAAGAAAAGAAAAAGCTCTGCACAGAAGTATCCTATTAGAACCGGACACGCAAAATAGCACTGAGAAACCAGAGCTGAAGGGCTCAAAGCGCTGTCTGATCTGACTACAGAAGGAATTACTTTTTCCTCCTTTAATTTCCTCATTGAAGTTATGTGAGAGATTTACACCTTTTTGCAAGTAATAATTGTTGCATACAGTAACCCATTTGTCACTTAAATGTAATTTATTCAGATATAATTGGTATAGCACTAGACAAAGAAATGCTTTAGTTTTTGAGCACGCTTAATCAGCTTCCTATGAAAATATATACAGCAAAGTAAATTCCCAGTTTGCTAAAGACTTATACCACTTATTGGTTTCACATATTCTGACAAGAATGGCTAAATACCATAAGAATGTCATTAATGTAAAAAACTGAATATATCTGTCACACTGAGAGTGAGAACTTTTATTTAACTTTCATTTCCTCTGCATGTTCTCTTTCTATATCAACTCTCTGTCCTCTACAACCTGCTTTTTAATGAATATTTTAGGATCAATACAATGAAAAGCTTTTGCATTTTTCACACCAGAACAACAAACCTCAGCAGTAATTTGAAAAAGAAAAGGCTAAACTAACAAGTACCCTCCTTTGCCACGCCAACATTGGAGCTGGGAACTAATATAATAAACAGCGACGGCTACACCCAGCAAAAATCAAATAAAGAGAAATAAGCAGAAAAAGACAGAAGACGTGCTTCCAGCGCTGTGCAGCGCGCCCGCAGCTCCCTGTGACGTTTGAGCTGCAAATGCTCAGCTGCGAGAATTTGTCCTTTATTCTCCCCGAAAGGAT
This sequence comes from Larus michahellis, assembly GCF_964199755.1. Classification (NCBI taxonomy): domain Eukaryota; kingdom Metazoa; phylum Chordata; class Aves; order Charadriiformes; family Laridae; genus Larus; species Larus michahellis. The sequence goes on along the minus strand of NC_133902.1, from coordinate 42,187,951 downwards.
TACTGTTGTACTGCGGTACAGCGCTGCACGCATTCTGCACCGTTCCGAAACCAGCCGGCAGGCCAGACTCCCATCGATGTGAATCCTTATGTGGGGTAGCCCACGGTTTCCGAACATTTCTAGCTATCCTTCATCTGACTGCTGGTGGTTACCGTACTTCCCCCTTAAACTTAAAGGGAGAGGAAATTTCCTCCTTGTGGTTGTTTTTTTATTTTGGTTTGGTTTGGGTTTTGGGTTGGTTTTTTTTGGTGGTTTGGTTTTTGTTTTGTTTTGTTTTTTACAATAAATACACGGAGGTTAAAGTATGTATGTAATATATCTATCAGTATGTCATAAACTTTCATGGGAATCCAACATACAGCGTAAATCACAAAGAGATCGGAGAAAATCCAAGCACCTGGACATCTGCAGAGGAGAAAGCCTTTGCTGAAGCTGGAATACAGGTAAATAGGAGCAAAGGAAGGGAAGACAGACTTCAAACGCTTTCAAACATTTACTCTCTCCCCCTATTTGCTGAGAACTCACATAAAATGCATACATAAATAGAAACAGTTATAAGACATTAATTGATTTGGATTAAAAGTGGATATATTTTGATTATAAAAATTAAATATGTTTTTATTTTTCAGTAGAGTTTCCAAGTACACTAATAAAAATTTCTTAACGATGTTACATACCTCTGTAGAAAGCACTTTGTTTAGATTTCAGCATGCTCCCATGTGTGCACAGTGCTGTAAGTGTTTATTAGCCTAACAATTGCTTTGTACTAAATTTATTTTCGATTTAAAAAAAAAAGCAAAACGCACCTTTGATTTTAGCCAATGTTAGTAATTATGCTCGCCTCTCATGTGAGTATTATTTCATAACGGTAATATCTTTTGCCATGCAACACTTCCTAAAGTTAGAATAGCTCTTGTTAGAGGCATCTTCACGCTGTCTAATAGGATTAACTACCTGTTTGTTACTGATACAAGTGCAGATGGGCAGAAATAACCACTGGAAGCATGTTCAAAACTTCGAGGGGTACTGTCGATTTTGTAACAATATCCACCATGTCTTTCCCATCCCTTAAAAGAAACGAACATTATTTTATAGATTATTAATTATTATATAGTCGTTAAAAAACTCAATCCCCTTTTGTACCTTCTGTCTGATCGTCACTTACGTCCCTACAGCCCTTTTCCTTTCTACTGTGGTTCAAGACTAATTATACTCAAGGTCACGGAAAACATGGGTAAAATTAACAAAAGTTTAAAGTTCAAATCCTTAAATTGGGCAAAAACTGGATTAACACACACACGCACACACGATAGCATCTTTAATGGGTACGACAAAAATGTGGGCAACAGTTAAGGCACTCTCTCCGCAAAATACTTTTGTTTCAATTTTATACTTTGAATATTGTTTTACGGGCTGAGTTCTGGGGAGGAACGCCAGGCTCCTCCGACGGCCACCTCTCTGCATGGAGCGTGTAGTAGCACTTGTTGGGTTTCCACTTGTGCTAACTCATTGCTGATATCTAATACCTGACGTGCAGGGTAAACACTGTCAGATTCAGTTAAGTTGTTATAAAAAAGGATTACAGCTGCCCTTTGTCTTCAACCATAAACAGAAATACTTATTCCAGAAATTGCTGGCCTTTCACGCAGCAATGCACTCTAGTTATTTACCTTCTCTCAGCTCTCTCTCTCATTTTCAAATAGAGCTTCCAAACAAAAACCAAAAGATTTAAATTAACAATCATCCTATTCTAATAATGCAGAATTGAAATGGCACATTTTCATGGTTTATCAGATGAGCCAGACCAATCAGCGGTCAGCCTGCCTCATTTCTTCTTATTCTTAATCTTCTATTTCTTATTATTCATCTCTGGGTGTCCAGAAGACGCTACCAGGACGGGTATGAATTGTGCCTGTTCAGGCGGGGTACCTGCCTGGTCTTCCTGCTTGACTGTTTTAAATAATCAAGAGAATAAAGAGATAATAAACCATCTCTGTCTAAACTTGAAGCCGCACACAGGCAGGAGAACCAGCCGATCTCGCTTTGCCTCTTCTGTGAGGGAGATGCTGCTTGGAGGAGAGCTCACAAAGCAGCACAACAGGGAGGGCACAGCACCCAGATTGGCACCATCAAACACTGCTGGATGGAGACACCAACAGCAAAAGGAGAAAAAACGGGAAACAGACAAGCTCTTTTTCTGCTCTCCATCCTCAGGTACAATAAAATGCACAAGATGCTGCTGCAGAGCTATTTGGGACGGCAATCAAACATTACGCACATCCTTCAGTGCTGCTGAATCTGGGGAGGCAAATTTCAGCTTCTATTTAGGAGTGTGTTTGCTGTTAGGGCAGCTGACAGCTCCGCTGCCTTTTGCTGTCATCCCCCTTGGATGCTTGGAGATGGCTGGGCACAGCCCTTCGTACGACAGAAACGCACAGAAGCCAAAGGAGCTGCAGCATCAATTTCTGTGGTTCCACCCGAACAACACGCACGCGTTGCTCAGATGTTGGCTTCACAGATGGAAACAAGCACCCGGGTGCAGGCTCTTCCCTGTCTCTGTACCAAGGAGCTGGGACATCCCCATGGGAACAATGCAGTGGCAGGCGCCGAGGGCTCTGCAGAGCCCAGGGACACAGCGGGCTCTCGGCAGTCCCACGGGGGACACAGCAACGCTGTTTTAACTTTGATGTGCACTTAAACTTGGGGAGCGGGGGCTGGAAGAGGGACAAGTATTGACTAAAAAACCCTCTATCGGGATGCAGGTAAGAAACAGCAAGTGTCTGGTTGCCTTCCACTGGAATTCTCAAGTGAAAAATGCACTAGTTCGAGTGAGGCAAACACAATCATCCTCACCTCTCAGAAATTTTAATCTAGAGCAAATGGCACTGCATAATCTTCCTCTTAAAGCTTCCTTTGTGCCTAAAGACTGGAGGAAAGTTATTTGATGCTAATCTTTACTTTAAAAAAAAATAATAATAATAAAACTGTGGAGTCACTAGAGGCTGGTAAACTTGTGTTGAGGGCAAGCGCAGGTTGAGAAATTCTAAACTTAAAAGGCTGTGTAATTGGTCAATAAAATGGCAGATGGCATTCTGTACAGACGAATATGAAGTGATGCACACGGGGACCTCCCCTGCATCCCCCAATCATTTCATGTATAAAGCAAGGGACAGCTATCTCACTCCCACCAAACAGGAACAAGATTTGGGGGCTATGATGCTTAAGCTCCATGAAACATCAGCTTAGTCCAAAAGTCAAACCGAACCTTAAGAATTGTGAGGCTACTCTGTCCTTTTAAATTCACTTTTTGCCCTTTTTTGGTGTTCTGACCCTGCATCTCAGAAAAACATATTAGGAAAGGAAGGCATCAAGGATGATGAAACGTATGGTGCTGCTTCCACTGAAGCAGTAGATGAGCTGGCTGGGACTCTTCAGCCTGGAAAAAGGAGATGCCTTAGGGAGGGTGAGTGCCATGAAGGTGGGGGACTACTTCAGTACAAGACCTTGGGGACGACAAACAAAGCTAAGCTAGCAGGAGGAAGGTTCAACGGGGAAAGAAGGTGGAGTTTTTTCATTCGACGGGTAGCAGATTCACACATCTCCTCGCTAAGTAAAGTTGTGAATGTAAAGAGTTCGCGTGAGCTCAAGGGGGAATCATCAAGCACTTGGAGAGGATACCCAACGCGGGACTGTTAGATACACAAATCCTAAAAGGCTCAGAAAATCCCCTAAATGGTCGGGGGTGAAGGAAAAACTGGGGCAAGCTTTATCCACATTTGCCCTGTCCTGCTTTTCCCCAAACAGCACTTGCAGCCACCTGTGGGAGGCAGAACACGAGGCTGAATGGACCCTTATTCTGAGCAGCTGCCCTTCTGCTCTTCGTGAGGTTCTGTAGCCTTGATAGCAATTCTCTTCTTTTAAGTACAATTCTCTCCTGTTACAACAGCCATAAAGACAAACACTCGATTTAGTACTCTGCTGTTGTTTTTTGATGCACAAATTAAAGTGCATCATATAAATAAATAAGTTAATTAAAGTGCAGCATATAAATAAATAAATTCAAGACCGGAGAAAGTCACCAGCACAAATACAGTCAGTTCTGCACACAGAAACCTCCAACTCAATTACCAAGCAGCTGACAGCCCCGCAACCTGTTTCAAAAGCTGGTTGAAAGAAAATGTTTAAAACTGTTATTTCAGCATTGGGGAAAACTGCCCAGAGAATCTGACCTTTGCAATAGAATATTTTTCTCAGTAATAGCCTGCTGACTGGGAAAAAAGAACAGTTGACCTGCTAAGGAAAGAAAGCGCTTAGCACTTTTTATGTCTTAGGATGACAGAAGTGTAGGAAAAAAAGAGCTCAGGTTTCTGGTAACTTGATATGGACATATTGCAAAAACTGCAATCAGCAGAACCACAGAAAATGTTAAAGGCTAGTTCATCCGATGCACAAGTCATAAAATCAACATGAAATGAAAGCTCAGTAATAACACATAAGACTATAAAGCTTTAGAAAAGCAAACAACTGTGCCCGAGGCCAAAACTCCCTGAGAATCCACCGGCAACCCAACACGAATGACAGTATGAGGTTAACGAAGCAGAAGATCAAATGTGAGAAACATCGATTGATATTCTGTATGTTTAAAGGTAAGTTAGCAACAGAAAAATGGAAAAAAAAAAATGGTAAATCTGGATGAAATAAAGACTTAGCCCTGGAAAATGAGGCCAGTAACTAGCAACGACATACACGCTGAATGTTAAAAGAAAGTGAGATGTCAAGACAAAGTGTCTGAAATCAAAAGTAGCTTTGAGTAAGCCTACTACTGACTTCCTTTGATTAAATGAATGAAACTTTTTTCACTTTAGAAAGAAAATTATCTATCAAAACCAAGGGACTATAACAGGGTTCAGCATATGTTTTTACAGGGCATGAAACATCAACAAGCAGGAATTTATCCCGCGCAGGAAGTTTGCCAGAGCAGACCGAACTACCTACCCCCAGCGACTCAATCTCTTGAGTCTCAATCCTGTGAGGTACCAGAAGTCGAAGTCCTGTCAAGCTCCTGACTACAACTGGAAGTCTTGATGCTCTGCACATTTTCCACATGGTCAGGATGGTGACAAACCTCTCTTACGCTAATAACCCACAGAATTTTTGACGGATGAAGTACATTACTCCAAATTAAATAAACGAAGTTACCCTAAACTTTTGGAAACTGAAACCAAGCAGTAACTTCTGCCTCCATAATGGCATGACCAGAACGCTGGACCTGACTACCGTACATCCGGGGAAAAATTGCATCCAACTCCAAAACAGCACAGCTTCAACCTTCTCATAATTCACCTGAACTGGTGGTGTTTCTTGACTTCTCAAGAAAAAAGACAGTAAATTAAGAAAGGAATGCAACGAGCTAAAAGATAAAGCAAGCTAGAGAAGAGAGATTTTTTGCTAATAAAAAAAGTTCACAAAACTCCTCCAGAGTTTGGAATAAAATTTTCACAACACAAAGTCTAAAAGTTTGTTATCTTCACACTGTGAAAAGGAATGGCTGGCAAATAAAATCATATTTTAACACATTACCTTTTACTACCAGAATGCAGAGCCTAAAAGCCCGAAAACTTGTTGCAATGTGCTACTTAGATAGCTGAGCTCCTTCCCATTTTTGTTTGAAAGTAAAAGGAATGCTAATGTATGAGTGGAAGAGTTCATTCTCTGTGTCAATGAAACGGATTGTTTTTCACCCTGACATTCCATTTCAATGTATGAAAACCATGTGTGGGACGAGGCATCATATAACAGCCATTATTTGCACAGATGGTGGACAAAAGGGTTTTCACTTTTGATCTAGAAAGAAATAGGAACTTGGGTCACAACTGCTGACAACGCAACGAGCCATGAAAGGCATCTTGGGAAAGCTTTTAATCTTACATTAAAATTTAGTTTACATACTTTTAAGGCAAACAATAAGATTTTTCCTAGAAAAACATGCATGTCGTTAATGTGAAAAACTATCTATCTATTTACATCCTTAAGTTCCGTAGCTATATTTAGAGGAGGTTTACTATATAATTCTATTTTATTAGTAAGGCTCTAAAAAAAAAAAAAACCAAAAACCACAAACCCCCTTACCTCTGGGCAACTTGATTCCAGCTCAGGAGATACATGATTAAATTCCCCTACTTTTTTGCAAATGTAGAAAGATCTGTCTTCACATTTTTTAACTTTCCAACGTCCCTCCTAAGGGAAAGAAAAAGAAGTATATTCTGTACATATCCATATTCTCATGCAAATCTATACACACACATTAGAGTATACCCCCTCCTGCTATTTTAACTTTTCAGTAAAACCAAGTAATTTTTCTCACTCTGTTCATTAATTAATCCTTAGACGGATCATTCATTTCTACCAACACTGTCACCAGGACTTTTCAAATCAATCATATAAAAGGGTTTGTCTCTTTGAATCACTCTTTGGGATGTAATGCATTTTAATTAACTAACACTACGGCTGTGCCAGAGCACTTACTTTTCAGAATAGATAGGAACTTTCTTCCTATTATAGTTCTTTGTAAGATTAATCTTTATATTTGAACAGTCCTTACTCAAGATATAAGAAAGTTTGTATGAAGTAATTTTCAGACATCTATATATACTGGAGAAGTACCAAAAATAATGCTTGAAGAATTATAACTTGAACTTCCTTTTCCTTTGTATTTTAAATTTTCATTTGTTTGTTTACACTTGCAAACTAAGTAAACTATGGTTTTGTGCATGTAAAACCCAAAATTTTACCAAAGTCCTATTTTCTGCTTCCAATGGGAACCCGCTTTTCCAGGTCACTGTAACTGTCTTGGCTTTCCCATGAGTTAAAGATTGCAACCTGGACCCATGACTGGAGAAACAACAGAAACCCTTTTGTATACAGTTTTCACACTTCAGCAAAACACAGTTTACCAAAAAAAAAAAAAGGAATATAGTGCCACTCATGTAAGCCAGTGAATTTAAGTACTGTTAATTGTAAAAGTAAAGTAAATTTATGTCCAAATTAAAAAAAACCCGACAGCGCGATGAGTTGTGATTTGACAAGACACTGTGTTATTTGAACATTACTCCCAGTTTTACTGCTGTCAACTTCTATAATTTTAAGTAGATGCATAAAATTTATAAATATTGACAAGAAGATAAAATAGGCACAGCTGACTTTTTCAAAACTTTAATTTGAAGCTTGCAAGACAGGGACTGATGCATCATACATTAGAATATACACTACTTGGATTTTAAATTACTTTGTCTTTACCAAAATACCTGCTCATATTTGTTCTCTTCCATTCGGCAAGCTTTATGTATGTAACATTATTTTTTTTGACCATAAGCTCAAAACCTATGATTAATTTTCTGTGCATCAGCACTGCAAAACGTATTGGTTTCCAAAGGCTACATTGTATTTATCACAACGTGAATCTATTAGGAATCGGAAGACAAAGTCTACAGGTCATGGTTTAAAAAAGTACGCACACTGAGAAAATAAATTATTATGAGCCAAAATAAAAGCATGTGTCTAATTCTTTCAAAAATAAAAGGAAACTTACAGATCCTTGTGCTGAAACACAGAGTTGGCCTGTTCTTTGAAAGGCGTCAGGTTCTTGGCTGTGCCAGTTAGAGAATTTTACTGGGGTGCCATCTGACCACTCAAAAACAACCGCCGTGTTATTGCTGTATAACCCAATCCATGTTTCAGTTACATTTTCTGTAAAAGAATAAGTGAGTTCAGATTTCAATGGTGAAGAAATAATGCCTGTTGTTCCTGCAACATCAACACCACTGTTCAAAATTATTCATGCGATTTTCATAAGAATTACCTTCTTTCAGGACAAAAAAAAAAAAAGTAGCTGTATGAACTTTAGGAAACCTCACCGATGAGATAATGTTCTGCTGCCCTTGAAGACTAAATTGTTTCAAAAACAGATCAACATATGTGATAATAAGCTTTGAAATCCTGAAAAATACAAATCAAGAGCATATGCACTTTTGTGAAGTGCACGGGGCAGAAAGCCTGACATGGAAGGGAAAGATCTCTTTTTATAGTCTTCCATGGCACGCTCAGCTTTAGATTTCTCTGAGCGATGCTTATAAGTTCCAGTTGTAGCCACAGGAGCTGGCAAACATAAGACAGACAAGCCTTGGGGTTTGATGCGATGCCTTACTTGACCGGCTACTACAGCTAGAAGAAGTATACGGGCCTTCGGGCACAAAAGCCCTTCTCCTGAAGAGGAGCCTGGAGTAGGTCTGAAACAGAAGCAGCAGATTTGGAAGCTGAATGCAAGCTGAGAACGATTACATCCATTCATCACAGCACCTCTGGAAAAAATGGTACTTGGTATCTATGGAGGATGCTAATAGAGGTGAGGAAGATGATACAGTGGTTAATCTCCTAGGAGAAAGACAGACAGGACAGCGAAGAGGATGGACGGCAGGAGGGATGGTAACGGGAGATGATGTCCAGTAAATCCAGTGTAACGCACTGTCCTCCAACCACAGCTGATGGGACAGAGTTGATAAAACACGTCACTGTGCCCCAGCTCTGGGAAGCTTAAACTGATGGCCAAACTGTGCGGCTCTGCCAGCACACCGATGTCAGCTGGAGGCACAAAACACTCACTTTTCTTTGCTGCTGTTATGACAACAAAAGTCTTGGCGTCACTGCACCAAAGAGTTTTTGTTCATTAAGTTCCTGTGTAATTATGCTACTTCTTAGGACAACGTGGACTAGCAGAACTCCTTTGATACACCCTGCTGCCATCAAAGGGGACTCTGCCAACATACCAGTGGCAGCAACTTTGCAGTGTGGACAAAGCCAGCTTGAAAAAGCAAAAGATACTCTGAATTGTTGTTGCTTCTAAGCACAATTCTTGCATAGATGATCACTGAATGCTTTGCAACAGTTTGCAAGGAACCAACCAAGAACAGGAAAGGACAAAAGCTAGCAGGTTTACTGCGGCCTCGTTGTGTTTACTTTGTTGATTCATTTATTTTTTTCAAGTATGGTTATTGGAGAAGGTGACACTGTACCTTTTTAAGACTCCTAAAAGGAGCATGCATCATGCTTTCTTCTTTGTAAACACCATTTGGGTGTCCCTTGCAATATAGCGCTTAAGTGGCTAACAATGTTAAAGGACTGCACAAAAGAGCATCACGAAAGGCTTCAAGAAACACTGCACACTTTAACTGCCCAAACTCACCACTTTCAAGCAAGTTAAGGAGCAGCTCTGCATCTGCCATGGAGGATATACTAATGAGCCCGCTACTGTCACTTTGGCATGAGATGAAAGCATCATTCCAGCTCTTCTCCTCTTTATGAAGTCTGTAGCAGTTGCGATTGTGTGGGTACCAGCCAGGGTCACAACGAGTGGCATAATACTTCCATGTATCTTTTAATTAAGCATACAAAGTTCGTGTATATTAGATAGAACTGCCAAGGTTATGTTATCTTACAACACATTTAGACCCATTTTTATCTCCAAATGCTGAAAACGGTCATCCAAGATGACTTAAGGAGGCCAAAACACATGTTCTGTGGAGCATCACCTACCAAGCAAAACAAAATTTCTCCCACTTTATTTTATGATGCAACCATTTGGGCTGCTGGACTAGTGCAAACACACTAATGGATCTGCTATTCAGTTTAGAACATGTTAGATCTCCCTTATTACCTGATTCAAAATCAGCTAAAGCTTTTTCAGATGCATTACCTCATTATCTGAAACAAGCAGGGAAACTTTCTTTTAAGTTATCAGGAAGAAGTTGAAGCTGTATGACTTGTTCTTATCAAAACAAAAATTAGTGTTCTAATAAACTCAATTCTTTACCTTTCCCACAGAATGGGAGTCTGAGGCACTCTATGTACTATATATCCTATACTCATTATATAAACACTTTAAAAAAAATATTTGTACAATGGGTTTTTTTGTATATTGAAAGTACAGGATGCCATAAAATTAACTGCAAACTTTGAGCTGCATTTATGCAACTTTCTTCTCTTGGGCGACTGGTTAATTCAATTCAAAGATGAAAACCTATTTTTAAACTCAAAAGTGTGGCTCTATTGTAATATAAAGAGAATGAGTATTGTGTAAGCCACTGATCATGTAAGGAACCAATTAAATGCCACGTATATTAACATTATTTGCTATTTTTAAGACTCTCGACATGACTTTATTTAAACAGAAGGAAGTGTTACTACTTCAGTTAATGTAAACTATTCACCTTAAACTTGTGAATCCATACATTTAGTCCAGCTAGGACTCTATTCTGATGACTTTATATTCATGTGGCTTCCACTTGTTCTCCTTCCACACCCACAAATAGGCTACAGTAACATTGATGGACTTACCCAATGTTTCATGCTCTGTCTTATTTAAATATTTTTTGCATACAAAAGGCAATCCAGAGTCACATAAATAACTTTGCCAGCCGTACTTCAATTTTGAATTAATCACTGCACAATTATTTTCTCTAAAACGGTTATCAGAGACATCTGCAAGCACATTTTTGAGAAGCACAAAGTTACAAAAATTCAACATGGTTACTTGTAAAATGGTGTTGTAAGGCTCTCTGCACCTTATTGAGTGAATATATAAACATCCCTGCACACCCAAACTTCTAGTAATGTTACACCAATGCTATGGACAGCTGAACATTGACCATGATTTACACGTGAGGCAATCCCTCCTTGGCTGCTGCTATCAGATGAGAGGCTGAAATAAGCTCTAGTGTCTTTGTTATATCTGCTGGTGGACAGACCTCAAAATGTAGCAAGCCAAGTCACAAAGCTCATGTTAACATGCTAATGTTAATTACAGCACGTTAATGTAAACAAACTGAAACTCCTTTCTCCCACGAAACCAGCCAGAGCAAAGCTTTTAAATATGCAATTGGAATGCTGAAAACACCCTTAGAAGTAAATGATGAAAGGGCTGGATCATTAATGCTTTGAACAGATCCATCTCAATCGATGCTACGTCCCTAGAAGGGGCTTTTAGTTCATTAATATGAATAAATATTTCTAAAAAAAAAAAAGAAAAGAGGTACACTGGTTCACTTGATTCACTTTTCAAATGCAGCTGTGGGAACAGCCCTCTTGTATCTAAGCTGCAGTTCCAGAGAGTGTACAGTGATACACCGACACTGCTACAACATAGCCCAGAGGAACATCAAGTACTTGCTCTCCAGTTCACAAAGGCCAGCGCTGCTCCATCTGACCACTGCCAGCCAGCATCTTCCTCCAGGCGATTCAGGCCCGTCCACAGCATCACGTCTGTGGCATTTAACTGCCCTGAAACAGAAAAAAAATAAACAAAGTAATACTTCACGCTTTCCCCGTGTTTTAAAATACCTAGAGGTACAGATCTGCTGTCCTGACTTGTTACAATAGGAATAAAACAAAACTTCAAATTAGCCTCCAGGAAGTTCAGGCTGTTTTTCCTGTCCTTAGAAAAAAAATCTATTACTTTGTTAACCAACACAGAGATGAAAAGGAATAAACTCAGAAGTCTGCATCCTTCAAAAGCTCCTCATCCCGCAAACCCTTCCTGCAGAAGCTGTTGCTGACCTCAGAAGTTAAATCTAGAACAAGCAGCGACATAAACGGTGGCCTGTTTCAGCTTTCTGTAAACCAAACAACTTGCAGTCCCTTTACAGCCTGCAGGCGTATCAAAAAGCTAATGAAATAATTTTAAAAACTTCCCCCTAGCTTATATCCTGTGATTGAAAATCAGCAATGATGGGAAGCAATGGGCAAGACACCTGAGGCAGCCTTTCACACCACGGCTCTGCCACCCGTTCCTCCGCTTGGTCCTCCCCACACACGCCAAAATACCCAGGGAAGCCACGCTGTCGGAAGGCTCTGCAAAATTTGTCTGAGGTGCTTGCTGCACGGGGGAAAGCAAAAGACTTATCAGAGAAGGAATGCCATCCATTTATGAAAGCAGAAGTGGCATTTTTCCCAAGCAGGACATTGACTTCAGGCCTGCAGAAACGTTCTCGTCATTCACATTTGGTGAAGTCCAGCTCGCAAAGGAGACTTAACAGGAGAAAGGGACGCCAGGGCACATTGCAGAGACGGTAAATATTTGTGTAATTCTCCAAAGAAAACAAACACGCTCCATAACCAAGAATGAATGAGAGTCTCTGTGGGGAGGGAGAATTAAGACAATGACACCCTCACACAACACCTACCGCCACTTCTGCGCTCGGGTCATTAAGGCTGTAACTCACCTTCACCCTTGCTTTTCCAAACAGCTCCACTGAGGCACGTTACGTGACGCGGCCTCGCAAGCAGCAATGGGAGAGACATCGCACAGCATGAGGCTCCAAAGCCTACCCCTTTTCCATGGGTAAAGTGCAAATCTAACTACGGGTTTCCTACGAGGGCCCCAGAGATGCGTCTACTCACTGCTTAAGTTACTTATGTAGTCCTGCTCTTCGGGGTCGGTGACGCTCAGCAGGTCCCCTCCTTGCAGCTGACAGGTGGCCCGTGCCTCGCGCCAGCTCAGCACAGACGCCAGGTTGAACTGGTAGCAAAGGTGCGTGTTTGGGTTCTTCTGCCAAAAAGTGCCGCAGCCGCTCTCTGCTCAAAAACAGACTCGTCACCAACAGCCCAAGACTACAAGCTAATCAGAAATACAACACTTTGAACAATTCCATTAATTAACGACAGCAGCATCCCAATGGAAGCACGATTACAAACTCCTTCCATGTTCCTTTGTTAAAGAACATACGGAAATAGGGCAATAACAGAATAAAATGTTGCTCCATATTTCCTATGGTTGATAAAATACTCAGGAGCTGATCTGCAGCTGGTGGTGGTTTTCACAGCTGCCATGAAGCCAAGAGAGCTACATTTTAATTTATACCAGCTGATCACTTGTTCCTAAAGCTGTATGTTTGAAATATTCAAACCATGAACACCTCACCCAACTTATGGAGGCGCAGTGACTGGATCTCCTTCTACCTTGTACTCAAGAGAATAGACTTGCTATAATTACAAAATATAAGCAAGGCTGAAAATACCACCTATTATAATGGTTGCCCAGAAACCCCCATTACAAAGACACATTTACAGCTGTTTTTAAGATGCTTTGGAACAGAGATCTGAAGCGTAGCTTGAGAAGGGAGGGCTTTTCTAAACCACATCTGCTGATAGAAGATACTATTTTGCTTATTTATGCAAGAAGCTGGAATATTCACAAAGATTATACATCCAAAATCTTTCCGATATCAAGTATTTTTAAAGCTATCGCTTCTAAGTGCGTTAGGCCCAAGACGTGTCCCAGGTAGTGCACAGAAGAAAGGGAATGTGCAAACGCAGGACGTGACTTAGCACGAGCAGCCCTTACTTTACACGCTTCAGAGGAGCTCCTGACGTATCACTGGGAGGGAGAGGTTGAGCTGCGGGGTGAGGTCAAGGGGCTGCGCAGAACAACATCCTTTTGCTCACCCCCCGCAGTTTCGCCTTGGGGATGAGGACGTGGGTCTCCAAAGGCCAAACATGAGAAATTATGATAAAATTTGCCAAAGTCGTCTTTTTGTATTTTTTAAAGAGACATTCCCCTCTGACGGAAGGGAAGTAATCCAAACCAGAGCGCGTCCTAGAATTATTAATAAAGAGCAAAGATGCTCTTGGGGCCGGGGGGAGAGAGAAGACATGCAACATCTTACCAGCATTTGGGCAAAACCCCCATTTTTCATCCTGTTCATAGTGAGTTGTTGTGGCACACCAGTCAAACTCCTTCCCATCTCTGGTACACTCATAATACCACTTGTTGTTATATTTAAATGGAAAAATGCATGGGAAACCAAAAGAATTTCCCAGCAAGGTGTACGTTTCTGGAATAAATAAAACGCAGAGATTAAAAGAATGCAGACCACAGAAATTTCTTTGCCCCCATACTTCATTATTCCCATTTTTAGCAGCAATGACAAAAATAAAACGTCTAAAATTATTTTCTCATTTTAATTTGTAATTAATAACACAGCATTACAAATATAAGCAGCATAACTTCAGTGAACAGAATTTGTAAATAACACTTTATGAAATCTGTCACCATGAAACAAGGCACGCTCTCATAACTTACTACGCTCAAAAAAACCAACAACCCAAGCCTGAATAATTAACATATAAATTCTGCACTTACGTCTCAGAACAACTACATAAAACAATAGTTATCGGAATCGGTACACGCTCAGATGCAAACTCTACTTAGGTTTTATTTGTTAGTCTATGACAACTGACCAATTTAGCATTATTTCCCCTCTTTATGAAGTGGATTTCTAATGTTTTTTCCATTCTCTTTGTCATTCTATGGGAAAGGAAATGCAAAAGACAAAGGAATATTAAAGAAACTTTTAAAAATAAGTTTTCATACCATGAGGAATAGTAATCTAGCTAAAGAACTGACGTTACATACAATTGTTGTCACAATTAATTAATGCCTTATAAAATATTTAAAATATTTTCTATTGTCCTTTGAGCACCAAAATATCGAGAGAATCCAGTGCAACTGAAAGCAATAAAAGCTTCACCTCAGTTGAGTGTCTCCTTAACCTCAGAGCTTCTATAAAAGGTCAAAGAACCACAATCACACTTAGAATGAAATTGTTTGTCAAATATCCCATGTTGATAGCCTAAAGATCAAAGTCCTTCAACTACAGAATCAGCATGTACTGCCAGGTTCCTAGAGGTTTCCAGAGTTAATGGCTGGCTGTGCACATATAAAAAAAAGCAGTTTACACATTGTAAATCCCCTTTAAAGCCTTCTGATATGAACAAATGATACGGAGAACACGGGTTTAAAAACATCAGGATTGCTTCTCTGTCTGCCCGCTATCATGCTACCTACGGAGGTGCAAGGGATTATCTCAGTCCTGGCAAGAAACCAAATTTGACAGCTATAGACCTCTCACCACAGTTATATACATTTATTTCTTTGAAGGTAGAGATGCACCCCCCCCAACCTGGTGGGCTAACAGGCTGACTTGTGTTTACTTGCATGTGCATAAGCTAAGGTAGAAGGTGGAAAACAGAAATTGGAGGTGGAAGAGATTTTGACAACACAATTAATTACTTTGGTCCTGAAACCAGGCTAGAAGTATCTGCCTAAGGCTGATCCTCTTCTCCCAGGCGTTGCAGCACTAGGGCTAAACCAGGTCTACTTTCATCTCGCTATGCGTACATAGCACATGTGTAAGACTTTTTGCGGGTTTAAATATTTTCTGTCTGGTCTTAAGTATAAACTCCGCTGCTAGGTTTTAAAGAAGAGGCTGGATGCTATAGTGCTTTCCCAAGTTAACACGGCTCCCAAAGGAATGACTTTGGAGCTAGCAGAGGCCAAGCCCGGCTACACCTACAGAGGAAACCACTGAGTCCAGATCTGCAACCCAAACACCCAGTTCAAATGGGGAGAATCAACAGCTCCAGTCTGAGACATGCTGTGCAAACATTAGGTCTCTCCTTCTACAGAAATGCCGAGGAAGGGGTCAAGGTACAGTCTGCCTGTTGCTGTTGGCAGTCAAAGGGTTTATCTCGGTCCTTATACCTAGAAAACCGTTCAGGTCTGCAGACCTGGATCTTGACATACATTCCTACGCCTTCACTAGCTGTACAGCGGGATTAATCAAAAGCCTCATCTCTGCTCCGAAGTTTGGCACGTCCAGAGTCCAGGCGCTGAACGTTGCAAACATTCGGTTCATGCACGCTGTGACCACAGACTGATTTTCAGTGATAGGAATTCCAAATCCTTCCTTATCTCTCTTTGGGTTTATCTGATAACGAAAGCTGCAGGACCGGCAACAGCAAATCCTTAGTTCCCCCTTTTATTTTACAGAGGATTTGAAATTACTATTTCCTGTTTTGCAAGGATACTGGTGCTTTTCTGGGTCCACATAACAGATAAGGAAAAAAAAAATCGATTTTGTGGTATGCTCACCACAACTATTGGATACAAAAACCCCAAACTTTGAGTCCCAAACCACAACAGAGGCTGGAAGGGATCATAAGCACACGACCTTGCTTCAAAAGAACTTTTGAAAACTTTTCCCATCTAAATTTCTACGACAACATTTTATTTTTACCTTGAAATGGTAGTTCACAAAGGTCTTCATCATAGGACATGTACTGTTTCCACTGAGAAGTCGATTTTTTTTTGGCCACAATACGTTTGCTGTTTTCAACGGACAATTTGTACTCTGATACACCAACTAACGCTCCTCCATCGCAATTCCACCATAACGAGTATTGAGTTGAATCACATTCAAGCATACTTAACGGCTGTTCTGGTCTACTGACGTTCAGTCCTAGACAGGTACTTCTGCCTATGTTGAAAAGACGGCGATTGGACACCCATTTCCATAACATGTCTTTTGAGAGTCGACCGCAGTCTTCCAGAACAAGGCCAACTGCATCTGCTTTAACGCACAAGTCGGTGTCTTCACTTTGGATAATAAATATCCCTTTGTCTGTAGAGAAATAAAAGAAAAAAGTTTCAGTCTGTAGAACACTGCAATTGATCAAATTGGATCAAAAGACAAATGTTTTAGTTGGGAGCTATTTAGGAAGAAAACTGAAAATATCCATCAGAATAACTGGTGCTTCAAAAAATAAGAGTACTGGTCTAAATTTACTGCCAGCTGAGTTTTTAACATGTGGACCACTTGCAAGATCACAAAAATAAGGCTGGGTAATATTTCTCAAGTTAGATAGCAAAAAAACATGGGGCACCCAAAAACATCAGTTACGTTCAAAGAAACAAAACACTGGTCACCAAGAAATACGCAGTAATGGAGCACAGGTTTAAGTGGTACAAGAAGTCATACCGTAAATTGTAAAATAATTCTCAGGGGATAGATCAGAGAGTGCAATTAAGGTAAACGCTAAGAAGTTTAAAGCTGACTGCCATATTCTCCACCATGTTTATTCTTCACTCTCTGCAACTACAGAGGCAGAAAGAAAATATTTCGCACTGTATTGTAAACAGGATACAGAAAAGGTAGGATTTATCCATACCATAAGAGCTGGTGGGCAAAGGTTAAAGTATGCCCTCCCTACTGGATGCATATTGGTCAACCATACATGACTACCCTGGGCCACAGCAGATGTTGTGAGGTTAGACTGACACCCCGGCTTTCTTGGAATCGTGTAGAAATTCATTGAACTATGTGACATCACTTAATAAGTATGTGAAAAAAAGTCAGCTGTTTAATGTCTTGGGAACAAATGTTTAACTGAGCATATAGACTGAAAAAAAAATAAACAGCTAAGGGCAGCTGAGGAACTGGAAATCAGCAAAATACAAACTTACAACAGCTCAGCTACTTCATTCACTCTGAAATCCAATGGTAGTTAACCCACTGAGTTCCTCTCACGTTATAGGCAAGATACTTATTTTATGCCTCGGGAGATTATGTGTTGAAAACCTGAGCAGCAGTTCCATTTTGCCTTGACATTTTACTGTGATGATTTCTGCCACGTGTGCTTTCCAGCTGCTGCAATTCACTATACCTAACACCTTGAAGCAGTAACTATAATTAAAAAAACCCCTCTCAAACTGGCATAGCCCACATCTAAAGTCTGAGATGCAGAGGTCCACCTGGATGCTGCGTCTGGATTTAGTACATACGGTTTAGGTGTAGCTCTAGAAAAGAAAGTCTTTCCAAGCAGCAGTGGGACAGTGCTGTGTAACAGGCAGACGGGAGATCAGCTCACCAATATAATACGCACACAAGTGGAAGAGAGATATAGACTACGGACAGGTTTTTGGTTACAGATTCTGTGAAGAGCACATCAAGTAGTCTGACTTACAGAGAGGACGGAATCACACTGCCTTTCTGACCAGCAGCAGGTGAGAACCAGCCCATCACACGTAATTGTATCTCCCAAGCACCTAGCAGCTGTCCTACGTCAAGGCCTTAACCATCTGGGGCAGAGTTCCTTTAATCCATCATATTTCCACAGCCCTCAGGTGTCTGAGCTCACTCAAAAACCATCAGAAAACACTCTGTGACAGATACCCAGCTTGATCGTTTGCTTTTGACTTTTCTGTGAAGTTGTGCAGTTTGTGCTGGTTTCATCCGTCTTATCCAACCCAATCCTCCATGGGCGACACAGGCATCGCTATCTACGTGGCCAGAAAGGGTTCTGCCTCTCATGCTAGGTTATGTCTTTTCCACAGCAGTCTTATCTTAGTTGACCAAGAAAATACACTGCTAATTTACTAGATAAGTGGAAGCTGGGATGTTGTTAGCACCAGCAAACACTGATTAATGAAGTTAATTCACCATGATACTGGGATTCACACTTAAATAAACTTCTTATGCAAACTCCCGATGTACCTCCACCTTGACAGAACCCAGCAGCTCCCATGCAGCAGCTCCTGGGGGTGAGGGGAGCAACACCACAACCCAAAGATGAAGGATTCTCAACCTTTGAATGCCTTTATGTGTAAGGCTCTTAAGAGTTGCAATGACTGCTGAGAAAAGATAAGGGTCTTACACAGTATACACAAATAACCCAGCTGGAGGATCTCTGAATAATAGCACGCTTCCCTTTTTCGTTCGGCAGCCAAGAACAGCCAGACCATAATTCTTGAGCCACACAGGCCCCTTCTGAATGTGGTTTCCATTCCCCAACTAACAACGATCCAATTGGCAAGAGAGCCGTGCTGGTCTGAGGGCTTGCCAGGCCACCGCCAGCCCAAGGCAGAAGTAAGACACAAGAGGTGACAGGCTCGGTGACAGCTCCATGGGCCCCAGCCCAGCCTTCTCCTCAAGTGGGGCAGTGAGACAACTGGAGCAACACCAAGCCATGGGAACACCTCCAAGGCTCCCCTCCTTTCAGCTTGCGAAGCTACACCGTCCATTTTACAGGTGCTCTCACAGAAGGGTTTTGTTACAAAGCTCCTGGGGTCGGGTAGGATTCTGTGCCCAAAATCCTGCAGATGAAGAGCTGCAAGGGGTCTATAAACTTGCAAGCCCTAGAGGACGCAAGGAGAAAAGGAGATAGCCTATGCGCTAGGAACTGGCAGGGTGGAGGGAGGCCTTTGGAAACATCCCACTTCTATATCCAGGCCCCTCCATACAAGGACAAGGAGACAAGAAACAAAGCGAAGCCCCAAGCTGATGTGAAGCCGCAGATGAAGAGCTGACAGCTGACCAGTACCTCCAAGTTCCTGTTTACTTAGGTTCAGCATAGCTAATAGGGAATAAATGGCTGTAACAAAACTAGGAGAACAAGATATCTCCACTTCCTTCCTCCTCACCTCCCACTTCCTTCCCCGTCAAAAAAGCAGTGAGAATTGCTCATGTGGTAACAGAGAAAATAACTGGAATTTATTGGAAATGAGAAAAACATAACCTATACTCCCTCCAGGTGCAACTAAAGCAACGGGCAGTGGAATAATAAGCGGGGAGACGAAAAGGGCACAAGGCACAGCCAGGGGGGCAGATTCGCGAGGGTTCACGCTTTCGAAACCCCTCACCCCTGTGCGGGGCGAGCCCTTCACCCTGCCCAAACCCCCGGGCCGGGGTCGGCCTGACCCCAGCCGGGGACTCGCCCCCGCCTCGACGCGTCCCGGCAGCGCTGGGAGCCGGCGGGGCGGGACAGAGCCCCAGGCGGGGAGGCCCGAGGGCTTCCCCGCCGCTGCCAGCCCCTCACGGTGCAGGGCGGGGACGGGGCTGGGGGGCGAACGGCTCAGCCCGGCTCGGAGCGGGGACTCCGCCGCTGCCCCCCGACCCGCCGCGGGGACCCCCGGGGTGCGCGCCCCGCGTCCCCCCCCCAACCCCGTCCCTGTCCCCGTCCCTCCCCGGGCCGCCCCCCGGAGGCGTCACTCACTCCGAAGGGAGGGCACCTCGTCCCGGCGGAGGGCGGCGGCACCCCGCGCCCCGCCGAGCAGCAGGCAGCAGGCCAGGAGCCGCAGCCGCACGCCCAGCATCGCCGCCGCACTGCGCCCACCCCGCGCCGCGCCGGGGGAGCGGGCCCCGCCGAGCCCTGCCCCGGGGAGGGCAGAGGAACGATCCCACCCCGGAGGCGCCCGGCAGGAGGAGGAGGAGGAGGAGGAGGAGGAGGAGGAGGAGGGGCGGCCCGGCCCGGGAGGGGCGCGGGGGAGGTCGCGGCAATCGCGCTGGAGCCGCCCGCCCCCGTCCATGTCCCCGGGACGCGGGGGCCTGGAGGGGGGACGCCGCCGGGGACCGCTCGGGCGGGGCTTGGAAGCGGCGCTCGTGGAGCTCGGGTCGTCTGCCCGGGTCGGGGTTGTGGATTCAAGCGGACAAAAAGCTCTGTACTAATATTATTCTCCATCTGAAAACACTTACTTTCTCCAGGTGCTTCTAAAAAGAACCAGAAAATTACACAAAGGGACTGGAAGTGGGGGACCACTGGTAGCCCAGCCCGTGTTCACAGCTTTGCTGCCCTGTCCCTGAGCATCCCCGCTTCTACACACCTCACCCAGAGACTGGGTTTTTGTCAGCTGGGTCAGCTTGTCCAGTTGACTGGCCACTGAATGAATGCCACAACTCGAAGTCATTTTACATTTTGGCACGGGGAAAAATAATTGCCGCCTTCCATTTCGTTCATCTCTGTTTTCATTCAAATATTCGCAGGAGTTGCCCCACTTGGGCTGAGTTTCCATCTTTATGGAAGCTACGAATAGTGGAGGGAAAGTCGAAAGCAGAACCTCCGGGTTAAAGATAGAGAAGCTTTACTGGAAATCAGCAAGACAGATTGCTTTTAATCTGCATAAGCAAGTTCCTGCATTGTTCTTTGTGCATAGCAGGCAAGTATATAAATGTATACATAAATGTATAAAAATAAATGTACAGTGTTGGAGCAGAACTGAACTGAGCCTCAGTTCCCCCACGTCCCCCTCAATCACAACACAAGGACGGAAACAGAAAGCTCTGGGCTTGGGGGAAGTTTCTCCCTGGTAGTTGGGTAGAAGAAGGAATTGAGAAACAAGCGAAGCCGAGCACTTAGAAAGGAGCTAACTGAAGGGGTTTCTCCCACTTTAACAGATGATAAAAATGTCTGGCAGAGAACAAACGGCAGGAAGCGTTGCTGAACAAGCTGTTCTAGAATGGGCCTGACTTTGCAAGGCAGAAGGGCTGTAACTCTTAAGGAACTGCAATGTACCTCTCAGGAAAGCTGCAGCTTTCAGAGAATTTCAGATTCTGCAAGAGAAGCTTCTTAATGAGACGTTTATGAAAATCTATCCACTCAGAACTGTCTACATCTCTTCAGGAGTATTTGGCCACTGCTTTGAGTACTGAGCTACAGAAAAGGGCTCTCTTGCTCCAGAACCTGCTTCTGGGTCACACTGAGAGATCATGCTGTGTTCGTGGTACTACATTTTTTTTTTCAGAAAAAGGTGCCAGTGACAAAAATGAGGTTGCTCTCAGCTGTGGGAATGAGCCCCACCTCAGCTGGATTTTTCTGCTCATTTCAGTAAGACCAAAGTAAGCACCTTGTGATTACAGATTCTTAATAATGAATATCTCAACAACATTTTTGAAAATATTTTACTAAATGCAAATTAGCAATTTATTAATTCTGAGTAGTTTTCCTTTCTTCTTTTTTTTTCTTTGATATTCACATCTTCCTCTTTGACTAAACAGTTTTTTACTGTCTTGACTCTCTTCTGTTCTTGCTAAACTTGTAAATCTTTTCCAGTGCAGCTGGAAATACCCTGGCCTGGGTATTTATAGCTAAGCTATACCTACTTCATTATAATAATAAGACATCTTTGCTGGCATGGTAGCTTGTAAACCAACATGGTTGGCAATATTTTCTGAAGTAAACTTGATGACATAGTTTTTATTACATTGCTCATTAAATTGTATAACTTTCCAAATTTAATTGTTTATTTATTTATTTGTGCGTGTATTTGAAGCTTTACCTGTCTTCCTTCAAGGCATTTGCTGGAGTGCTTTGGCTCCTTTGTTTCATTTTCTGTCTGGCACCAACTTTTTGTAAATATTTTTGTCTTCTTTTCTCTGTCGGTGATCTGTTGTCTTTCTTTTTGTATATACTTGGACCCATATATATATATTTATTTTTATATATGTATATATGCACTTGTCTGAGCTGATCTGCCTTTGCTATTGAGGTAGTCTACACAGATGCTCAATACTTTCCCCTGTCTTTGCTTAGACATTAACTCAGCCTTCTGTTAAGAGGCCTCTGCGAAAATATGAACCCACTGCGCGTTCATGGCCCTGATCCACAAATACGAGTCCTCATCAAATTCACACTAATTTTGTTTTCTTACAAACCCATGGCTTGTTCAAGGCGCACACACACAGATCCAGTGGGTCGTGTGCTCAGCATCTTCTCATGCAGTAATTTCTGTTCATAATCTGAAGTCTGAGGGCAGGTCTCTCTTTTTTTTTCCTGCCAGCCAGAATGGGAATACCAAACCAGAGAACAGCTAAGAAGAAAAATCAGTACCAAAATCACTTGCATTAGCCATTCCCCACAAACAGCAATTCCATCTTTTTCAAAGGCACCATCCTCGGTCCTGTTTAGCCCTGAAAAATGACAGTTCCCAGGCATCTCGGGTCAACTCCCAAGTCTGTATTCATCTTCCCTACCACTTGAAAGTTTTCCTGTTTAGCCCAGACACAGAACTACTCTCATTTTTCAGTTCTGCCACTCCACTTAACACCTGGCTACAGGCACTACAGGCGCTGCTTCCACCTCCCCTACCTCCTCTGACACGTCCCAGCCATGCCCAGCAACACCCCTTTTCCTTTTGGCAGCTCTGCCTGCGTGTTCCTGTTACACCACTCCATCCCCCCGTGCTCCCAGGCAATCACTGCAGCTCCCAGGCTCTGCAGTTTCCGTCCCCACCAGCCCGCGTCGGATAGACCACCCTGCAGGACAGCTTACACTGGCCAGTTCCAGGTTAACTGGAAACCCTCGTTGCAAACTGACAATTTAACGTTTGCTAGTCAGAATGTGTTTTTCTAAATGTGACCCTTAAGTTTTATTAGCTAGGTGTTCATAGCTTTAGGCTGTAAATGTCTTTTTCCAAAATGAAAAACTCCCTCATAGTGGTGACACCAAGAGCATTAATAAAGCCTTATGCCTCTAAAACTCTGCTAGGTAGCTGCTATTCCTGCACGGCTGTGGAGAGAGTAACTACCTACGCGGCTGCTTCTGTGCCACATGAGCCACCTCTTGGGGAATCCTCTGTCCCTCTTCTACCAGTAAGCGCTCACTTGACACAAATCCAGAATGGTTGGTTAGAATATAGTTGCTTTAATGTTGGGTAGAAATTTTACTGTTACTGTAAATCTAGGATGTCAGACTGGCTGTTGACAGGCAGTAGTATCAAATTCAATAGCAGACAGGCATTTAGTAATCCATCTGATGCAGAATTAAAGTCAAAAAATCAAATACAGTAATACTTACAATAAAACAAAACTGGGTGACGGGGCCAGAACTGCCTCTGGCCCATCCTCATTAGTTTCTCAAAGCCCGTCTTTACCTTATCCTTTCCCTTTGAGATCCTTGGCACAGCCATACCTGGCATATCATTCATCCTCCCATGTAACAGTCATTTTTTTGCCATTCTTGTCCTTTTCTCACAAGGGTTCCCTTTCCATGCTTACCCAGTGCAGTACTACATATGAAATCTGCCTGCCTTACCTGTATTTTTCCCATATTCAAGGCTTTTAAGCAAACACTCGCTTTACTAATACATACACGCTGATACAATGTGTTTCACGTAACTACCAGCAACTAGAACAAAAATACACATACGCTTATAAATTATACACACTGCAGTTCCAAATGCCTCTCAGCAGTGGGGCCAGAAGGACATGGGTAAAACAGGGGGTGAAAAGAGTCCTGTGCAGCATCCTGAATGTGCTGTCAGCATCTCTACAGGGAATTCCAAGAAAGCAGGGAAGCGGCTGTGGCTCGCTCTTGCCTTTTGCACTCTTGCACTCCTTGAGGGGAGGAACGCTACCAGATTGTGCGAGGAACGGTCTTGGATTTTCCCTCAGTCGCCTTTTACTGAACTTCTGAGAAAAGCCAGTGTTAGGTCAGGACTTTGGATCGGTTGAGCTGAACTAAGTCACACTGGCACCGCAGAAAGGGGAATTACACGCAAAGAGCAAACATTCAGTAGCACCATCTCTTTGTCCGACGTCTTCATGCAGCTTTTAACTACTTCTGCTCCCAGCTGCCCCACGTCTGAATTTGTTGGCCTAGGCAGCCTTTGCCTAGAGATGTTTTGCAGATTAGTCCTGTCCCTGTTAACTAGTGCAGGTGTGCGGAGCTCAGAGCCATAACGTACCACTGAGCCACGGGTTAAAGCGTTTCAAGAATTTGTCACGTAACTGACCTCAGTGTTTAACTTAAATCTTCAACTCTGGCAAAGAAGCTAATTAGCCGCTTAAATTTTAAGTATTTATGTGCTTATAATGACTTCAAGCTTTTGTATATGCCCACCTACATCTACAAGGTAACAGAGACACATAAGTACTTTGCTAACCAGGGTCACCATGCTTAAAATATACATGGCTGAGACTTCCATTGTTAGTACTATTATAGTGAAATCAATAGGAGAATGAGAGACTTTTTTTTGCAAAGATTTGCTGCAAAGGAGTGGTTAGTGTGTTCCCAAGAAAAGCTGTTAATATTAGACTGTAGACTCCTTTACTAAACAAACCTATGACTCATTGTACTCAATACCAGGAATTATGCATACTGTAGTCAACAAATGTTATATTTTTTAAACAAACCAATAAAGCTATCATTTAATTGCTTAGCAGATATTTTAGAGTAAATATAAATCCCATAAAGCTTTCACAACTTCTGCTCTGTGGTTTAAATGCACCTGAAAGACTGCTAGTTTTCTCTGTGCTTCTTAATCATATGTTAACAGGTTTGTAGGCAAAACTATTCCTGATTTGTTTGGCCAGAAGTGTCTTCTGCCCTGTACCGACCAATTCCTTTAGCACAACCCTTCTTCATTTTATGAGAACAAAGCTTCTTAAATCAGGGTAATAGGGAATAACAAGGTCCCAATGGAAAAAAAAAAAAAAAAGGAGTGGACATTGATTCTGACGATGAATCATCGAGGACGCTGTTTTTATCAGCTCCAGGAAAAACGGTGCTTTCAAGCACAAGTCCTCCACGTGTGCGTGCCCACACTGGCGTGCCCGTGCTGGCGTGTTTGGCAGCAGAGCTGCAAGGCAGCACAGCAGGAGTCCAAACCTGCAGCTGTTGGTCTCCAGTGGCCACCACCAAAACACCTTGCCAGGTCCCATTGCCTTTCTGTGCATCCCGCTGATTTAATGGTACTTGAAACAGGAGCGTGTCCACAAGCGGGGCTTGGCTTTGGTGTAAACTGGAGTGGGCAGAAGCGAGGGTAGGGCATAGACCTAAGAGACTAAGAACAACAACTTAGGAAGGATAGACAACCACTAACAACGTGCCATCAATCTAGTCAGAAAAAAATAATTGGCTGGGTGTAACACTCAGAAGGAGGATGTACGCTTGCAGAAATTCTGGGGCATAATGTGGACCCGGCGCTGCCATGAGTTGACAGGCTGGGAGAGGGTGTGCCTTTGCACCTTGTACACTCCTCTCTGCAGAGGAGATCTGTATCTCCAGCCACGCATACGCATTGAGACTCAGAAATCCTACAGCTAATGGAAACACTTAGTGTGCTCACAGAGAAACCCAAAGCAATTTTACTCTGCCTCTTTCCTTTAACCAGCTTCTGGTCAGGTGGAATGATTTTTGCATTATCTTTATATTCAATAAAAATGCATAGACATTTATGGGGTTTGTTCTCTTCAGTATTTTGTTTTGTGGTAAATCTGATATACAGTCGGTCTCATGTTTGAGGATTTAAGAACCAGGAATTAAGAAAGTCTGAAAGCCAGAGCTCCCCTTGGCTTCAGTGTAGTGTTGTCCCAAATCTGGGTTCTTTATCACCGTGGTGAGCAAAGAGCCGATCCACACACAGAGGCGAGGTATTTATTTCACTTCTGCCCAGAGATGGGTGGTAGGTGGTTCATCCACAAAGCTAGCACAACTTGGCTTATACACTGTAAGTTTTTACAAAAACCGGCTAATTAGCATACTACTCACCCGCGGCTCACGATTTCACAATAAACTCCTGTTGGCTACTTGTATTCTTGCTTCAAATTAAAGGTATAGTACATTCCTAAATGACTCTGCATGCTCAGTGAGCGGGGGTCTCATCTAGGAGATGTACAGTTTAAGATTGGGAGGTGTGGTTTTCACATTCTAATGAGCTAAGTTCACCTAAGGGACGCATACTTTTTATTTTCAACACTTTGTAACAACCAGCAACCTTGCAGTTTTAACAGAATGCCCCAGTTTTCCCTGCGTGAGGTTCCTTGTGTCTTTTTGCTATCAATAGGCTGATACAACACATCTGTTTCCTTTGATTACCCAAGGTCTTTTCTTCCTTAGCAACATCTTATCTGCTTTGCCTTCATCAGTAGAATCTTTCTTCATTACTTATATAAATATATTTTGTATTATATCCACACACACATAAGGGTAAGCACCAGGGAACCACTTGTTAAAATTTCTGCTCTCTTCTCTGAATTTTATGCTGGTAAGACAATCAAAAAAGAGAAAATATTTTTCCTTTGCATCCTTCCATGCCCAAATTGAAAATTTGTTAACAAGCGTGAGGAATTAAATTAGATTGATAAAACTCAATGATCTTCAGTCACTACTCATTTCAGGTAGGAGGAGAATAACATTTGCTGGTGGATTGTTTTCCTGTGAAAGAACTGGACACGTTTGTGAGAATAGCGTCATTTTTCTGTAGGGAAATTTTGTTTGCTAACAGCAGGCTGATTTTATCATCAGATGTGAATGTGCAGTTAAAAAACTTAAATGCTTTAATTGGAATAGAGGAGATGCTCTGACTATGAATCACTGAAAGGCTCTAACGACTTCCTAACCAGTGGGAGTGACTTGCCAACGGTGGTCTCAGACCAGTCAGGCCAGGTATCTTGGCCTTTGACATGCAGAAAGGCAGGAAAGTTCCAGGCTATTCATCTTTTTCCTCCTTTATCTCTTTATAGTCTCAGTATGGAAGAACTTAAAATTTAATCTAAGTTAATTAAATCAGTAACTGCACAGAAAATCACATAAACTGAATTAAACACGTTCAGACACTTTTGCCCTTATTTTGGAATAAAGATTAACTAGATTAAAAGCAGTAAGATTAAAAGTGAACGTTGTCTACACAGCTTTCCTGTGGATTATCCAGCTCACAATAAATTCCTAGATTTATTTTGGACTGAATTTCCTGAGTGCGGGTAGTGGACAAACGCCAGGGACAGCCATTCCACAAGCTCTTTTGGGATGCTGACTAATCATCCACAGTAAATACTATGTTCCGTGACAAGCATCGCTTTGTGATAAAGCTCTGTATCTGCCGGATTCAGAGAGCGTCAGAAGGGGAATCCAAAACCTGCAGCCTACGGGAGGGAGACGTTGAACTGGTTTCTTGCAGCTGCTGTCCCAGGCAGCTTGAAGCAGTAGCTGCAAGTACTCTAGGATGAACACGAGAGGTACGGCTCACTGTAAAATCAGTAACAATTCAAATTCTCTTGCTTGACCGTGGTTCATTTGATTGCCACATTTGTTGGCTCATGACACATTACCACAGAGGACTTTCTCTCCCTGCAGACGCTGGTAGGGGGGAAGTGTGTCAAATGGTTTTGTAACAATTCGTTGATTTTAAGGATTTCTAGGACTCTCAGCCTGAACTGCTTTTTTTCTGGTTTGATATATGTTCAGGCTTAGTTTCTCCATCACCTTTGAGATTATTGGGGAATTTGCTTTTGTTTTTGTTTTTGTTTTTTGGTTTGGTTTGGGGGTTTTTCCCCCCCTGTGTGGATTGGGGTGGTTTTTTTGTTGTTTACTTCTTTTTTTTTTTCATATCTGTCCTTTTTCAAATCTACCGTATCCTAAAACAGAAGCAACTGAGGGCTTGTTACACGGTAATTATACTACAATTATAGGTTTGATTTTTAAAGTCAGTTGAAAGTTTTAGAGAAAGCAAGCTTTAACCCCTCACCTAAGAAGATCAACAAGAGATACAATTTGCGTTTGAACTAGACTTATTAATTTTAAAGCCTGAAGTTGGTGGTACACACTTTTCCAAACACAGTTAATATCCAACTGCTGAACACTAAATAGGAATTTCCTGTTTCTTCATACATAAAGGCCTTGGGTTTATTTACACTCCTACCTCTTCTAAATGTGGAAAGAGTAATGAAAAAACCCACTGTTGAGAAAAGTTAACTGTGTGGAAAAAGGCATTTGAAAAAATGCATCATGCCTTGTGAACTTCATCTATCCGAATACAGAAATGTCTTGAAATGATTTTAAAGTTCTGATTGGATTAAAAATAAATAAATTCTAGTGTAAATAGCATGAGGAGGGGAGAGGTTGCAATGAAATCCAGGTTTTTGTTCTCTCTGCTTTTGCATGATGACTGGTAGAAGAGAGAAACTGAGCCAGCTTCAATAAACAAAGTTCTCATCTACCAAGGTCTTTGAAAAGCCAAAGCCTTTGTATTTGTCTGCAGTACCTGTCATTATTGTGCTCGTGTTGCTATCTGTCAATATTGGCTGAATATTCCTAAAAACAAACAAATGTATAGACTTTTAGGGGTAGAATACATTCCAAATTACGTGCGATGAGTATACATTATGCAATTGTATCAGTTTTAGTTTTCACAATTCACTGTGAAATGCAGGAGAACATGAACTTATTTTGTGCCCAGAGAATACAACAGACTTAAAATACAGTTCTGTCATGGGTGCAGAGGAACATTCCCTTCCTCAGAGCAGGAAATTAGCAGACATCAAAATACACGACGTTTCATTAGAGGAAAAAAAGGAGAGGTAACTTGCAGATTAAACAGAAAATAAGCACTTTGCCATGTAGTTCCGAAACGATATTACTGCTGTGACACTTACAAAATGAATGGATCTTTAGCTTTAAGCAAGTTGTGCAATTTAGGGATCACTGTAAAAAAGAATGCCACATGTAATAAATCAGAGTTGCAGAAATGGGTTGCTTACAGCATTCATCCATTAACTCATTTCCTTGAGAAGGATCACAAATAGAAGACAATCCAGACTCGTTAAATCTCATGCGCTGTCTTAAAAAGGGGGGAGAGGAGTTACAAAATAAGCTCTGATTATGCCAAAGCATGAGAAATGTGCTAAGATTAATCAAACCATGCGGAAAAAAATGATAAAGACACATGCTGAAATGGAAAATGAGGAACAACAAAAGTATATGAAAAAATGCATTCAATTTTACAATCTTTATTCAAAGTTAAGCAATTCCTTTTCTACAGAAACAAGTTGTGGCAAACAGACAAAGATAAAAATTATCAGTCTTTAATTTCAAATTGCGTGTGATAGGTTTTGTGGGGCAATAGTTCCCTTATGCCCACTGCAAAACAAACTTGGATGTGTGTATAAGGTAGACAACACGTGGAGAGTATTGCACTTGACATCCGAGCCTTGGTTCCCAGGCTCATTACCCACAACTTATATTACACAATAAAGTTGAATGAAGTCTGAACATATACAGTACAGGTTAACGTGAAACTTTTACAAATCAAATTAAAATTTATCCATTTAACATTCATTACTGAAATTACCATTCTACAGGTTGTAAAAGATACACAAATACCATAAATTTGCTAATGATTATCCTTTTATTTAGTTTAACTCTTCAGTGAATAGAAGCATTACTATCAAAAATGTTTTGGCCACTCTCAAGGTCCAGCCTCAGGTCAAAACAATATTCATGAAATCAGCAGAAAGACTTTTTCATCCCACTCACCACACAAAACCCCATTCATAATTTTATGGAGAAAAAAAAAAAGGAAAAAAATGAACTTTGGTACAAATGCTACGAGATAAAAACGATACAGTTAATAAAAAAAGATGAACACAACTCTTGTTTCTAGGGTGAATGCCAAGTAAGATCTTGAAAGTTCTTGAAATCTGGGGCTTTAGTCAAAAATTACGATCTAAATTAATGCTGTTAAAAGAATGGCTCATACGAATGAGCCTGGTTCTTGGATGTCCCTCAATAACAGAGACCTTCCTCACCAAGCTCTTCTCTTTTCTCTCTTCTGATGAATTCTTCCTTATTTGAATGATTTCCATCCTGACGATTTTGAAGGTGCACAGAACATTTATAGTACAGTCAATCACAGAAAGGAAATGGGAAAATTATACTGCCTGATTTCTGTACATCTTTTACAATTAAGAAGATTAATTGGACTGTAAACATTGCCTACATACCAAATTGGGTCTTTGCTGACGATTAGAGGATGCAAGCGATAGGAAGAGAGTGAGTAGCTTTGTGAAATGAAATCTCCTGTAATAACAGGGAATGTAGACCACCAAGTGTTTGATATGAAATACGAAACCACTTTGTTAACAACATCTGAATACTGAAATGTAGTTCAATATTGAAATGGGTGACCTAGAGAAGAACCCTAATATTAAGCAGGAGAATCAGCCTTCTCAGAAACAGAACTTAAAAGGTATTTAATAAACAGTACAGATTTTTATTACTTTAAAAGTAATTTAAATATTTTCATTTTTTTTCAGAGAAAGTTTGTCATTTGATAACTTCTACATGAAAAACAAAGAAGAGTAACAGATAATTTACATGGGCTAAATCCACATTTCCCTGGGCCCTTAGGCAATCCTGACTTAAGTAGAATCTGAGACAGGATCCGGGGGCCAGCTTTGCCTCCTGTGAGTTTATCCGTGTGCCAGGAAAACAGGATTTGGTCCCACGTGTAACTTGCACTGACATCTGTGGGAGTCTAGTGGTTGGAAGGGGTTGGAAGTGGGCTGGAAGGGCTGCGGATGCAAGCCTTTGTCTGTGCACAGTTCCCACTGTGAGATATGCAGGAATACTGAAGAGTACAGATGCGAACCTGTAATTAATCTGTTCCAGTCTAACGACAGCCGTCATTTCCTTCACACTGCAATCTTTTTGAATGTAAAACGTGGTTATAGCATCACCTTCTTCCCAAAGGCATCTGATACTGTTTATTTCTTTTTGCACAGAAATATATTCTATAGGTTCTAATCCACTAAAAGACAGCATTAACCAGTTTGTTTAAACAAAACAATCTTTGTAAACGAAAACTAATAGTTTCATTGAAACTAGATCCTCATCTGTAGCCATTGACTCCAGTAGGCTTTGGATCAGGCCCTAAAACAGGCATGGGTCAGAGCTAGCTAATAGATCAGTCTCGCATCCAGGAGCTGCAGAGGATGTAGAGACTGAAGTTGCACAGACTTTGTAAATATTTATTAGAAAACAGACATCAAGTTTTTTAAATCAAGTCCATGATTTACCATAGAAAATGTACGTAATTGTTTGTCTGTGACTGTGTCAATGTACCTTTGGTTTCTACGTCGTCTTTTTTAAGTACATGCATATGTACATTTTGACCATCTGTTCCAGAGTACTAAAAAATGCAGAGGAAAAGTGATATTAAAAAGTAAAGTAAATTATTGTTAGCTTAAAAGAGCCTGATGTTGTAATTTTTCATGCCAGCATGTTAGCTGATGTTGTCAGGGCTTTTTTTTTTTCCTAGTGCTGTGCATGACAACAGCATTACAATTTAAGAATTTATGGCAAGTCTTTAGTAACAAGCTAAAACTGAGACTTTAAAATCCTCATTAGTGTTATAGAAATGAATATGAAATGGAATCCATACATCTATTTGTTGCTTAGTTTAAAAAAAATTGCTGAATGCATTATTTCACACGTGAATAAATGGTTTGGCTGCTGGGCATTAAAAGAACCTCACAATTTTGGATATATCAACAAAAGAGTACTGTCTTTGTGTGTGATACTAAGTCTTTGTGTATGAACTTTTCCCTCATCTAAAGAGCTCCTGCAACAATTCATGTAATGGTCCAGCATGCGAGGTTTATTTTGAGTGCCTAAAGAGGACATAAATGGTAAAATACAGTTCTGGTAATCCTCTGGTTTAAAGTTTCTCCACTAGAGTCTCTAATTTACAAATATTCCTCTTTTGCTCTGGATCCTCTCTACTAGAATTTAGAGGAAAGAGAAAAAAAAAAAGGGAAAAAAAGCAGGCTATGCCTGTAACAGAAAACAATTCTGCAAGTGAGTAAGGGATTGGTGTAACTTTCCCAACTTTCCCTGAGATAACCCCAGGGATCAGGTTCTTAAAGAATATCAAACAGCAACAAGGACAAGGAAAGAGGGGGAAAAAGGACAAGGAAGAAGAGTTAGAGAGGAGGTGTTTCTCTATACCTTAGATACACAGAAGATAGGCAGTAACACTACTTGTTTTGATGAAAAAGTATTTGGTGACACAGGTGATATGCGGAACCTCTAACCTCAGTAGCTTAAGCAACATTCATGAAAAGGTATCTTTTTAAATTTAAACCAGCCCACCAAATAGACTGGTACAAATACATTCCTAAACACAAATATATGGGATTGTATTTATGAACAAAGCAATATACAATTCATTGCATGTACCTAATTTCACAAGTATAGGCTTACATATGATAATTTTTAATCCTCAGTATTGATGAGAAAATTAAAAATATTTGTGATGCTATTTGTTTAAGATGGGGGGCTTTAATATTAAAGTTGGCGGGGAGGGGTAATATTTCTAGTAAACTTTACCACTATCTATAGTTTTCCCAACACAAGATATATTTTCTCTAACAGATGATTATACCACTGCAACGTGCAAACACATACCACATAACCAGCTGAGAAGAAACAAGTGCTTTTAGACTTCCTGCCGGTAAAACTAAGTTTGTAGTGTCGGAGTGCTAATAGAAATCTGCAGCCATGGGCCCTTTTTGCTTTTCTTGGTTCTTGTAAGTTACATTTTTAAAAGTGGTTGTTGAGCCTCTGTACAGTGGATTTGTTTCCTAAAAAAAACAAGAACAGAAGAAATGGAGTCTTGCAATATTTAAATATTTAACTCATCTTGCCATTGCTTCAGCTGCAAGCAGATGTAGCCACAGACTGCTGCCTTGAGCGCACCTCTTCAGCGAAGGGATCATTTTGATCCATCATTCCTGACCCAGTGTTATGATGCAGGTTGTACATGCACCAGCTGGCACCACTCGGCTTCCCAATGTGCAGGAGAAGATGGTTTGTGCTCTACTTTGTGAGAATCTCACTCCAAACCTCTGCCTGGCCCAGCAACTCATTCCCAACAGCGGGCGATGCAGGCTGCCCATGGAAAAGCTGACACACATCTCACAAACCTCCCGGCTCAGAGAGGATGTCCTCCTCCTATGGGTTTGTCTATAGACATTTTGAATCCATGCAAACATTTATCATCTAGAATACCTTTGGAAATAAATCCTATGCCTTAACCAAGTGTTGTGCAGTGATGTTTTTTGGCTCCTTTGGAGCCTGCTATCTCACCGTCCTTGTATGGGAAAAGTCAGTGAACAAATGTCCCATCTTCAGTTTCCCCAGTCATAATTTTAATGTCCAATATCACACTCTCCTCCAGCTATTTCTTTTCCCCAGTGGGGACTTCTGGTCTCTTTGTACAGAAGTAATTTCCTACCTTGGTCATTTTAGAATAGCCTTCAGCAGCTCACTTATATTCCAAACGACTGAAATTAAGAGAGGTCTACATGGGGCAGCACCAACCAGTCTAGGGTCAGGAACACGCTTCCCTTCGTGTCTGCCTCCCAGATTAGAGTAATGTGCATCATCAAAAACACGTTATCAAATATGTCCAATATAATTTGTGTATCAGATGTTGTGGCTGGGCCATTCTAAAAAAACAGATAGCGTCTCAGTGGTGAGGTGTGACTTGTCACGGTCCTCTTGCTTGAGCCCCACAGACTACCATGTCCTGGGAGAAGGGCAGGTCCCACCTGTGCTTTTTATCCTGGCCTCTCGTCATTCCCTTCCCGTCATTTCCTCTTGCAACAGAAAAGAAAATTTAAATGCTTCTATCAAGTTTATCCTTCCCTTTTACCATATGTAGCTCTCTCAAAGGATTAAGAAAACATTCTCAAGTGGCCTTGACTGTAAGTAACTGATTTTTCCCGTCTCAAAAGCTGAAAGGCTGGCAGTGTCCATCCTTGCAGAAGTGTTGCAATCACAGGGCTTTGTACGAGAATGGAGCGGGTGAACAGCAGCCTGTCCTCCTGACAGCCCCCAGAAACGCTTGCTCAACATGTTTTTTTTTCAAAGACCCTCAGAATCCTTAAAACTTTTGCAGAAGAGCAAAAAAGTCAAGGGCAGAAAGGAAAGAAAAAAGGGAACAAACGGTATAAGATTTCATTAGACAGACATACGCGAGCTATAGATAGAAGATAAGGCCTGAATTTCTCAGTTTCTCTGTCCTTTTACCTACATTTTAGACAGCTTACAGTCATTGTTCCTCTGTGTAAGTGGAGAAAATTAAACCAGGAGATTGAACCCTAGCTATTTTTCATCACTAAAAAAAATTAATTTTATTTTGTAGAATACTAGAAGTAGTGAAAATCTACCAGTAAAATCTACGAATTTAAAAGAATGAAACCAAGACACAAATAGAATTTTAAAAGCAATTGTGCATCATGCAACCAAATTAAAGAGCCTCATATAAAATGAACGCATTTCACATACCGTTTGCCATTTCACTTTTGATTTTTCTGCTTCAAACTTGGCCACCTCTTTTCGGTCTTGAACTGACACCAGTAATTTCCATATACAAAGTAAAACAATGCCAATGAGAAGGATGGCAAGGGTGACACCCACCATTATCATTGGGATATTTGGAAGCTGTGGGCAATCTGTGGAAACAAAAAGAATTATGACTATGGATATCCAATCAGTAAATTTTAGGCAATTAAAAACAGCCAAGAAGCATGCCAGGTTTCTCATACGGTGGGAGCTGTGCATGCCTTTTCCTTCAAGTCTATATTATTTTCCTCCTGCTACCTGCTGTTGTGGTTTAACCCCAGCCAGCAACTAGAACCACGCATCCACTCGCTCACTCCCAAGTTGGGATGAGGGAGAGAACTGGAAGAGTAAAAGTGAGAAAAAACTCCTGGGTTGAGATAAAGACAGTTTCACAGGTAAAGCAAAAGCCGCGTACACAAGCAAAGCAAAACAAGGAATTCATTCCCTGCTTCCCATCGGCAGGCAGGTGTTCAGCCATCCCCAGGAAAGCAGGGCTCCATCACACCTAACAGTTACTCGGAAAGACAAACACCATAACTTCAAACATCCCCCCCTTCCTTCTCCTTCCCCCAGCTTTATATACTGACCGTGACGTCACATGGTATGGAATATCCCTTTGGTCAGTCGGGGTCAGCTCTCCCAGCTGTGTCCCTCCCAACTTCTTGTGCCCTCCCAGCCTGCTCGCTGGTGGGGTGGGGTGAGGAGCAGAAAAGGCCTCGAGAGCTTAGCTAAAACTAAAACCACCAGTGCACTATCAAATGTATTTCTCATCCCAAATCCAAAACACAGCGCTATACCAGCTGCTAATAAAAAAGTTATCTCTATCCCAACTGAAACCACACCTGCTAAAGGGTTTGTGAAACTGGCTGAAAAATAGTGCATTAAAATGTTTAAAAAATCAGTTGCTAACTTCTTCCACTGCTCTTCTACTGTGTTGATTAGCAGCTGCTGGATACAGACCCAGATTCTGAAAAGTTAGAAAATTATTTTCAAATTTGTGTCATTATACATTAAAAAGCAGGGCTGAGTTGACAAGATTATAAGTTTTACAATGTTACAGCTGAAGCTGTACTTCAACTGACTGATATTCAGTGTGTTGCAGAGGAAAAGACTCTAGTGAGATCTGTACCAGAGTGAAGAGACCAACGATACTAAGAAAAAGGAGGAAACTGCATTTCGCCCATGAAAACAATGAGAAAAAAAATTCCATTACACTTGCTGAAAAGATTGAACTGAACCATTTGACGGAATTTTGCATTTCAAGTTCTGCAATAAATTTTATCACACAACATTTCAGAGTCAAAAATAAAACTGAAGTTTTTGTTTCGCCAAAACATAAAGTTTGATTCTTGTAATATGAAGAAGTATTGATCATGAAAGTCACTGAACGCTATTGTTTTACCAAGTTTTCTGCTGAATCAGGTTTAAGGACATTGAAAATCCATTTTGGTCTCATTTGGCTTACATGAATTGTATTTCACATTACTTTTTTGCTTGATGTCATCATTTAACTAATTGACGGGATTTGGCTTGAGCTATGAGTTAATGCTCTGGCTACTGATGCTGTCTTGACTTTGGTTCCATAAATGAAACCAATTTCTAGAGCATTATTGGACGTCTCATCTCCGGTCACGTTCGCATGCATCACAACCACCACGGCACAATAGTTTCAAGGCTCAGGAGCAGAACAGCAGATGACAGCAGAGCTGGTTATTGCAGAGTTGTGGGAGGGCCACTACACATAAGCTAACAAACTGTGCCTTGCTTACAATATTCCTGTCACTTTTTTTTTGGATCTACTTAAAATGCATAGTAAATGTATTTAATGAAGAGAATTTTTTTCAGCGGTTTACCCTTAAATTCTTGAGTCTTAGGGGTGTAGTTTGTAAACTACCTTTTGTTACAACCATCTTTGCTGTAATAGTAACCTATATAAAACCAGACCACTGTTCTTATGGTAGAAGCTGCTTTTCCTGTGCAGTGAAATCACTTTTGTTCTCACAGAGAAATGCCACACAAAGGGTTAACAAAATAAACGCCATTTGTGCCAACAGAACAAGGCTGCAAATCTACATGACTTTCCCTAAAACATACCTTACAGTTAGCACCAAGAAACAGGGTGTGTCCAAAGTAAAAAAAAAAGAAAAAAAAAAGGTTTTTATTGCTTGGAAACTAAACCGGCAGCTGGAAAGTGGTGTCCGTGTTCTCTCCTGTCTTACGTGATTAAGAGTTTTAATGAAAAAATCAGTTATGCAAAATATTAAAAACTTAATAATGTTACAACATTAAGTGTAATTATAAATATATTTTAGAATTTCATCAGGCCTACCCAACCGGATAGTCTTTTGGATATTTGTCCCTCTGTGAAATACAAAGTGAAAATTTCAAAGTGAATTACAATTTTCTCGTGTAATGCAAAGGACATTCGGTATTATCACCTTAGAACTGCACAGGGTGTTAGAAAAACTAACTTACTCTTGCAGCCCAGGGATCATTCTGCTCATCTTTCATGAAAGGCCGAGTATTTATCTTACTACCACATAAAATAAATACTCGAGGAGGTGCTCTTTGGGCTGGGCAGAGGAGAGCTACGAACACAAGGAGGTGCAGTGTTGCTTAAAAGAGCTCAGCTTCTAGATAGCTCAGCCTGCCAGTATTTTTAAATTAGATTTCATGTAGGAAAAGCAATATTTACTGCTTACCTTTCTGTTCTATGCTATGAATGACTGTCCTCCCCTGTTCATCCATAGCCAGTAGAAATGTGGTTATACATTCATTTTCCCACTGCAAAGAGCAGGGAATGGATTTATCCTCCGAATAATCTGCAGAAGGAGGGGGAAAAAAAGTCATTCGTCAGATCAAATGAAATTTAATGTGTAATAACAAGAGTGACTGCTGGCATCATGTTTGTCACAGCCTTGTCTGTGGATGGTAAGGAGTGAAAAACGAAAGCAGAAATACCTTAGAATTTCTACTAAATTTAACAGCTTTTCTTCCACTCCAGTTTTGTTTTGTGTTAGATTTTTTACTCATATTTCCCAAGAACTGATCCAGGTGTTGTCAGTCTGCACTGACCACCTAGCGCACCCTATTAATCTGGTGTACTGTGAATTTCAATCAATCGGAAGTGCTTGCAAGACACTTCACCGCCAGCTGTCTAGGAAATTTAATAGTCCCCAATTATAGGGCAAAGTAAACAGTATGTTCTCTTTGGTTTACAGCTACTCCAACTGTGTCTAGATTATGTTTCAGAAGTAGATATACATACATCGAACAGCAATGGATATTGTTAAAAGGGCTGCCATTTATTTTTTCCACAATATCCCTGTCATAGATTAGTGCGTCCAGTACTGCCGCAACAATAAATATAAATTAATAACAGAAAACTGTGATTCTGGGATCTCTTTAATGTGATTCCAGGGGAAGCAGAGAAAAAGTGACCTGAGGTGACAGTCTGCCACAGTTTATTTGTCTCTCCATTTAATGTAGAGCTACGCAAAAACTTAATCCTTTTTTTTTTCCAGATAATTCCTAACTGGGAAATCTTTTCTGCTGAGAAAAGCTCATTCAAAGGGAATGGGGAGACAGGAGGAAGTTGGCTGTGAGGGATGATATAAAACAAATAAGACAACTGAAAATTGAGACTACGGGTCCAGAGCCAGAAACACCGTAATTCGGAGCCTGACCATTATATAATATTTTTACAGAGCAAAAATATCCAACCCTATAACTGTGTGCAATTATATCTCTGTGGCTGAATGCTTGTTAAGTTTCCATATAACCCATGTTTTAAAGAGCATTGGAAACCTAGGTATGCTTTCAATACATTTTTAGTAAAACTTCTTAGGTTTTTATTTTTAGAGGTAAGAAAAACCAGTAAGCTTCTCAAGCATTTCTTTGAAAACCATCATCGCTTTAACCTCTCCATTATTTCTTACCAGTCAAAAGTCTTACTGAAATTTCATAAGCAACTGCGCTAAAAATCTTAAGTCCTTAAACTTTAAAGAAGACTAATGAAACATAAAGTAGGAATCTCACAGGAATACGGATTTTCAAGAAATCCATGGCACATAAAAAAGTAAGTGCTCGCTCTTTTTTCTTTTTCTTTTTTTTTTTTTTTGCATATTGCTTATTATCATAGGTTTGATCTTATGGAAAAGACTATTAAAGACCATAGAGAATGTAAAAGTATAAATAGTTGACTGCTCAGCAGTCCTTTTCTCTGCTTGTTTTAAAGTGAGAATCACATCTGGTTGGATTTTAATGGAAACACACTCTTGATTTGTGACAATTTTGCATTTAACCTGTTGCCTGTCCTTGGTGGCAGTGCAATACGTTACCTATCAAGGTGACAGGCAGACAAGACTTGCTGATTTAACGAGATTTGTTTTTGTTAAAAAGACTACAAACTGCAGACTGAGTGTACTCAATTAATGGCACTCAGTGCCAGGTCGCAATTCCAGTAACACTGTCACAAGTTTTGCAATATTTGTTATTTCCCAACGCGTTTAAGCAAGCAGACCCGAAGAATATTGGCTTGCTATTTAAAAAAAAAAAAAAAAAGAAAGAAAATGGTAGTTGTTAGCTGTCCTGCAGGCAGAGAAAAATTTGCAGGCATATGCCAAATATCACCCAGAATGCAGTAACTGCAAATATATTAGTTATTTTTAAATTGTAATTTTTAATTTAATGTCATAATTTGAGACCAAGTGGAACACAAATCTGATGGTGTGCAAGAATGTAGAAATGACAGCAAAGATGGCAGTTCAAGCTATTCCGAACGCAGCTTATGGTTAGTATTTTTATTTCTCTGATGCTATTTTTAGGATGAGCGATCACTAAGAGAAACTATTGCATAGATTATTTTCAGTTCATCAGCACAAAAATTTGCCTAGGTAGATAAACTCCTGTAATTTACACCTGAGTAATTTTCTCTGTTCTGCAGGGAATCATCATACTTTTTCCGCTTCTGCCTCCAGCCTAATTCCATTAATTTCAATGGTATTTGATATCACTGGAGTCACACTGGAAGAAGAATTGCATAACGGTGGCAAACTGGATCCTTGAAGTATAAAAGACTGTTTCCTAACAGATACTTAGATAAAAGATTTTTTTTTAAAAAAAAGTCTGTAAATTTAAAGGTTGTTATGCCCTTTCTTGTTTGTCTTTTGCTCAACACAATGCATTTTCTTAACAGTTTCATCTCACTTTGGGTCAGAACAACAGAGCAGTGCTGATACAGAGGCTTATTCAGGCTCCAGCATCCACTTTGCCGCTGTACTGGGAATTTTTGTGGTGTCAACACTACAGGGTAGGAAAAAACTCTGTTCCTCTGAGAAAAGTGTAACTGTCCCTGTTGGGCTTGTGGTGCCCTGTGGCCAGGGTGGTGGCCGGAGACGCTTTTTAGGAACAGTAGTTCCCCCTGGGTAGCCAGTAGAGCAACAAGGGCTCCTCATAGTCCCATCTGGCAAAGGGGGAATCAGCTCGATTTAATAGTCAAATATTAAAAATGGGTGAAAACAAATATTCAAAAGCATTGCCTGCCATGGAGATGAGCCCAGTAGGCGTGAAGCCATCAGCACCTCCAGCGCTGCCGTGTCATCCCTGACGGATCCCCAGGCGGGGATGCCGCGTGCCCCGCTGACCCTGCAGCGGGAGGAGAAAGCCCCAGCACCCCCGGAGCCGAAGCAGAGGAGGCTCAGAGGCTAAAACAGGCATTCTGGGAAATAGGAAAAGGTAAAGCCTGCACTTTTTTTATTGCTCCACAGTTCCAGTCATTGAGTTGCAACATACGCATGCAAAAGGGAAAGCAAATCTTTGAATGCTAATGTCTTATTTAACCTAGAGCTATTTCTAGCTTTCAAAAAGCCTTGAAGCATTAAAGAAACTGAAATACAAACCAGAAAGGAGCAGTATGCTACCATATGAAGTTGCGTAATAAGCTGTCTTAAATATTATGTGGTGGTCTAGTTATACCACTTTCAAAAATTTTTTCTGTTGAGGTAATACAGTTGTGATTTTAAGATTACTTTTTTTATTAATATTTTCAAGATTTACTTTTTTTTTCCCCTCAGGACTTCTTAATGAGGCTACCTCCATGCCAAAACCAAACTTTTGTGCTATTACACAAGCATTTTAGATTAAACACAGTTTACAACATCTTCTTTTTTTGTTAATTTTTAAAATTTTTTTGGAGGAGTTTGGATGGGAACAGTTATCCAGCCTTCACTATAGCGGTGGCTGTAACTGCTGCAAATAAACTTCAAATCTAAAGAAGTAGCTGACAGTC
This sequence comes from Larus michahellis, assembly GCF_964199755.1. Taxonomy (NCBI): domain Eukaryota; kingdom Metazoa; phylum Chordata; class Aves; order Charadriiformes; family Laridae; genus Larus; species Larus michahellis. The sequence goes on along the minus strand of NC_133902.1, from coordinate 42,146,877 downwards.
CTAACCAGGGAAGCAGAGGACACGAAAAAAAGGAAATAAGCAGGAACAGGAGATGATGTTGTCATTCTCCGATTCCTGTGACCTCTATGTGTGTGAATGGAGCCACAGAAGTCACTGTTCCTGTTCAGTATTCATAATATTTGAAAGGAGACTGTCTTATACATTCCTAGCTACAGATATCTGCCATATGGCAATAGCAACCTGAAAATTTCGCTAACTACAGAGATACAATAAAAGTGCTCGTATGTTTTTGAAGCTTGAAAAGATATATTTTTATATTTGTAAACATACACTAATGTCTGGAAAGTGAAAGCATAATAAAAATTTTAATAAAAATACAAAATTAGAATTAGTTTTCCTCACAAGGGCAATATTTGCAGCTTTTAAGCTCTATATTATGGAATAACGTTATCAAAGCCAAAAGGTGTAGGCTTTGTTGGAAAGATGTGTAACAGTGAAATTTGTGAAAGCTTGCAGCTCTGGATGGGCTCCCATCAGTTTGCAGGCACAATCCTTAGGTGTCCATACAGCAGTCTGCGTTGTCGTCCTGACTTTTACTCTTGCCTGATTTAATGCTTAAGTTTACATCTGTGGTGTGGATATAATGCACCTATGTCCTGCCTCACCTAACAGTCGCGCTTTGCCATAGGACTGGTGCTAGGGTTGCCATTAGAATAAACAGACTGCCTACAGCACAGGCAAGCACCTTCCTCTACAGGAAAGAAAAGGACTTTGATGTAGTATTTCATTTAATGTTGTATTTTTTTTCTGAGGATAATTCCTATTCCAGAAATTCCCATTGATGGAGAGCAGTTTTGAATTACAATGAGTAACTGAGAGAGGTGCTTAGCCTTTAGGATACTGGGAGTGTCTCAATAAAACCTGACAAGAAGCTGAATGTCTTTGCCGCAGGTTAAAGGTCTGTGTCTAGTTGCCGACTCTAATCAGGAGTCTGCATAAGGGCTGGAGTCAGGTTTTGCTTTTCCACGGTAAAAGAAGCCACCCTGGAGCTCATGGTGCAGGCTGACTTAACCTCAGGGGCTTTCATCAGCCACTCATTTGCAGGGACCGGTATTTATTAAATTCTGTCCTTTCTTACATAAACTGATTAGAAAGTAGGTGTGATCCAATGAGTTAATTAAGCTGGAGGGGTAATACCAGCCCTGATCTGCATTTCCCACTTACCACAGAAGAACCGTAGACGGGCAGCAATTGCCTTATGATCCCTAAGATAATTCCACAGCAGAAAAACAAGGCTACTTTCAAATACAAAACTACTGAAAGTGGAAACTATCTCTAATCACGCACACAGAGAAAAGGAAGATCAAGTGTACAAACCTTCTGCAGTGCTGACAGTTGCATCAACCAATTTGCATTTTTCACTGCATTCTCCCGGTGACTTGTCATCGGAAGCCAAGTGACATTCCACACAGCTCCTGTGGAAAATAATTCAGCGGCTCATCAATCTCTGCCTGTCACAAAGCAACAACATAAAAGCCAGTACGTATGCATCTGCATTTTAAAAAGAAGCTAAACAAAAGGTCTTGTGCTATGGATACAGTAGTTCTCAGAAATATGATAGGTACGGCCACCAAAAAAAACCCCAACCCAACCATAAAAAAACCCCAAACACCTGAATAAAGGTATTGTGGATAAGCTCTCTCTTGTCCTCGTTTCTCTCCCAGCTTACTAGCTACCAGACAGAACCCCAGGCAACATTATTCATGTAGGTCTATCAAAGACATGGGGTTACTCACACATAACATTAATTTTCAAAAATAAATATTCGTAACTAAGCTCACACGAAACACCAGCCAAAGGAATGCCTATCAGATGAACAATATCTGAAACCGGCTTCAGAGAGATCAAGCTGGGGCACCTACTATAAGTCTTCCTTTGTTGAAAGTCTATTGAATAACGTATTAAAACACTATTCAGGTGTCTCAACAGATGTCTCTTGAATGTGATTACTTGTCTCAGGAATTACTTACTTGGATCCTAATTATAATAATATACTAATGCAATTTATCGGAAAATTATTTACTTTATTTAATGGTGGAATGACTGAAATATTTAAAAACACAGAGTCTAAACCAATGCCTTTAGAAGTCTCTGAAAATCTTCCCAGAAATTCAATGAGGATTTCAATATATCCAGAGTTTATTCCTGGAAAAAGGAAGCAATGAATACAATTCATATATGAAAATTTTTGATGCGAAATGTATCTTGCTGATTCTTCACAAATAACTTCAGCCAGATTCAGGGGCTGAGACTCTGTGCAGGAGCCTGAAGGACCAACTGCTTAAAGAAAAGAACAGAACTGCAAGAAAACATCCCCAAAAGTACTGGCCGTCTCCTGTCGCATTGAATTACATATATTCATTAGAATATGATGAGGCTGCCAAGATTATCTTCATGGGATGGAGATGACCTTATCACTCGCTCTGGAGATGGTGAATAGTAAAAGCGAGTAGGTAATGGGATAGCCTCTATCTCATGGAGACAAATTCAGTGCTGTTGGTGGTTTTGTCATATTTGCCATGTTTCTTATACTGCCACTCTTCTTCTGAGCTGCCTAGCCATTAATCTCCATCCCCTCTGACCTGGTCTTTCAGCTCTCTTGGTTACCCTAGCTGGGATTCCCAATGTTCTCTCTCTTTTGGCTTTCCCTGACCTGCATTTCAGCAAAGGAAGACACTGGACCAGAGAGAAAAGATCTAACACTGCACACAATATACATGTTTAAATAGACTAATGTAATGCCCATCATGTAAATTTATATTTCTTGTTCTCTGACAAATGGAGCAGAGCAAAGCAGCAACATTGTCTTTCATGTTTAGAGCAGTTGCATGCCGAAGTTCTCTTTGCTTGAAGCTTTGAACAAACTGTTTGGCTTGGTTTTGTAGGTCCAATTTAGCACTAACATAAACGATGATTAAATCGCATGCCATAGAATAGCTTCTCATCTCAGATACAGTGTAGACTGCAACGACAGGCATGAAAATACAGTGGTGGAGAGCTGGTGTGGAAGAGGAATGGGCCTCAACTCTAAATAAGCAGACATGAATATAGTCATGAAACTTTAATGCAACTTACTGACTCGGAGCTCAGCAAGCAAAACCAGGGTCATTAATAATGTGTATTCTGTGAAGCCTAATTCAACTTCTAGCTTAAATTTCTGTGGAAGCCTGCTCATTTTGGGCTGACTGTAGCCCTGCAAGAGCTCACATAACACAAGCATAAGCATGCGTGTACTTAGAGCGGTCAGCTTTGTGTCACACATGGTTTTGGTTGCTTTTCCTACCATGCCCTGTAGCATACACCACGCATCACGGCAGGAAAGCTACATAAATTTTGTATGCTCAGTGAAGAGAAGACACTTCACCATTTACAATCAATTTATCATCAACTTATACGTGACATACAGCTACGCACTGATTTCATCCCCAGACTATGAGCCAGTTTATCACAGTTGGGCCCCTTTAATTCAGCCAAGCTTAACTGAATTTGGACTATGAATTTGCACATGTGTAAAGCTTGAGCAGACAGTGTGACCTTATGAATTCATACGAATGAGAATGGTAATACAAATGCCAAACTTTTCTGTGAGTCCTCATTTTTGCTGTAGTAGCTATGCTGGGATGTTTTTATTCTGTACAGTGGACTGCAAGGAGATTCATCTGTATTTGTCTGACGTTACCGTAGGCAGCCACCATTCTGATTAGTTGTACAGACAGGGGCAGCAGTGGAAGTGTGATGTTTTACTTCTGCTGCTTGTAGGTGATTAAATTGTTTTCCATAAAGTTCTATTGTACGCGAGTAATGCTGATAACTGGTTGATGTATGAGGTACAACTACCTCTCTCAAAGGGCAAAGAAGCTCTTGGGTTCTGGTCTGTAAATCCCATTTACGGTAGCGGCAGTAAGCACCCTGCTGAGGCAGTACAGGAAATAGATACCTGGACGACACAAACGTCAAAGATGTAAAACCAGCACATTACCGCCTGGAACTGCAAGGGTCACCGCAGAGAGGGCATTTTTCACACGTTTGGCCTGAAGCCCCCGGGTGGGTGCAAGCGCACGACCCGCAGACGCATTCGCCTCTGCCACTGCACAGCGTCCCATCCTCAGCAGTGCAAGCGCTGGTGTCAGTCGTGCAATTACAGTATTCACCAGTCCATCCGCTGTGGCACAGGCATTCCCCACAGTCACAGTCACCGTTGCCTGCAAAAACATTTATTATACTTTAAACCGGTCTCTGAATAAGAACCTGAATGATGGCCTTTAAAATCATTCTCCTTAACAGCAGATATTTTCCACTCTCCAACTCTTCCCACTCTTAAACATCCTTCTTCCTCCCCCAGCATTTTCAGATTTAAGGGAGGATCAAATTTTCGCTTAGGCTGGCTGTAAGCCAGAGCAGCTCCATTCTCTTCACCGGAGTCCTCCACACAGATCTTATCTCCCAACGGGGCACAACCTAATGGGTAAGTCCTCATTCATTTATAGCAGCATAATTTCAGCCTGTCTATTCAGCACAATCTCATTGCTGGTTCCGGCCAGTTTAATGCTATTCCCATTTTTTCAATAGGATTGCTTCTGACTTACAACGGTGTAGCCCAGGTAAAAAATTCTAAATACAAGTTCTCAAATTCTGGTTGTATCTCACTAAGATAAACCAAGAATCATTGAGGTTACTGGGTTAAAATTACAAAAATAACAGAATTATCCTAAAAGTGATTAGTTGAGATCAATTAATTAAGATTTTTATGCTTTGATAATCATGTCAGAGTGAAACTGTACACTGGCGCCAGTATACTTACCTAAACTTCCTTGGAGCTAAAATCACCTACAGCCATTAAGTCTGCCCCAGGGTGATGGCAGCTGATACGCTCCAGTAAAGCCATGCCAACTGAGACTAGCTACGGAGTGGTTCAAGGTGCCTCATTTTTAAATTTGAAAACGGGGTTAAAAGTTGTTTCCTGTTTTAAGTCTAAAGATCATTCAGAAATAGTAAATTACACTTTATACAGAACTGATTGCGAGTGATGATGAAAATGATGATTCAAGATGATGAAAATGTAGATTCACAAGCTGATAGCTAAGAATGAGACAATAAAGCTCTAAAATGCAGACACTAGAAATAGCATCAAGGGATGGATGGTACCTCCACACTGGAGCCCTCTGTGCCTCACACAGGAGAAGTCATCGCACTCGCAGCGTGGCCCGTACACCTTTCCGTAGAGGGATGGGTGGCAGACGCACTGCCCGCAGTAGCAGTCGCCTCTCCCGCTGCAGGAGCTCTGCTCTGCAGAGCCCTTGCAGGAGCTGGTGCCCAGGGAGCTCTCGTGGCATTCGCAGTGCGGCCCCACGTACCCCGGGCTGCAGACGCACACCCCGCACTCCAGCGATCCTTTCCCCTTGTTGCATTTTGGGCTGTTCTTCTCAGCCTCTGACTGGCAGCTACAGCTGCATTGGGGATGAATTTCCATTTCCAGCGTGTCACTGAGCCCCACTGGTTTTATCACAATATGCCTTCTGTTTTTTTCGCAAGAGGAGAGGCTCACAGTCACGTTGAAAGAGGCCTGGAGGAGAAAACGGTGTCTGTTCAGAGCTGCAGCACACGTAGCTCTGCAGGGTGCTCTGGAAGCACATGCAGAGGACAGAAGAAGATCATAGAATGGTTAGAGGAAGGGACCTTAAAGACCATCTTTAAGGGGGTTGGAACTAGATGATCTTTAAGGTCCCTTCCAACCCGAACCATTCTGTGTTTCTATGATCTAGTTCCAACCCCCCGGCCCTGGGCAGGGACACCTCCCACTAGAGCAGGTTGCTCAAAGCCCCATCCAGCCTTGCCTTGAACACTTCCAGGGATGGGGCAGCCACAACTTCTCTGGGCAACCTCTTCCAGTGTCTCACCACCCTCACAGTAAAGAATTTCTTCCTAATATCTAATCCTACTTTTTTTGTAACTTTTTTGGAGGAAGATTATTTAATAAAGAGCAAACTCTCTACCTTGGTGTCCTAAATTCACTGGACTTCATGTCTTTTGAGAATTTGTTCTTTACTTACCGTGTCTCCCACTTTCACATGAGAGCATTTCCTCTGACGTGGAAAAAGGGTCCCATTGTTACAGATGGCTGTGAAAGAGAGATTGAGACCTTCCGTGTCTCCCAAAACCTCCAGCTCCACCTCAGACCTCAGCTCCTAAAAGAAAAAAGGCGTGAGATGAATGGAATGATAACACTACCAAGTACTGCTAATGCTCCACGTTTGTGTGACACGGATTGTAACTTATTCCAACCTAAATGGGAGTAAATTCATGGTTTTAGCACTTTATTTACAGACTTCTGTATTGAAAGAAAAATGGAGAACAGGCAAAACAAAGAAAGTGCCGACAGAACCGGCTTTCAGTGGAAAGCAATGGTGGTATCAGTTTAATATCCGCTATCACAGGGCTTATTTCCTGCCCTTGCGGGAGAATAAATTCAGTCTTTTATTAAATCATCTTTCATCGCTAAGTGCTCTGCTGACTGATACAGGTTTTCCTTTAGCTCTGGTCTTACCAAGGAACAGATTTGTGTCCCTGACTGTATTGCTCACACTGGGCTCTTCCTGATTAACCAGCCTGTGGCAATATTGCTCCCCGTTTATCTCTGCTGGTAGAATCAAACCTCACAATTTCTCTCACGGCAGGGCAGGCGTCGAGCCCACTTCTGCCCCAGTGCGGGGCCTTCATGACTGAGCTTGATATTGCCAGGGCCAGAGCCAGGGCCAGAGCCGAGTCCCACAGTGAGCTCCTGCAGCTGGGGGCCTCGCTCCATTCTTTTCTTCTCCAGGTGGAAATTCCTGCTTCATGAGCTGTCGGTTCTCTTTCAAGTTGCATACAGCAACATACTAATTTCTTAAATCAATTTGTTCAATCAAACTTTCCTTTCTTAAGCGAAAAACTTACTTCCTGAACTCTCTCACACCCAGGGTTTTATATTTAACTCTCTAAAATATTTTATAGCAACTGCGCTTACACAACTTATCCTTAATCCAAAGCCTACGGCAGACCATAAGGAAATTCCCTATGACTTCATCGGATTGTGGATCCAGTAAATGGAAATTTTCAAAAGTACCTTAGCAATTGCTGAGCACAAGTCTCACCGACTTGCCTTCATGCTTTTACGAGCTTAATTGCTTTACAAAATACCCCCTGCACTTCAACCAGAGCATGAGCACTTGCTGACCTTACTTCAGTGAGTCATTCCAGTAAAGTCACCAGGATGACTCACTGGAGTAAAGGTCTGGTCGGGTAAAACCAACTAAAAGTAGAATAGGTATAAACCTGCATAGCCAGCAACTCCCCGTCCTTTGTACATGTCCTGGATTCCCTGGAAATTTGTCTTAGCATTGTGTTTGGTGGGGTATTTTTAACGTCTTTTCATTTGTAAAACCTTGTCAGTAAACCAAAGCACTTCCAGAAAGAACGGCAACATGTCGTGCAAGATGCATTCAGGCAACACCCAGAAGTCTTCCCAGCAGACAGCCAGAGCAGTGAAACTGCACTGGGCACCAGGTTGGTAACCTTGGTAGCTCTGGATGTGTCCAGTTTTCCCTTCATATTTGTTTTAGAGTTTAGGTGCTTATGTTGTTATTGAAACAATTGAGAGATTTGTTTCCAGTAGTTGGTCTCTCGCAAAAGGACAAAATATAGCAAAACTCTAGACAAAACTGTGAATGTTGGTATGCGCTAATGTGACAGGAAATATCACCAAATAGTCCCTCTTCCACCAGCTGTGAACCTACAAGGCTCAAAGGGAGTGCAACCGTGAGAGAAACTTAAATGCTGCTGAAGACCAAGTCATAATACTTTGAATCCTGGTGCCTGTCCCGGGTCATTATGAACCTGCCTTGCTGTTGTGAGACGGCAAAATATGCACCTTACACCACTGAAAATGAACGTATAAACTGTGACAAACTCCAGCTTCTTAGATCTTAATATCTGTGAGGACTTCTAATGGTATTTTAAATCTACTAAGCTGCCTGCCCATACTTTGGGGACAAATAGCAGACAGTTTAGTGAGCTTTAAGCCATTCACAGAGAAACATTTATTGTTCAAAAATTTTCCTGAGTGAAACAACAGACAAAGCAGTGTTACAAACTTGTGCCCTGGTGTTACCTGTCCCGTTTTAATATATTATTTCTTTGGTCTTATTTCCTGGAAGTGAAAAGGTAACCAAGCACTGGAAAAAAAGAGTGGAATTCTTCTGGAATTTTAAAATCCTGGAATAACTTTAATCAAACGGCCTGATATCTGTCACCATGCAATTTAGCCTACAGCTCTGCAATACAAAGTTAGGCAGAATTCAATGTTAAACAAAGCAGGCAGAAATATGCTTACAGAAGAAAATGAATCATACTTGGAAAGAACACGAGAACTCCTTGGAACAAATATTTTGACAGCTCAGACTTTCTTAACTTGCTTACTTCCTCTCTGAAGCTTTTAGACAGCAACACATGGTGAATGGTATTGGCAAACCTTGTGTTTGTACAGCAAGCAAAGACTCAAAAGCACTTTAAAAGCATTAAAAGATTTAGCCTAACTCTACACTTGGGTGGCAAATAGTTATTTATTCCTTTCTTGTGGGTAAAGAAACAGAGATAGCGGGCATTGAATTACACTGCTCAGAGTAACATGAAAGGGTTGTGGCAAAAGCAGAGTTAGATCTTCTGTTTTGCGTGTGATTTTTAACCCTCATTTCCCCCTTCCCAGTGCAAAAAAATTCAGATGACTTCACTTATAAGGTGGTTTTCAGTGTTTCCTACTTGGAAGATTTTCAATCATGAAGCAATAAAGTGGGCCCCGGGAAATGTTGAGTGTGCTACGTGTTGCTGCTTGTATACTTTGTACATCTTGAAATACATGTGGGATTTTAAGAACCGATGAGTAACTCTGGTGCGTGGTCCAGACATGATGTGCCTGAACGAGGACACGACGAGGTATGGCCCCAAGGCAGGAGCACCATTCCTGCAGCCGCCTTCCTGCTGCTGTGGGATGGGAGCGAGGACCCAGCTCAGAGCCCCCTCCAAACCCTGCCCACAGCACGGCTGAACCCAGGACCAGCCGAAACAACTCAGGAGCTGCACCAGGATCACCACTGACAGCTCTGGGAGATGATCTGCTCAGCACGCAGCAGCTAAAAAGCCAACAATGTCCTGGGTGTCATAAGCAAGGATGCTGAGAATAAGACAGAGGGCATCGTTTTGCCTCTGTATAAACCTTAGTGTGCCCTGTCTTGCGTACTGCAAGTTCTTCTGGTCTCCACAGCTCAGGAAGGACTCACTGCAGTCAGGGAGAGTAAAGAGAAGGTCAGCTAAAGTCACCAAGGGGATGGAACAGCTGAGCAGAGACTTAAAAGGCTGGAATTGTCCAACTTGGAGAGAAGGTTGAGGGGTGGAAGGTGTCTGAGTGATAAAATATTATGAAATCATAAAGACATGAAGATAAGGTGAAGGTGGAGCTGTTATTCCCCGAACCCTGCAACACCAGAACTAAGGTGCACTCAGTGAAACTTCAAAGCACAGGGAGTAGTTTAAAATATGAAAAAGAAAAATGTATCTTGACACAAATTCCTTTTTGAGGCAGGAGGCAATGGAGACTGAAAATATCAGCAAGTCCAAAAAGGAGAGTGGAAAAAAAAATAAATGTAGACAACAGGTAACCCTAGGGGGAAGAGGCGAGGATGCACTCTCCACCTTTCCAGTGTTCCAGCAAGGCAGAAGATGCCGTGACACTGCAATTAGAGGAAGAACCGTTCTGCACTTAACACAATGTTGCAGCAAAGGCAGCAGGACACGGCACTGGGACAATTATTTTTTGTTTTTTCGTTACTCACCGGACAACAAAATGGTATTTCAGCTGTTAAATGTAGGAACCTCTGTCTGTACGTTAGAGTGCCAGCCTCAAGAAGTCCTGATAGGAACCAGATGTGACTAGCAACAGGTCAGACTCCAGAAGAGAAATCCTGGTGCCACTGAATAGTTAGCAATATCTTTGCTCATGTAAAAATTTTGCCTCGTATTTATTAAGATGTGTAGACTCCCAAGATTAACCTTGAAGTTCTTTGCTTATTTAGTTTTCCATAGGATAGACAATCTTCTGGTACCTTGTATTTCATTTAAAAAACTGTAACTCACCAATTGTATTGCTTTTATAAGAGTTATCAGAGTTAAAAGAATTAGGTTTGCCTTCCTGTCATCAAAATGAAAATAATTTCTGGCATAATGATGATCATCTCATTCAGGTGATAGAAGGAAGAGCAGAAAAAAAAATAGGGAAAGAAAGAGAAGCTCTTTGCAAAGAGTTATTTGGCATTGTAGCCAACTGGTAGAGCAGGTTTTTAACAAAAAGGGGCTGAGACGGAAGAGAGAAATCTATGGTATATCAGCATATATGTAAATTGATATATCTGTGTGAAGACATGTAAAACTGTCTAAAAACATTCCCCTGACAGAAGAGAACCAGGCAGCCAGGATGCATTTTACAAATAAAGCTCTGAAAAACAGTGCTGTGTTTATCTTAGTGCCATCTTCACAGTATTTCTTGGTATTATCTCAGCAAACCCATTCAAGTCTTGGTATTATCTACACAAACCCATTTCATCTCCTGCGTTCTGCATTTTAAAAAACTCAGAACAGCCTCACAGGGGCAGCATCAAGTTGCTAAAGCAGAGAAGAGCACTGAGCACAAGATTTTTGGGGGGCTTTTTTTTGCCCAGATATTCCTGCAGAGCAACTGTACGTCTGCTCCGGTGACAGCTACGGATGGGAAGAGGGTTGGGTCCCTGTCGAGGTATTGAACGGGAAGACCTGAATACCTGTATTAAAGAAGACTTAAGAGTAGGTATGAAATACGGGACTATGAAGAAGGGAAGACAGATGAGGCACTGCTGTGAATTTAGCATTCCAGCAGAACTAAGGAATGACAGAAGGTTAGAGGAATTTTGTTTCTGTGCTCACTTCATCCTCACAGTGAACAATGCTTTTCCTCTTAAGGTCAGCACCTAAGCATAAAAAGTGATGTTCTTGTAATCAGTGCAGTAGAAGAATCAAAGACGCTTGTTTTTACCAAACTGCAATAAAATATAAACATGCAGGAAGAAAACACCTTACCTGATAAGCAGCAATGATCAACTGGAGAATATTTCCAGAATCCTTCTGTAGTCGTCCAACCGTAGCTCCAGGAATAAGCTTTGCATAGTTCTGGGGGAAAAAAAAAAAAATTAAAAAAAAATAAAACATGAAAAAAGACTAGGTGACATGGTAGGTGACAAGGAGTCACCATCTGAAAAAGAACGAAATATATTGGAGCCAAATAAAAAAAATAATAGTGACATTTTCAGATGTTCAGATGATTGCAGATTCAATGACACACGTCCTGTTAAAAAAGTCCCATGGAGAAGCGCTAGTTTCACTGCAAATGAACGGGACATATATCGCTAAATCACTTCCGTGTGCTTGCAAGTTTGATACTGTAGTATTTTTCAGCTATAATTTTTCAAATTTAGAATAAAGATACATTCTGTCAACGTTTGTGTTTTCTTCTAATAAAAATAACCCAAACCAGATTCAGCTGCTCTACTGTTGTACTATTTGAGGGTCTTGGGCCATTCATTCAATAACAGCAGACACTTTTTTATCTTTGCAAGCAAGTGAGCACCTTGAATTCCCGGTTAGTGAGGGCACAGAAGTTAAGAAGTTTAAACTAAGGGCCACAAGAACTTCTAACAGATGCCCTTAAAAAAATGCTGCTGGTTTATGATTGATGTGACACCCCACATGTATCCCAGTGTTCTGCGGATATGACTGATTGTATGTTGACTTTACTTTAATAACATAGTGCCAATTTAACAATTGATTTCAGCGGTAAGTTTTCTTTTCTTTTTGCACTAAATTGCATCGTGACACTAACGTGACATCTAGCAGCTAGACTTTGAATATGCTTAATTCAAATTTATCTTTCCTGATGGCTAGGTACATGAACTTCTTTTGCTTGTGCCCATGCCTGTGAAAAATTATAAGTGTTCATCATTAAAAATATAAAAAACATAAAAAAGCCTGATCTGAGCATTCCTGACTCCAGACCCTTGGGCAGATGAACAGACAGCGTCCTCCTCAGACGTCAGCCATTGAGGGAAGAGAGTTGGCCCTTTGATCCCAATCTGTATGTTCCTGACTCCATCTGTGGAATCCCGTTCCCACCCGTTGCTGCGTCCAGTCTGGGACTTCCCCAGTGCCTGCCGGTGACATCATCCTGGGAGCTTAATACCATTTTGCATATACTGTATCTTTTTCATTATTTTCCTTTTTACCTTATTATTAATATTTCATTAAAGTAGTTTAGTTTCTTCTAAACTCGTAAATCTCTTTATCTCTCCTGTGCCTCTCCGTGCACGAGAGGCTGGAGGGGAGCATCTCTCGCTGGCCATTGGCCGATTTGGCCAAAACCATGACAATTGTAACATTCATTTTCCTTTGCAATGTATCGTATCAATGCTGTTATTTTAATTAAAAAAAAATAATCCAGAGTGCTATTAATAAATATGGGTAATTTGATACCCTTATATCCCTCTTATACTTTATGTCTCCAAAAGCCCTGTGATTACGTTGTATATTATGTATGGAATACTTATCATTCATTAGATTTCTAAAGCGCTATTGTAAATCAGTGGGATTAACTGCATTTTGTGTTACAGCTGGTGACTGTGCATTCCTGACTTCTCCTGTGATTAGGGCTCTCTCAAGGATTCTTAGAATATTGAAACTCTGCATTTTGTACCCTTGGACTTTTCAGGAGATAACTATAAGAAAAGACGATAAACCTGGAATTTGAAGTATAGCATCCTTTAATCTGTGGTATGCAAAACAAACAGCAGGGATGTACTGTTCTGAAGACTTCGTTTTATCTTTCCTCTTTGAACAAAACTTTTCTGCATGGTGATACAAGGATGACTTTGCGGTCTAAGTGTGTATCTCCAGTCCATTCGTTAAACCCTGCCTTTTAGCACATATTTCTGTTTAATTATTAACAAGGTGAGGCAGACCAATGCCTTCAGAGTCCTACTGTCATAAAACTACCCAAAGGATGTCATGGAATTTATTCTTTTAGCAAATATTCGTCAAAAGATGAACTTCCTTCTTATGGAGTTACTCTGATTCATACTAGCATGTGAAATTTGAGAATTATGCATTTGAGTTCAGTGGCGTCATGTCTGACTTTTAGCAGTGTAAGTGTCAGAAGAATTTTCATCATAAATAGAATGTCAGGCCAAATTCATAAAAATAATTTGAAATTCTGTACAAGTGTGGAGATTAGAGTACTGTAAATTCAATTTTCAGCAGTGAAATACAATCTGAAAAAAAAAACAAATTTCAAGCCGCATTCTCCTGTGATATAAAGAGAAATAATTTCTCCAAAAAAGAGCGATTTCTGTTTCAAAAGAAGTGGTGCTTTGTCAGGATTATAGAGGGAGTCTATTCCCTCATCTAAGTTGGAATAAATTTTTAAAGAATTCTGCTTGAAAACAGATAATATTAACAGTAATAATAACAACTGCTTCATGAAACATTGAAGACTGGTGTTTTGTTTTATACCAAAGTAGGATTTACACAATTTGTCAAAATAACATTATTTTTGCAATATTCACAGATGCTTTTTGAGTGAATACCTTTTCTAGAATAAAAACATTCCCCGCTGCTTTGGTAAGACTCAGCTGGGACTAATGATGCAAAAAGTTAGACATATATGAATATATTTTAAAAGACTGGGGGGCAGGGGGTGGAGATAATAATCCTTTTTCAAATAGTCTCAAATTATCAGGGCTCAGTGTAAGGAATTTCCTCTCCTCTTTTGCATTGAATTTTGAGTGGCCTTATAAATGTCTCCATGTGACTGCTTTTAAAGCTCTTGTGGTCAGGGAGAGCATCAGACCTAAATCTCCCCCCTCTTTTAGATTGCTCTCGGTAGCTCTTTGGTTGCACGGAAGGATCAAAGTGAAACCCAGCCACATTACAAGCTTGTGCAATCTGTAATATTGGTGGGTTCAGTAATAATACACACACATGCAAGTGGATAAACTGAAAATTCAGTTGAAGAGGATCAAGAATATTAAATGACTGGATTATTTTGGGCTGAATTGTTGGGGATTATACAGGGCTAGAAATATAAAATATATGTTTGACAGTCTGAACACTTAGATAGATCTAGTCTGTCTAAATAGACTAGATAATGGAATCTATGAAGTCTATTTAAATAGGTACTTTCTAAGTCCTCCCAGTCATTGCAGTGTACGCTTCTCCCTAAGAAGTGAATGATAAATGGCAGTGGTCAGTTCTGGGGTCTGATAGGATTAGAGGCTGAGGTCAAGTAGATTTGAGATGAGACTGGGGAGAGGTTTTCCACCTCAAAGGATGACTAAGTTTGGGAGGCTTTTCTGAGGCAGACTGCAGAATCTCCATCACTGAGGCTTTTAAAAAGAAGTAAAACACCAAGACAAGAGTGGTTTAATGGCAGTGCCCAAGTGCCAGTTCAGGGCCCTCTCCCAGCTCTTCCAGGCCACCCAAGCAGCGGCCTTAACACAAGAATAATTTTGTCTTGCTTTGGTCTTTTTACATTTTTAAGCATAGATACCTGATTATTTACATTTATATTACAAATTTGAATCACACAGGTGAAAACATGCCACTACTGTCCTATTGGCAGGTCCTACACGTATCGTGGAAAGTACACTGTAGTGTGGAAAATCTCCAGCGAGACTTATGTATGATTTTTGCACTTGCTCTGACTGATTTTCCACATCCACCATAACAACTATAACTGTCCAAATAAGCAACAGAAAGCAGTATTGAAAAGATGAAAGCAGCAGATAGAATATATTGAATGGGATTACTCTATACCCTACAAGATAGAACATAATTGTACTCTTTTTTTTCCCCTAACACACGAAGTAACAAGAACAAACCATTCCCCAGTTGGGTTAACAATGGCTGGCATTTTTTATTAGCTATAAATCTTCGTTTAGTGTTCCCAGTGAACAAAGGGTGCCACTTGATAACTTTGGTGCTGGTATAACAGGGACACAGGGATACTGAAATAGAAACCCCCTGATAAGAGCACTGTTGGACAACTCTGAGGGTGGCCGCCAACAATTTCCAAGGGAAAATATAATGCCATCAGTAAGACAAAAGTTTCTTTGGAAAAGGCTCTGTAAATCAAAGAGATACTTCCAAACTACCTCCTAGAACAGCCCTTATTCATGCATCTCCTGTTAAAATCAGGGAAAAAATTTCACTTGTCATTAATTGGGCCCCTATTAAGACATTGTTGAGCAATAATGAGATTTAGTAGAAGTTTTTTAATGTACAAAGTTCAACTAATCTAGGCTATGACTGCATTTCTAAGTGATTGACTTCTACTATTGCTGATCTAAATTATCTTCCCAGCAGCAGGACTGTAGAGAAAAGGAAATAAGAAGTGCCAATATCCTTCTTATTTTATCTTAGCGGGCTTTTGCTCACATTCACTGCAAAAAGCAGTTAAGCAGCCGTTGGGGGCTTTGCCTCAGCTCACAGCTGGAACACCAACGGGCCAAAAGCAGCACGAGGCTTCAGGAGGGCTGGTATCAGTGGAGTCTGAAAACTCCTGCCTGCACAGACGACTGATGGAGCTGCAGGCATGAATGATACTCAGTTTATTAAAAGTATGGATTTTGCATATCCATAACCACTGCTCCTCTGCTCTCCCCTCTCTCCTGGCCGCCATTTCCCAGGACATGATTTCCTAGAGCAGGAAATTACTTGACAGAATGGGATTCTGCAAATCCTAATGTCAAAAATCCCTGCAATAAGGTGTTTTCCCTCAGTGGACATGAGGAACGATACATGAGGGAAGATAGATTTTGTCTATCATTTTTTTAATTTTTAATCTTGCCACTGCTTTCCTATTTGTCTCATTGGAAAGAGACCAGAAACAAAGACAAATTAATAAAACTCTCAGGTCAGCTGAAAAAACGCACGATTATCTCGGACTTGAGCATGAAGATGAATGTATTTTTCAAAATATATTCTTGTCTTATAAACGTAGGAACAGGCTCAACTGTCCCTCTCTAAGCTTATAAAAGACAAAAGGGCTAATCATAATCATTACACTGAATAGTTCAGCAATGCTTAGCTTGACAATCCTTGACTTAAAAAATTAGTGCAATTCAACTTGAAATCCAATTTAAAAGTTACCTAGGAACTACAAAATCAACACATGAAGAACTTCCTAAGTAAAAGAGCCTTTCTCTGATATATAATTTCTTATCTATTTTTATTACACAAATATCTTACAAATTCAGTCCTTAATATTAGATTGACTGTATCAGCTGTGAAAAAGGGTCAACCTTAAAACAAATACTGGAGAACTGAACACTTCAGTTTGCTCACCTCGTATGTGTGAACTTGCTCATTCGTTACAGCAAAAATTAATAAAACATTGTTTTGCACAAGTTTGTCAATTAATTGTCCAATTGTGGGATACTCCTGCAAACAAACAGAAGAGAGCCACATCAATCCATTTTTTCCTGTGCGTCCTCTTGCTAATTATCTCCCATGAAACACACATTCAAATGATCATAATTAATACTGTATAGTATAAACTATAATTAGGCACTACATGTATACAAAATAAAAGACAGTATAGATAATTTACTCCCCTTGTTTTTGTCCCCTTGGGACACTTGGCTCAGTAGCCTCTGTGAGATAGATACGTACATATAGATAGATATATAAAATCCATAGAATAATACTGTGCCAGAGCAACTGGGTATTTGTTCTACACTTAACACTGTGGTGTATACATTCAGTATTTCTGAACACTGTATCTTAAGCTGATAAAGTTCTCCTACGTGAACAGCGTCCTACAAATTCCTGAACTCCTCCTGAATTCACACCCTTGCAGGGAACATGATTAATGCAAAATTTGCCTTCCCTGCAAAAGGAAATACCAGTCGGTCCTGTTCCGTGTGTTTTCCAGGTTAGCAGGAATAAGATTTGTGCGCTCTTTTTTCCTATCTATAATCTGTCATCATTCCGTACAAACACTGTTCGCTTTTTACTAAAATGTGCGATTACAAATAAAGTAGATGACAGTAAATACCCAGATTCCCCAACTCTTACACATTTCAGTGATGAAGGTATACTTTCATTAATTTTCTAAGTTGCTCGTGTCAGTCTTCAAATTTCCGGAATGCCAGAGTTGTACAAAATTAATAGTAAATTACCAGAACTGTTGACATGGAATATTCATTATTGTGGTCCAAATGACAGTTCCCATCATTAGGAATAACAATCCCTGCCAGTTTACTGTCCATCCCAAAATGAGAATCGGCATCACTCACAAACACCAGCAAATGTAGAGAATCATTCCTCCATCCGATTTTTTCCTGTCATTTAAAATACATTCATTTAGAAGGCTGTATTGCACTCATAACATAGAAAAGCAGCAGAAGATTTGGAGAACAGCATCTCAAAATAAATGAAGGGAATCATTTTAAAGGGAGAGTCCGAACATCTCTTTTAAGAGATGATGTTCGTTCCATTGTCTTTGGCTAACATTTTGTCTCCTTACTCCTGTGTTTAATCATGGGCTGGCCATGTTCGTGTCAATCTGCTCGCTACTCTAAATACAGTTAATCAAAAATAGTTAAAGAAAAAACAATCAAAAAACCAGACCCAGTAATTATATAGTTTTGGGTTTGTTTTTTTTTAATCCCTGGCAGTTAAAAAGAAACAGTAAAATATTGCAATATGCATGTTTAACTTGATACAGCCAAAAGTATTTTCACACAAATCTAATGGGGCTCTTGGACTGCGTTAAAAAAATCTTGAAAAATAATGATCTGCTTCTCTGAAATATAGCCATGTAATACCAGAAGTGATAATATACGGAAAAAATAATGTTATACCTAGAAGTTTCAATTACCTTGCAAACAGCTGCCTGCATAATTGCATCGAATCCTCCCTCTGGAGTGTCTATATTAGCAGAGATTCGCTGTCCTTTCACAATTTCATTGAATTTTTCAGCATCATTCGTTAGTGGCAAAACATGTTTGTATCCAAAGGTGGGTAAGCACTCGTATGGCACGCTTCTACAAGATAAGTGAGACAGCTTATGGAGAAGAGAAGGCTCCGGGGAGACATTATAGCTCCTTCCAGTACCTAAAGGGGGTCTACAGGAAAGCTGGGGAGGGACTCTTTATCAGGGAGAGGAGCGATAGGATGAGGGGTAACAGTTTTAAACTGAAAGAGGGGAGATTTAGATGAGATATTAGGAAGAAATGTTTTACTGTGAGGGTGGTGAGGCACTGGAAGAGGTTGCCCAGAGAAGTTGTGGCCGCCCCATCCCTGGAAGTGTTCAAGGCCAGGCTGGATGGGGCTTTGAGCAGCCTGGTCTGGTGGGAGGTGTCCCTGCCCATGGCAGGGGGGTTGGAACGAGTTGATCTTTAAGGTCTCTTCCAACCCAAACCATTCTGTGATTCTATGGTTCTATAACACAGAGTGAAACATCACTAAAATGGCTACTTTGCAGGCCTGTCTGGATTAGTGGTTTTTGTCATGTATCTCTGCATCTGAGACAGTTGTAGTGAAAAACGTAAGAGAACCATAGAGCATCCAGTGAGGTGGACAACGCAACCAGGTCTGTGTGAAGCCTGGGAAATGCCTCCTAGAGCAGAGTAATTCAGCCAGTTAACAACGCACAGTCCTTGCCGTGCTCCCTGCTGCGCCTTGTTTTCATACTCAGAAGCACATTAGGACCTGGAGTCTCTTAATGACATTCAGAGAGCACCACCAAGCTGCTGCAGTCCTGCTTCAGGCCGCAGAGCTTCTCCTCCACGTAGGTTAAGAAAGGACTAGGGCAGCCTGGGTTTGGGGGATACTGCTAGGTGTTAAGAGGGAAAAACCCAGGGAAACAACAATGATGGGTAAATGAAACTGCTGTTTTGTGTTGGGCTTGAGTTTGCACCTGCTTGGTATAGCAGTGTCATAAAATTCTTATATGTATGTATATTCTAGCAAATCAAAGAAAAATACATTATTATTCTGCACAGCTGTTTGTTAACCCATTAAGCACATTTGTAACGAGCAGCAAAGGCTAAAATGCAGAATCACTGCCAGATTCCTCTCTCAAAACATTAAACCTGAACAGAATAATGATCAGAGTGTGAAACTAAAAGAAACTTAAAAGAAAAAAAGAAGCTTCCCAAACTGACTCAGCTACTGCTGGAAGGGGGCAGAGTTTCAAGCAAGGCTGCTGAACTGAATTTTTTCCTAAAGATTAATATTATGACTTAATGTTGGCATGCAAACTGAGGTAGGTATTTTCCCAGCCTACCTGCAAGGATTGTTTATTTCTTCAGCTGTGGTTTTGATAAATGGTGAAACCGGTTTTTCAACAAAAGACCCAAACCCCAGTCTGAAGTTGCTTGTCAGTTTTGACATTTCTTTGGAAAGAGTTGAACCCAGTTCTTTGATTGTATTCAGATCATCATCCATGGAGGCTGAAAGATCCATCAAGTAATAGAGATCGATTGGATAATCTTCAGTTTGGCGAACCTTGATCTGTATTGTTTCTTCATGTCCTATGAAGGTTGTGGGAAAACAGGATACATATCAGCACTTCTAAATAGAAGTTATGAGCAACACCAAGTTGTTCATAAAATTATATATGGTGAAAATTACGTAATATTTCAAATCATCAGTAGAATTAAAAAAAAAAAATTCTCTGTTAACTAAAATCTCAAACAGGAGGTTTGAAAAATTAAAAGTAGTTCCTGTCATTTTTCTAAACTGTTCTTCAGTAAAGCCGTAACCATAGATTTACGACTGGTTGCTGTAATGTAAAAATACGAGAACATGACTTTGGCGCTATGCAGCTTTAGAAAATTTAGGCAAGAAGCTAATTAAAACTAAAGATAACATACCACCTGCATCAGAAATTTGAAGCAAACCCGGGTGTACACACAGGTTTTAATCTCAGTTCCAACACTATGATATGACCTAATTGGGTGTCTCTTACATTTCTTTATTCCAGTTTCTCTCCAGGAAAAATTCACATCTCAAGGACCCCAAAGTAGGTCTGGAGTGTTTTCATAAATGTCACTGGTACCTTGTAAATCCTCAAAGCCAGATTTTATGCTGCCTCTGAGATACGCTGTTTGCCAGGCCTGTGGGGGCGCGGCACAGGAGCAGGGCTGGAGAGGTGTCGGGGGGGTCCACTCTCTCATTGCCACCTCAATGGCAAGAGAATAGAACTACTAAAAAAATATATCCGTACTTTTTTGATGTACCGAGCACTTCTGAAAGTATTTTGAAGTCAGTCCAACCTAGCTGATGAGTAAACAGACGATTTTGGACTCAACACGCGGGTTTTTTTATCTTTATCCTATCAAGATTTTTTTATAGACCATTCAGTCCGAGAAGCTTCAATATATCACATTGACTGAAAAAAAATATCCCCCATCTATGATCTGAGTGACTTACCTGGTCGTAGCCTGAGAGTTAATTTTTGAGGAGAAATCTGTGTGACATCAGAATTGTTCTTCTGGGTCGTTAGAGTTAGGGGCTTGTCTCTGTGAATTTCTACTTCTGAAATGGGAAATTCAATCGAATTCAACTGACATCCTTTTGACAAAAGATTTTCGGGGGTATCACACCTCCCATGAATTCCAGCCGAGTCCGTGTAATTCTAAAGCAAACAGGAGAAGGGATGGTTGAGTTAAATGTATTTACTGACCAGCCACCAGCACCTGCCTGACGAAAGGTCAATCCAATGCAGGGAACAGAAGCAAAGGTGCAAGTTAGTGCAAACTAGTGTAGAAAGAGACCTAGGTGGCACGGAAATCTAAATTTGCCCTTCATGGATCATGTCACACAGGTGTATAATTAATGTAACTTACACCGATTTGGTATCCTGGGAGAAACCGCTCTATTGTTGGGGAACGGGAATTGTGCCACTCACTGCATTTGGCTTCTCACAGTACCAGGAATGATAACACAAAGCCCCTACAAGCCCCTGGTTTTTCTATTACAGGATTACACCACGAATTCACCAATCTTTCCTAAACAGTTTTGAACTGCTGATGGAACACCATTTAAAAGAGAAGGGGGCTCACAGATAATAAACTCCTCCAAATTTTGTGACAAACTGACGGTGGAGTACCCAGTGGTTTTTTTCTCACCTACTCTTTCTCCTCAACGCTCATTTAACATGTTCACTGAAGCAGGGAGCAAGTCCTTGTTACTCTGCCTGGTGCCCAAGAAGCACCAGAGCCTCCCTCCCTCGCTCCCCAGCGCCGGCAGGGCTCCCGCCATGCCCACCTCTATCTGGTTACGTTTGGCCCAGCATCCTACTTGACCTTCTCCCATCCGGAGAAAATCACAGGCCTATCAATAGCAGTTGGACAGCCCGCAGTCTGTCTTTGTTACTCATTTCAAAGCACTTGATATGTATTCCTTGCCACAACACCGCTGCAGGGCAGGTACTACCCCCGCATAGGGGTGAAGTTAATGGTTAGTTTTACAAAGAGGCTTCTGTGCCTTATTGCTATTTCCTCGAGCTATGACTAGAGTTTAGACCCTCAAAATCAGTCAGCTGCCTCCTGAACTGGAAACTGCTCTGGCCTGCAAAACTTTTGACAAAAACTTGGGTAATTCCCAGCAGAATCAGCACCGAAACATTCAATTCCTGGCTGATGGTCATGGGCCCATACCATGGGGCTGCTCTTTTCTCCCGGGTTTGGGTAAGCAACCTGGGGCTCGGCCATTAAGCCACAAATATTCTCCAAATTCAGTCATGGAAAAAGTTTCCATCCAAAGCAAAACAAAGTTACTTTAAACCCATTAAAACCAGAACTGGGACCCTTCTTTCCACCAAAATATCACCCTTCATGCCTGAAAATTACCAGGGATCTTATATCTTTTGGTGGAAGCAATGCAGAGACCCCTGATGGGAACAGTGGTTTGTTACTCATCAGACCGAATCTGATGTCCTTGCTCAGGCAAAACTCTCAGCGACTGCTTCTTGAATACAGTGCACATAAAAATCATGTACCATTATTAAAACTTTCACAGGGAGATCCATATCACCTCCCTTAGTTACACACTTTGAGTTGCTGGCTTTTCAAAACGTGTGTGAAGAGGCAAAATCATATTTCAAATACAACTGCAAGGTGTGTTTTTGTCCTACAGAAAACAGTGGTTCCTTTGGAGGCATTTGTGTTTACCCTGTCGCTAAAGCTCCTGCTTCTTTGGCACTCCTGATGTGTTGTTCTCTGGCAAACAAGTCAATGAGCTTATGAACAAAGAAAAAAATCATTTACTGCTATGAAGTTTTCAATAGTTCCACAGGTGTTTTTTCTTAAAAAAAAAAATCAATAAATTCTGTTTCATTTTTGTTTTCTGAAAATACATGGCAGTAGTCAAAATTACGTGACCACATTTCATTTCAAGAAAATCCTGTTTTGGTTGTTAAGTACAACCATAAAAACTACTGCAAACACACTAACGTGGGTGAGGTTCTTTCCCATGGTTACAATTTTTGCAAACTGCTTTGTTATTTTTTAAAAAAGTGCTGTTTGGTCTTTGTCAGCTACTACATCAAGCAGTATGTTAGTTCCATCCTAGGTACCATTTTGCTATTCAAAAAAGCAAGAAATACTTTTAACAGCAAAGGTGTAAATCAGAAACTATTAAGAAAGAGACTTATTTAATTTCTCTATTATTTCTGGCGAGTTTTTAATTGTGATAGCTGAATATCTTGCTAGCATTAATGAACTGAGACCTAGAATATTTACTGTGAAATAGGGAGATATTACTCAGCATCATTTACAGGTGAAAGTTTTAAAAGCAGAGATGTTAAGTGACGTGCCTGGGGTTACACAGAAAGTCTGCAGCAGAGATATAGGAAACAAATCCAGATTTATTTTTTTTAAGCCCAATGTTTCAGCCATAACACTTACACCTAGATCATACTAATTATAAAACTGATGCTATCATTATACTTAAAATCAACCACAGATTAATCATTTGTATGTGCAAACTGACTGCAGCACCTTCTGCTTACACTGTCTGGCTTGGCATATAGTACGTAAGATGCAGTCTGGTCCCTGACGATGTCTGGTGCTTCAGCATCAGCGCCGTGGGTGAGTCAGCCCTGAGGCTGATGACATGAGACCCTCTAATAGCACAGTTATTTCTGCCTTAGATGAGGAAGGTTGTTTATAAAAAAACCCAACCCAAACCAACAATGAATAATAGACCATAAAGTCTAGATCAAATGCCACTTTTGATCCCCAGGAAGGCTTCACTAAGCGTTGCGTGCATTACAAAACCACAGGCTGACCCAATTAAGTCAATACTTCACCACTCAGAGCTACTACAAACACTTTAAGTCTAACTTTGAAAATTTTTTTTGTATCATTTACTCTACCTCTTGAAAACACCAAGCGCAGTGTGGTCCGGAAAGCAAACAATCTTCACAAGTCACTGCGCTTTCCTGAGTACAGGTCCCTAAATTTAAATCCAAGAAGATAAAAGACTATTAATAATGTGTTTTAATCATTCTATGTATGAAGAGTCTTGTCATTTAGAGAATGTGGGAGGCGAAAAATGTGCACATTTATCCATATTTAGGATTACTGATAAAATTCCTTCATAATGGTATTTCTATTGGTAGAAGGTTAACTTTCTAATAAAAATTAAAATGCCACAATTGCTGGCAATTAACATACTTACTTTTGCATTCTTTATGGATGGCATTCACTGAGAACTTGTTACTTGTTTTCTCCAGTGCACCTGATAAAGTCTTACATGTGTTTCTGGTATGGTGCGGGTAAGAAATTCCCAATG